>NC_045778.1:35492690-35795721 GCF_008692025.1 Phocoena sinus
ATGTGTATACGTATAGATGATTCACTTTGTTATACAGCGGAAACTAACACACCATTGTAGAGCAATTATACTCCAATAAAGATGTTAAAAAAAAAAAAAGAAAAAAAGAAATGGTCCCCAAAGCAAGGTGCATGGGAAATTGCTCGCTTGCCTCACAACACGCCTACCTCCTCTGATTCCCAGGCCTAAGCCGTCTCGGTGGGACCCCTGATAGTAACAACTGTTGTTGCTATGAATATATAACATGACTTTCCGACATCCGTTATGGCAGGAGCCCTGTAGCCTACCTCCTTAGGAGGTAGTGTCACAATAGGAAACCTGGAGTCACACGGCCTGTCTGACTTAAGTTAGTTCAGTCACAAATAAGATACATGGAAAGTGCTGACTTGCCGTTGCTTTTCACCTACACAGATGGCAAGTTTACATGGTTCGGCTTTATGAAATGCCTATATATGGCAAGTGCTCGATAGATTTCAGGTATTGTTATTATTAATATTATTGTTGTTGTTATTAATTGCATGAGTTGGGCAACTCATCTGTAAATGGACAGTTGGGAAAAGCAGATGGAATTATATGAGATAAGGTACTTAGTACCCTGCCCAGCATACCAGCCAATTTCAAAACAATTTTGTTCACTCCCCTTGCCAGTTTTCGGTTTGCCTCATTCATTTGCTGCCAGGAAAACAGAATTAACTCAACAAGCCATAGGCGCCTTGCATGCCTTTATCTTTAAGCCCGCCCACATCTTGGAAGAGCAGTTGAGGCTGGGCACACTCATTGTGTTAGCTAGGGAGACAGAAGTCAACAGTAAGTTTGTATTTGCAACATTCTCTATGGTTTCTCAAGCACAACCTCCCCAATTTTCCCAGTTTATCTCTCCAAAGAGCTCCATGAAATTATGCCTGGATTTCCTGTGTGGTAGCCATTCTGCTTGGCAGTAGCAATTTGAGGGTTATTGATCTTCCCGGGCAGGGAAAGCTGCATCTTATGGATGCCAAGCCCCAGGAAGGCCATCAAACTCCACCTGTGACAATGAGGTTCTCAGCTGAAAGCACAGGCAGAAGGTCTTTCTTCAACATGGGCAGATTTGCCCACTGACC
The DNA here is from genome assembly GCF_008692025.1 of Phocoena sinus. NCBI lineage: Eukaryota > Metazoa > Chordata > Mammalia > Artiodactyla > Phocoenidae > Phocoena > Phocoena sinus. The sequence goes on from NC_045778.1 coordinate 35,493,791, forward strand.
ACTGACACCCATGAGCTGTGGCTTTGGGCCCACAGCATTGAAAATACAACAATAATGCCTCTAACCTGGAGTTAAAGCTCCTGCCTTTTGGATCCTTAATGAAATCTTGGCCAAATCTTCATTAGATAAAGAGACTCTGAGGTCAGATGAATGAATGAAAAGTAACTTTTTCTATGCATATCCATATCCTAGAAGGACAGGGGGCTTGCCAACCTCCAGGCACCTACTATACACTCTTTCAGTTTGTCCTCTCAAAGATGCCCGAGACCAGCTTTATAATCCTCGTTGACCCCCAAGAAGCCAATCTGTTAGCTCCTGGTCCTGCATCAAGTGGAAGGTCCATGTTTCAAACACTAATGGTTTTATCTCCAGAGTGTTATAGATCACACCTGCAAAGCAAGCGTCTTTGAGGACAGCTTGTTTAGGCTTCAGCACAGTTAGGGATGTGTGGAGATGAAGAATTGACTCCTGTTCTTTGCAGTTTTTGATCATACATTCAAACAAATATTTACTGAGCCCTTTCTTTGCAGCTGCTGTGCTGGGGACGGGGGAGCCAGGGCTGAACAGAGGATGTGGTCCCTGCTCTCACAGTGGGCGCCCACAGTGTACACGGGTAACAGGCACACAAATTAGCATACATGTTGATGTCGTTGTCCCATGCAAGTAAGTGCGTGGCACCCAACCCAACCCAGGGTCATCAGGGGAGCCTCTTTTTTTATTTAATTGAAGTATAGTTGATTAACAATATTGTGTTAGTTTCAGGTGTACAGCAAAGTGATTCAGTTATATATATATGTCCTTTTTTCAATTCTTTTCCGTTGCAGGTTATTACAAGATATTGAATATAGTTCCTTGTTATACAATAAATCCTTGTTGTTCCTTGCTATACAGTAAATCCTTGTTGTTTATCTGTTTTATATGTAGTATTTTGTATCTGTTAAATCCATACTCCTAATTTATCCCTCCCCTGCTTCCCCTCTGGTGACCATAAGTTTGTTTTCTATGTCTGTGAGTCTGTTTCTGTTTTGTAAATAAATTCATTTATATAATTTTTTAGATTCCACATATAAGTGATATCATATGATATCTGTCTTTAGGGGAGCCCTGTTAAAGCAAGGCAGTGCCAATACGTTCTAAAGGGTAGGTGTTAGCCCGCCAAAGGGAGGAAGGTAGGATGGGGGCCAGGAGACAGATAAGCCTGATGTGGGTCCCCAATAGGTCAGCCTCTGATATCACAAACTCTGAAATCCTTGGGATCCACATTGCCCTGGTCCATCTGCCCACCAGACACTCTTTGTGCCACCCCCATTTACTCCCCCAAACACACATGTCCTTTCAAAGTCCCCTTCAGCAGCTCACTTGAATGTTTCAAGCTGAATTCTGTGATTCAGAAGAGGTGAGGCTACCATAAGAACAGAGAAGAAAAGAAATGCTTAAAGACGGGGAAACTTTTTATCGGCCTACTTGAAGTGTAGTTTGCTCCTCTCCAATATGTTGAAAACATTGAAAAGCCTTCCCAAATATCTCAAACATCTGCCGAGTGGGCCGAATGCCCCCTCCCTTTTGCTCCACCCACCATCTCTGTATCCATCAAGCCTCATATTAAGCGACACTCAATTACAACATGTATAATTCTGCACCACGTTCCTCAATCAAGAGCCCGTGCTGCGGGCAGTCTTTTCCCCACTGTCCTCTGGGTGTGCATGGTGATGCCACAAAATGCACGTGCGTGATAATTAAATTTGGCATAATTACTTTTCCAAATGATCACTGACACTCCGTCGTTCCGAAAATATTAATCCTCAGAGCCTTCCTTATGCAGTCTGTTTCCTGGATCTAAATGAGATTTCAAAGAATGTAATTTATAGTAACCACAATCCCTAATGTACACTTTAACATATCCTTTCTTTGTTGCAGTCATTTACTGGTAAAATCCTGCCAAATTAGAATTCTCCTAGGATGATGAGCTACCTGTCCGCGGATGCTGGCTGCACTGTCACAGCCACTCCACTGCAAGTCCCTCCCGGATCTGCCCTGATGCAGGGACTGTGCCTCAATCGGCTTCCTCTCTCTAGCTAAGCCCTGGACTACTCCATGGGCCAGGGAGAGGGAATAGACCACTTGCTCCCTTCCTGCTGACCCAAAAAGGTGACTGGGGCTTTGCCAGGACAGAGAGAGGGTAGTGGGGAGGAAAAGGGAACCCCCAGTCCTGACGTTGTAAAAATGCATGGCAGTCAGGTTGGAGCCAGTGGGAGGACTGAGTGCCTGCTATGAACCAGGTGATGTGCCAGGTGCCTGATAAAATCTTAGCTCGCTGATTAAGCAGAAGGATCCCAGGAGATGGCTTCTCTACCCCCGCTTTAACACATGAGGCCCCTGAGCAGCCTCAGCGTTTAAACCTAGACTAAAGTCACACAGCTAGCATGGGGCAGGGCTAGATTTGCAACTACCATGTATCTATGGGGCTAGAAATCTCATGCTCTTTCTGGAAACTTGGAAGCCACAGCAGAACACCGAGTACCTGGGGAGAGGGGGTGGGTGGTCAGCAAACTGGCAAAGACCTTCTGTGGCCCAAGCAAGAGGTGCCGCCTTTTCTTCAAAAAATCAAGACAACTTTCGGGATGACAGGAGGGGGACACTAGAATCTTGGTCTCTGTCATCAATGACCCCACGCCAGCTGTCCCCTCCCCAGCCCACCCGCCACTGCAGCCATTAAGCCCCTCTCCTCTGTGTGCCTACCCCATCATGTTGCCTGTTCCACTCCTTGAAAAAAAGGATGCTGTGGCCACCTGGTCAAGGATGCCCACTGAGATGACAGTTCTTGGCTACATTTTCTCTTATGAAGAAGAGAAGCAGCCACGATAAACCTTTGCAAGACTGTGTGAGAGGAAGACCTGGGGATGCCCACTTGCCTTCCCTCTCACTGAAGGCCCCCTGGTGGACTAATGTCTGACACTCCATTTTCCCATTATGCCCTGACAACGCACCCCTACCCCATCACCTTCTGATTTACATAGTGCAACTTATCTCATAAAACATTTCCCAAATGCTAGGTTGATTTCTCATAATAGTACCGATTTATCTGGTTAAGTAAACACCGCCCACAGATATCACAAACATGGGTCTCATTTATAACACACATTTTTACCTTATTTACTGGAAATGGATAGCAAAAATGGCAATCACAAGGAGATTTGGGTATTCCTGCAATTTTAAACAGCATCCTCTGCATTAGTTAGAGTCTTCAGTATTTAGACAGATTTGAATACGTATAACATTTATTAACTATAACATTAGCTCTGACATTTCAATTTAATCAGTGTTACTGCAGACAAGTAAAGTAATTCTCTCATACTCATACATAAAACAGTATTATCTTTTCATTTCCAAAAGGTAGCATTTCGCAATCTAAGACGCTCGGGGAATAATTTCATCTCTGTGTGGGGAGGCAGATGAGGAAAATCCAGCAAAGTCTCTGTGAGACTGCATGTGAAGATTAAATCACACATAAATTACAGAGGAGGCCACAGAGAAGACCTCTGGAGACGGCTGGATGCTTCCACATTAGCTCACAATAGAAGTTAAATAAATATGTTTTCTGCCCACAGAAATCCAGTTTGTTCACGAGTAGGACAATGAGCCTCTGAAACAGTGAGCCCTTCCATGAAGGGGTGAGGGGTGGTGACCCCTCAAGAAATCCTTCCTGGACCAAGGGGTGGCATGTTTTAATAATCAGAGAGATGCGCTGTCTTTCTACACTGCTGGGCACTGCCCTGCAAAGTGATGGTTCTAAAAGGGCATTGCAGAGTGCCCCAATGAGAGCCGTTTCTGGTAGGGGGATATCTGCCAAACCCACCCACCACACAGCCTCAGAAATAAATGCAGGCCTTTTTCCTGGCCCTACACAGCAATTTTTGGCAGGATCACAAGCCCTCTGCGAGACCCTACAGAGACAGAGAGAGCAGGCAGAGGTAAAGAAGGGTTCCCTGGTCCCCTTAAGAGTCAGCCTTCCGGGTGTGGAGAAAGTCAGCCACCTGACTTTCTCCACACCCGGAGAAATCCTTAGGATTTACGTAGGTAATCCGTAGACACCATATGGTCCAGAGCAAGCTACAGCCCAGGACATGATGGGTAGCCAGAGGCGGATGAATGTCCATCCTGTGCTATGGGGGAACACTGGAAAACACACTTAGACTCTATTCCCGCATCTACTCCAACTAGGTTAGCGAACCTGTGGCCTCGAGTGAGTCCTCCCCCACCTATGCTAGGTCAGCACCCTCACTCCACTCACAAAAAGCAGCTAGAGTTTGCTCTCATTGTAGCTTACACCTCTGGTTAATGTTGAACCCAAGCACAACTCAAGGAGAAGAGAAGGGGAAAATTGAAAACAAAAATCAGAATCACTAAATTCAAAATACTACTTGTCTGAAGGTGAGACTTTTATAATTCTAAAATACGAAGGGTCATCGGACTGATCGTAGAAATACAGCAAGGATTTGGTCCCAAAGAGGACAAAGCAAGTGGTTAGATGGTCTTTTTGAGGATGTCCAGTGTACCTTTATATGTGGTATTTATTTAGAGCTTATGATGTTCCAGGTGCTGTACAAAGCAATTGGAATATATCTCACTTAAACAATCTCATACGTTCGTAGTATTATGATGATCTCAATTCTCAACCTGATGAAACTGAGGCTCAGAGACGTTAAACAACTAGCGCTTGGTCACACCGCAATAAAGTGGGACCTGGTGTCTGCCTCCAAATCCCATATGTGAAACCCTCCAGGAGGCATGAGAAATTTTCATGATTACCCCGTGGTGTTCTGCATGCAGAGGGAGATTTAACTAAAGGGGATCATTTAGGCCTCAGGGACCTTCTGTTGCTCTAGCAAATTGGTCAAATTGCTAAGGAGGGACCCTAGCTATGTGCTCCCATGCCCCTTTGTAAAATTTGCAAAAGTACAATACTTAACTGAAATCAATTAGGACCACTGTTTCACTCCAATTCCCTTTAGCCACACTTTCTCTTATGTCTACTACTGTTGGAGCAGCTGGCAGAAACTTGGAGAAGCTAAATTTTAGTATGTCTGGTTTGAGTTTAGTGGGACACATTTTCGCGGTCTAAGGCTACTTCTGGGCGTAGTTAACCTATTGCCAGCTCTCCCAGGGGGCAATCCAGGATTTCTTTAAGCCACCCTGTGTGCCAACTCACCTGGCCTCATGCCACCAAGGTGCGCAGGTGAGGTCGTGTCATGGCAATATACATCCTGCAGCCCCTGGCACCGGAAGTACTGTGGCAGTGGAGGAGAAACAGGGTTTGAAATAAACCAAGTCAGAAGCTAGCCATGGAAAAATCTTCCAAATCTTACAACCTACATGTGGAAACCCAAATTTGACAATAATCTTAAATTTACAAGACCTTAACAATGATGAGAATCTGCATAAAACTTTTCTGTTAATTAAAAAACCTTTCAATCAACCATACTAGAGGAGAGATTTAATTATCTTTCTATTCTCGCCATAGAAAATTAAATTTAAAGAGACGGTCATATGAAGAGAGGGTCAAACAGTAGTCAAAAAAAGACAGGGGAAATGTTTATAGCATACACTTCCTGTCTCACAAAACCTGGATCCAACCTGCCTGCAAAGCTAACCAGAAGTGAAGGATCTTCTCCTTCACAGCATAAAGATCCATCTATGCCCCTGTTTCCTCTGTAATCAAATTCACATACCTGATTGGCAATCCCAGAGAGCATTTGGATCTTTTGGAGAACAAGGCCCCAGGACTTGGTATCAGTTGGACTTCTCATGGGCAGCTCTTTATCTTATGGTAAAGGTTGTAACTAATATTCCCCTTTTTTGCTTTGCCTGCTAGGAAATATTGAGCCAAATAATGTGTGCAATGTACCAACTGTACCAACTCATGTAAGTCTTACTTCTATGAGCCCATCTTCCTTTCTCACCATCATCCCCAACACCCTAGCTTTATGGCTTTCTTGCCCTTCATTATCAAATTCCACCAGTTATTTTTTCTTATCTTTTTTGGTTTGTTTAGCTGCTTCAAATTCTTTATTGAATCAGATTCATTAAAAATTCAAATAAGTTAAAAAGCGTATCTATAAACAATGAACAGGCTTATTTTTATATGGGGAAATCATCTTTATATAGAAATGCATACAGAGACAAAGAGGACCCAGAAGTTCTGAGTCAGTTACATTTTGCTGGAGTTTTCAGCTTGTGGTTAATCATCCCATTGGCAAGAATTGTTGAGTGAGGGAGATGGAAAGGGATCAAGGTGGAATTCAGGGGCAGGGCATAAGCATTTCTTTAGTTATCTCTTCATACGCTTGACAGCTGATATTTTCTTCCACCCTTATGTTTTTACTTCCCAAATGTAGCCCCTATTCCACCCGTCAATATTTCTTTTGGCTGGCGGCACCCATCCTGTGCCGAGGCAGAATCATTTGGGAGAAATTAGCAAGCCATGAGGTACTTGTTGAGAACTCTCTGCTTGCAGATGGCTATGGCTGGTGCTGTAGTTGTAACCACCATGAAAGCACATCAGACACACTGGGCCTCGAGTTGCGTTTTGTAGGAAAAGAATCCCTTTGTTAAGGCTTGGAAAGCAGGTGACAAGGGTTAAGAAGTACACAGTTAATCCCAAACAGAACAGGAAATACACACACCAGGGACCTTGACAAAGAGACTTATCACCTTCCTAGGAAATCCTAGGCTAAAATCCATTAAAGCCAATAAGAGTTGAGAATGTTTTGCCCTTAACCAAACCCTGAGAAAGTACAGAAAATGTGAATTATTCAATAAGTGGTGTTGGAACAACTAGGCGAAGATCTGAAAAAATATTAAGTGGGACCCATTCTTCACACGAGGCACACAATACACGAAGATGAATTCCAAAAGGATCATAGCTTCAAAGGGATCAAATTGAAACTATAAAAAATACTAGAAGAAAACATGGAAAAATTATTTAAAAATCTAGGGCCCATAAAAGGAAAAAAAATGGTAAATGGACTACATAAACACTTTCCATGTGGTAGAAAACAATAATGATGACAATAATAATGATAATGTAAAGTAAAAAAATAATATTCTAGAGGAAATATTGGCAGTGCCCAGCACAAAGGGTAATAATCTCCCTGATGTATAAAAACACCTACAAATCAACAAGAAAGAGACACATCAACAACCCAGTTTTTAACATAGAGACGTTATATGAATAGTAGCTAACAAGGAAGGAAAAACAGGTGGATCTAAAACATCTGGAAAGATACACAGCTTCATGCAGCATAATATAAATGTAAAGTCCAATTATTCTGTGGTACAATTTTTTACCTATCATATTGGCAAGTATATCAAAGTTTGGTAAGACACAGTCCTAACAAGACTATAGGAAATTGGTACCTCCATACATTGTTGGTGGTTGTAGAAATTGACATGACCCCTATGGAGGGCAACTTGGCAAATACTTAGCAATATTACACACATACACATCCTTTTAATCAGAAGTCCTATTTCTAGCTATTTATCTTAAAAGCTATTCTCACACACTTGTGAATTAATATACGTTCAGTGTTATTCATTCAATAATGTTTTCAATAGCAAAAGATTAGAAATACCTTAAATGTCCCTCAACTGGGTACTAGTAAAATAAATCATACTCCATTCACTCACAGGAAAGTACTGCAGTTGTAAAAAGACAAATAAAAAACCTGTAGCCATGCACCTGTAAAAAATGAATCATGAAGTACTTTCTGAATTATTAACTAAAAGAATATCAGTGAATAAAGGAAGGGGTTAAGGTCTATATATTCTTATTTGTTTGTATGTGGTTTAAAAAATGATAGGCAAGAAACTAACAACATTAGGTATCTATTCAGGCAGGAAGGAAATGAGAAGTAAACACACAGAAGCCACGCTACTTGTCAGAGAGAACGGAGGGTAGAGAGGAGAATTTTCACTCTATACTCTTTTAATACGTAAAAAGATTTTTTTGAATCATTACATAATTAATTTCTAAATTAAAAAAATTCTTACGTGATGAACTTTAAAAATGATAGTGCCTGAGTTCTATACCATCAGAAAAACAGCCAAATACTTTCTGTTGATGGCATCATTAGCGAAGTGGCCAGTTAGCAGCTGTGAGCTGAGAGCCTTGGGTGTGCATCCTGACCTTGGCACTGACCCCCTCCACAATCCTGCCAAATTAATACCCCTGGGCCTTGCATGTTGAAGGAGATGGTGGGTAAGGCCTCTGTTGCTCTGAGAGAAGCTATAGAAAGTTAGCAAGCAGACCTGGATGCCATAGGCCCAAGAATGAGCACTTAACATGTGTGTATGAAATACAATTAATCCTCAAAGCTATCCTGTTGTTGTTGGTTTTATTTTTACATCTTTATTGGAGTATAATTGCTTTACAATGGTGTGTTAGTTTCTGCTTTATAACAAAGGGAATCAGTTATACATATACATATGTTTCCATATCTCTTCCCTCTTGCGTCTCCCTCCCTCCTGTTTTACAAATAAGAAAAGTGAGGCTTAGGTCAGTTTCATGATTTCCTCAATGAAGGTCATGGAACAGAGAATTGATAGAAGATAAAATACGAAAGGTTAATAAATAAATAAATAAGAAAGGCCGCCCCCTCCTCCCCTTCACTTATAAGGAATATATAGAAACACACCTTTACAAGACAATGCTGTGGTCCTGGCTGGGGCAGAGCTAAGGTCACCTATGCAGAGCACGGGCATGACTTATGGCACCAAGTGGCTGAAAGGAAGTGACAGGAGGTGAGACGACTCCCGGAGGCCAGACCGCCAGATGGAGGTCTTCTACCAAGCATGATGGCTAGAACCTCAACTCAGGCTGTCACACTTGGATCCTCCCACACAAACAAGCAAGCACTACAGGTTACCAGAGAACACAGGGAGCACCAGTCCCGGCAGAAGGGGTCCCGGGGGTGCTGGAGAAGCCGAGATCCCAGGCTCATGGGATGAGAGAACGCCCACATCCAACGCACATCCAATGCACCTTTCCATCCTGTGAGGCAGGAGGGAAACCCATTGAGGCTTATGGACAGGGAGCAGGGCATGGAGGGATGCGGTGATGAGCAGGTGTTTCAGGGACGAAAGATGCAGGCACCAAGGGGAGCCAAAGTGAGAGGACAGAGGATGACAGCTGGCAACGTTACTCCAGGGCCAGCTTGTCAAGAACCGTAAATACAGAAAAAAACGTATTGTGCTTCTCTTCTCCGCTAGTCACTATAGGCCCTTGGGATACTGCCATGAACACAAAAGATGCAATTCCTGACCTTAGGAAGCTCACTTTCTAGTGGATGGGGAGGACCCATAAGAGATCATTTCAGGGCATGGGGACAAGCATGCCACGTGTGCCAGACTGACGTTTTTGGATTTTAACTGCCAGTAAGAAACCAAACATTCCCAGCAGAAAGAAAGACCTCAGCAATGAACTTTAGAAGGACTCCTGAGCTGGAGATGAAGGAAATGAAAGTTCCTCAAAGCTGGGCCATGACAGATAGTAACTGGGGAGAGTGTGAAGCAGTTCAATATCCCCAGGAGATAACCGTATTTAAAGGGATGCAAAGGAGAAAGAAGCGCCTGAGAAGTCTGAGAGGGAGCTGCCTATTTAAACAGAAACATTCTTATGTTGTCGTTTTTCAATATATTTTCAGGGAAGTACGATACCGCTCTTTCTTCCTGCTGTTCATGTGACCAAGCTGCTGGTCACATGGGAGGAAAGTTGGATGGCAAAGCTGGCATGCCTTTCATGTGACGGAAATGTGCACCTAGAAAGGCCCTGGCCTGGGGATGCTTTGTCTCATTTGTTGGTGTTTCTCGCTCTAGGAAGGCCTCCAGGCAAGCACGGAAAACACATCAAATGGAAGCAAGACTTGGTTTTTGTTTCCCTGCCTTACTGTGTCAGAAAAATCTAAAACGTGCCTTGGGGACGTGAAATCTCTCTTCCCCGGTGGGAGCCTCTTCAGTTCTCCTGCCAGAGTTTCATCACTGCCCCTCAGCTCAGGTACCGCTTACTAAGCCCCTACTCTGTGCCAAGCCCAGTGCTCCCAGCAGACACCACTCCCAGATGTTTCAGAAGGATGGAGCCCGACAGGATGATAAACTGCTTGGCAAATCCAAAAACACAAAAAAAACGAAAAAAACACAGGCTCAACCGCTCCTCTCCCTGTGCAGCCCCTGCTTTTCTATTTTAATTAAAACATGTTGAATACCAGAAAAGATCGGACAGCAAACATGTTGAATACCAGAAAAGATCGGACAGCGTTTGACAGCGTTATCCACTCTACAAGCAGAAATGTGACGAGGTTAATTACATCGTCTAAAGAGGTCCTAACTGCCCCTTCCAGGCATGTTCTGCTCTCAGTTTGCCCCTGAGAGAGCAGTCAATAATAGCAGCTAATCTCATACAACAGACACTGGCAAGGCAGCCGCTGAGATGAGGATGGAAACAGAAACAGGAAAGTGAAATGCAGAAATGGTGTGTGGCTTCCGTGGTCCTTTGCATCGGGACCTGGTTGGCTAGAGCCTGTGGGTGATGGAAAGACGCCTGCGGGGACCAGGAAGGGAGAGCTGACTGGGGCCAGGGCAGCCTTGGACAAATTCTCATTTGATCTAATTTCCACAGGCATGAGCCCAGATGGTGTGCTCTGTTACAACTCAGGTGGTGCCAGGTCAGGACTGAATGGAACGAAAGGAGTAAAGCAGCTCTACTTTGTGTCACTGCAGAGTTGGGAGGACAGTGCAGGCCCCTCACCTGTACCCAGCCCGACGGTTTCAGAGCAAATCTATATAAGAAAGGACGGTCTGCTAGACCTCTGTTCACTCACCGCTTTGCTCCCTTGGGCGCTGCAGCCCAAATGGACTCAAAGTCAAGGCCACCAGCAGCTGGGATTCTGGAACATGCTGACCTTCAACGGCCAACAGATCCCCACAGACCCACAAACCAAGGTGTGCTTGGAGGAGGTCGTGGGGGAGGGCTTGAGTGGGGAGAACTGGTGAGCACTGCGGTTACAGAGAGGACGCGAGCCTGCTTCTTACCCTACACCATCGGGCCAAGGTCCTGTCTCTTCCAGCTACTATTCATGGGACCTTGAGCACATCACTCAACCTCCATCAACCTCAGTTACCCCACTGGTAAAATGGGACCATAATCCCTCCTAGAGGGTAGTGGCGGGACAGAGAGGTGATATGCGCAAGGCAAGGGATACACTATAAAAACATAATGGTATGGATTTCAGAGGACAAAGAATTAACTTCTGGTGGTGCCAGAAGTGCTTGCCTGGCACACAGCAAGCCCGATGTGAAATTAGCTGTATCAGTGACACTCATGAGCCGACTTCCCCAACACCCAGTCTAGAGGCAGACCCTCTGGGTCAGGCCTTATTTTCGCCCCTTCTAAGCTGTGATTCTGGCTGAGTTATACCTCCTTGTGCCAACCTCAGTTCCTAAGTCACAGAGGTATTATGAGGATTATATTAGTTATCAGATATAAAGTGCTTCCAATAATTTCTGGCGTATAGTTAAGTGATTAATAAAGGTTGGTTGCTGTGATGATTTCCAGAGTATGTGGTCTTGTCAGGCGACATGGAAGCCCTGCTTGGCCCAGCAGGTGGTTCCACAGGTGTGCTTAGAAACCCAGGCGGAAAGGGAAGTGAATGATTCTCTGTATCACAGGAAGTGTTTCCCCCAATCCCTGCAGAGTAGCAGGAGACTCTTTCTGGCTCCCCAACCAGAAGGCAAGATGAAAACATGGGTGCTCCAAGGATTAAGAGCCAGCATTTGAACCTCTGCTCTCAGATTAAGTGTGAAGGCAGCAGAACCCAAATTTAAAAAATCAATATCAAATCGAGGATGATTTTTCCTCTGCTAGAAAGAAACTAAAGTTAATTCCCCTGGAATCCCGAGCCATAATATCATTTGGGAAAGAACATTTTCCTTCAAATATTGAGACACCTCTTTATGCTTCCACTGTGCCACGTAAGCACTTCTGGCACCACCAGAAGTTAATTCTTTGTCCTCTGAAATCCATACCATTATGTTTTTATAGTGTATCTCTGACAAATGAAGAATCTTTGCTTTTGTAAAATGTGGAATAAATTTGGTAAAATTGATGACATAAGCTATAAGAGAGTGGTGTTCGACCAGTATAAACATGCAGTTCAGATGTGAAAATGGTGTGACATAGTTAATAGGCAGGTTACTAAGCTTCACTTTCTAGCCAGAGGGTTTGGTTCAGGGAATGCTAATTCAGTCCTTTAAGCCTCTTGAGTAAAACCGGTATTTAATGAACATCTACTACATGTCTGGCCTTGTGGTAGGCATTATACACCAAGGATTTATTCAATAAGTCTGTGAAGTAAATACCATTGTCTCCATTTTCCAGCAAAGAAATAGAGATTTATTGTGCCTTAAAAACTAGTTCAAAGTAGTTTTCACACAGTCAGTAACTGGTTGGGCCTGGATTTGAAATCTAAAATATCTGGTCTCGGAAGCCATGATCTTAATTAGTCACTAAGCCCTGACAAGGTCTTCTAGACCTTGCTGGTTATTAAGGAGGCCAGGAATTCTCAATAGTTTAGCATTGGTTTGACCTCTTTTGTTAGTCCTTTGTCTCAAAATTAATCTTCCTCAAGGCACAAATAAAAGTTTAATTATAATGAATCCAAATTAATATTGTTTTAAGAATTTCATGACATTCCTAAGCTGACATTCCTAAAAGCCGGCCAGCTCTGGGAGCCACAACACTTAGCACAAAATGATAATGACAGCAACAATATGAATTCCGACACTTAACAATTAATCTTCAGACCAGAACCACACATACACACACACACACACGCATACACACACAGCAGTCTGAATCTACAGCATTAGATATCATGTCAAGGAAGTTCTTGAATTATTGACAATCAATGTCTTTCACAAGGAGTCTGTGGGACGGACAGTATTATTGTCTATTGACAGCTTGAAGGCAGAGTTTCGTCATTCATTCAACAAACGTTGACTGAGCACGCCAGGCCCTGTGCTAAACCTTGGGGACCCAGCAGTAAACAAAACAAGCACAAACCACAGCTTCCCTGTATACTAGAGACAGACAAAAAGCAAAGCAAGTCAAAATAAAGAATGTGCTACATAATGTGACAGTTAATTTTATGTGTCAACTTGACTGGGCAACAGGGTGGCCAGATATTTGCTCAATTACTCTGGGGGTTTCTGTGGCGGTGTTTTAGATGAGGTTTACATTTAAGTCTAGAGACTGAGTGAAGCAGATTGCCCTTCCCAGTGTGGGTGGGCCTCATCAACTGAAGGCTTGACTCGAATCAAAAGGCCGACCTGACCCTCCCTAAGTAGGAGAGAAGTCCTCCTGCTAACTGCCTTCAGACTGGGAGGTCAGCTTCTCCCTGCTTTCGAGATCAAAATAAAACATTGGCTCTTCCTGGGTCTTCACCTGCCAGCCTTTGGACTGGAACCACACCAATCAGCTCTCCTGGGCTTCCAGCTGGCCACTCACCCTGCAGATCTTGGGACTTTATCAGCCTCCATAATCATGTAAGCCAATTCATATATATAAACTCATGGAGAGCCCTAGTGGACTAATACAAATGTTTATATGGGAAGAGGGATAGGGAGGCTTAAAATTTTAAGTAAAGGGGACTCAAAAAAGCCTCACTGAAAAGGAGATATTTGAGTGAACATCTGAAAGATTTGAAGAAATAAGCCAAGTGAATATCACGGAGAAGAGCATTCCAGGCTGAGAGAACAGCAAGTGCAAAGGCCCTGGGGTAGGTGTGTGCCTGGTAGGCATAGAGAGCAGCAAGGAGGCCACGATAGCTGCATTGGAGTTACGGAAGTCAAGGACGATGGATTGCATCGGCCTCGGGACCTACTCTAGAAATGATTCATGTAAACGTCAGTGTGTTTGTGTGTGCATGTCCAATCCTCCTTCCATAAGGGATTTTGGGCACCTTAAAAAAATTCATTGCAATAAAACAGTGTACATTGATATAAGATCAAAAGAAGGAAGGAAATAAATAAGGATGGAAATAAACTGGAGCCAGACCTAACTAGAAATCAAAGATGTTCTCCATATCTCCAGCTGGTGACCCTCTCTTTTGCTGTCAGCCTCCTAGGAGCCAGCAGGAGAACAGAAACACTGTTAGTGACCAAATTCCTCACCTCCAAAAGATACTTGCAAACAAAGTGCTCTCTGGGATTACAAAGGTTCTTGGCATTATAATCAGAAAAGACTATCTTCTGGGGGATCATAAACCCAGGCTGTGTAAAACAAAGTGACTGACAACATCATTAGCAGTACCCTTACAATGAATGCAGCCTAGAAGTTTCCCAGACCCTGTTTCTTAGGTAGCAAAGTGCAAGGTACTCAAAGCAGCTGTGCGGAGGATGCTGGGAGGGCTGGGCGTTTCAGTGTGTTAGGCATGTAGACTGTAGACATGTTGGAAATGTAGACTGACTTTACAATGTATTCTGTCAAGAAGAGAGGTGAGGCCTCTTGTTCTTCATGTAATCCTCGCTGAATGGGGTTTCTTGAAGCTGAATTCTAGACAGAAAGAGCTATGGTAAGCCTGGGACTGTCCGGAACTACCCAGCAAACTCCAGGGATGCGGCTCTCTGTTTGCCAGTTGAGTAGGGACCTCTGAGACTTAGTAGGAAACAGAGCCAGGGAGAGGTGACATCTTTTGGAGAATCTACGGATCCTGATAGGAATGCATCCCACCTGTGTCATGAGGTGAGCTGAGAATTACTCCCGGCGGGGTCAAGAATCACCTCGGAAGACTGCTGTGAATCTGCTTTGAAACATGGACAAATGGGCAGTCAGGGACTGATCCAATGTTTCCTTTCATCTAGCATGGCCAGAATCATTTTACTCTGAAAAAACATAAAGCCATTGCCACCAGACACTTGTTTGAGCCAGAATAAAACCTCCCAAGAGCACGCAGTGAACAGTAGGCTTTGAGAAAGGATAGCCACACCAGGACGCACCTAGGAAACCGCATTTTGTGTGTGTGTGTGTGTGTGTGTGTGCGTGTGTGTGTGTGTGTGTGGAAGGGGCTAGTTGACGTCAGGGACACCCCAGCATCAGGGGGGCCAAGGGCCTTTTAAGAACGTGCACATGCGATGTTCAATTTCTGTGCGGCTTCCTGTGTGGGGCTGGGATACGACTGCCTTTCATCCTGTCAAAACTTCAGTAACATCTGCTACAGGTGAAAAAAGATCTGGGGGACATCTAGCAAAGATAATAACATAAATTTTAGGAAGGCTGAAGAAATGTGGACCTTCTCTTGGAATAATTATTTTGGAGGGTTTACTGTCTGACCAGGAATCTTCCAGTTCAAGATGATAAAAGCACGTCAGTCGTATGTGAAATAATTTTTGATTCTCGTCCCAATAGCTGGATTCATGCTTATCTATCACTATATGTATAAACATATATCAAACAAGAGCTTTGACTATATAAGCCAATCCTCAAGCCCATAAACCTACATACATACTCCACAGCACCCACCTCAGATGTGGCCACAAAGGCTCATGGGTAAAGACCAACCTCTAGAGAGGGAATCAGAAGCCACAGAGGACATGGGTCAAGGAATTTTCCCCCAGAGAGTAGAACTGGCCTCTGCTCAGGGAGCTTTGTCTACTGCCAGGGAAGAAGAGCTCACGAGGGCTTTCTAGGAATTCTGCACCGCTTTGAATAACTGCTGCGTTTCTCCCTTTCTTCTTTCTCCTGTGTGGGAGTGTTTACTGTACTTATCCTGTCCCAATTCCAGGACCGTGTATGATGTGGTTTTGGGAGAGCGAAGCAGACAACCAGAGGTATTGTTTTGCTTATTTTAGCTCCTAAGTGGCAGAACCACAAAGAACCTCATCATTAGCTGATAGAATCCAGAACCCATGGCCTTTGGACCAGATCCAGAGGCTGGACCAGATCTGGGGGTGGTCTCCTTTGAGGATGGAGTGTGTATGTTCCACATGAGGGGAGCAAGATGAAACACTGTACGGGCTAACTGTGGCAGCGCACTGTGGATGGTAACCGGATTCTCCTTCTTCTCTCTCTCAGCCCACAGTTGGACTGTATTTCCAGCCTCCCTTCCATTTCAGCCTGGCCGTGTGATGGAGTTCTGCTCAATGAGATGTGACAGGGGACAGACACTTCTAAGCCTGGCAACGATTCTCCAAGGAGGTCCCCCATGCTCTCCCCTGCAGATGGGATCATTTCACCTAGCATTGCTTTGGAATCAGTCACTCAGTCTAGGGCACAGCACACGACTGGGAAGAGTAGACCCCCTCACACACATACACACACTCCTTGTGGATTTTATATGAATGAGAAATAAACTTGAGTGCAGTTCAGAGGCCTTTAAACTCAGGGGCTAAATATTCAGGTAAGGAATGCCTTACGCTGGTCTCTGAACACCCCTAATCCTTCACTGAAAGTCTGCTACTGCAACAGCCCCGTGTTGGGGTCACTTCTGTAAATCAAAGGAAAAGAGTTTGGGTCCACAGTGGTTCAGAGCAACACCGAGGAAAGAGACTCACAGGCGGAGATAAAATGATGAGATGAATTCCCTGGAGGCAGGTGAGCGACAAGAAAGACGGTAACTGGGAGGAAGCGAGCTCCTCTGAGACGTCCAGAGCAGGAGGGTTGCAGTTACCACCATAACGTGGATGGAAACTCAGCCATTTGTACATATTGACAGAAGCATGACCTCCAGAGTCTGAGGCTTGTGGGCTGAAATGAACTAAGCTATCTCCACTGGTCCCCAGGGACAGGGATGGTGACTTCCTTTTTCTGTGTTCCTGGTGTCTGGTGCTTCAGCAAATGAACCCCATTGGACGTTATGACAAAAGCCCCCAGTAATAAATGGTTTGTACCCAACTTTCTACCACAACGACCACCACCATCTCCAAGACTTCCAACCCCTGGAATCAAATCAGGAAATGTGTCTGGCTCAGGGTAAGGCTAAAGACAGATTAGCTCCCCTTCAATAGAAGGAAAAGGAAAAATGGTCACAAAGTACACCAAACAGGGTGCACATACACATGCAACGTATCACATTCACATCACACGCACACACTCACAACCTCTAGGCCAACTGCATACATCATGCTATGCAAAATGAAATGCTTTTTTTTCGTAAATTATTCCCCCAAGCAATCATCTTTCCCAGATTACAGAGGCAGTGAGTCCCGACTCCCAGATAGAAAGCTGCCTAGATCAACGGGCAGCCTAAATGACACAATATTTGTTTTTAATGCTGCTTTTTACATCATTTGCCGAACACTCATTCGGCACCTACCATGTGCCAAACATCCCATTAGGCACTTGAGAAACTGTGTGTAGGGGCTGTCATCCTCATCCTTAAAGGATTCTGCAACCAGAATGCAGCGGCCACCTCCTGGGCACTGTAGCTGGTGGTCACTCTAGCTCTCAGGTCCAAGACGACCCCCTCCCTGCGGAGTCAGTCCACCTGAGGTTGACGTGATCATCTCACCTCTTTCCCAACGGCTGAATGGCCCACCCACCAGCAGACATGCGGGACTCCAGGGGAACGTAGGGACATCCTGGGGCGGCCCGGGGGCAGTAAACCGCAAAGGCGGTGGCCACGGTGTGAGGCGGCACCCTCCCCCAAAGCCCTCCCCAGCCTGCCACCTCACCCAGGGGCTTATTTCTATTGGCGATCTCAGCGGTGCACCTCCACATTTAGATAAGTGGCACTAAAATAAAATGGACTGTAATTATTGTTATAGATTACAGTAATTACAGAGGGGGAACGGGCTGATTAGATAAGCACGCCTATACCCCCCACCAGGACCCGGCTGACATGAAGGAGATTTGTGCAGAGGGCGATGAACCTGCTGTGAGCGTTGCATGTCACTTAGGCCTCCCGGGGCCCAGGCTGCAAAGGGCAGGGCGGCTGAGGAGGGGCGGTGGGAGGGAGAAGGTTTCAACCTTGGAAATAAACCAGCCATTAGAGAACAAAGCCTCTCGCCAGCTTGCCTGGGGGGTCACAACCAGACAACCCCACTGCCCGCATGAGGGACAGTCATATGGCTGGGCTTCCCACTGTGGCCTGGGACTCGGGGACTGAATCCTCCTGCTATGGAAAGACTTTCCCCTCTACCTCCCAGCTCTGGTCGGCCTTCTGCCATCGAGGCCACACAGGCCTGCCTGGAGCACAGCATCTACCAAGGATGGCCAGGATACTAGCAAGTGACTTAGACTCTCTTGGAGCCTCGCTGTCCTCCTTGGGGGATGAAGAGACCACTCCCATTCATATAACGTTGTAGTAAGATCACAAACATAGAGCGTCCAGGACAGACTCTGACTGGCAAGGAGGAGGGCCTGGTCAATGTGACTGCTGCTTCCCCTGCCCTGGCCACTTCCAGCCCCCATTGGACCTGCTGGTGTTCCTATCCTCATGCCCAGTCCGGCCCCTACAACTGAACAATGCTGACCTTGGGAGAAGGACTTAGTCTACAACTGCCTTCGCCGTGAAATGTGCATTGCCCTCTGAGTCACGGCTCTGCTGTCTACCTGGACCCCATTTATAAAAGGTCCCATGGGTAAGGTTACCACCAGAGCAGCTCTTGGTGGGTACCCACATCAGTGCTAGCCTCCAGTGTCTAGGCCCCCCTCCCTCTCACTCATCTCTCCTAATGTAATTACGGCCCTATTTTGAATCCTGGGGTGGGATAACTGGGAGCTGAGGTCAGGGACATCTCTTGCCCAGACAACCCTATTTCCCTTCCCAGAGCCTTCCCAGCTTCAGTGACACCCCTACCACTACCTGGACACCCAGGGCCACACATTTGTCTGAACCACGGATGGAGCCAGGCACATGCCCAGCCAAGGGCGCTGCCCCACCAGCTGGACCTCCACCATCTCCCAGACCAGACCATCC
Source organism: Phocoena sinus (assembly GCF_008692025.1). Taxonomy (NCBI): domain Eukaryota; kingdom Metazoa; phylum Chordata; class Mammalia; order Artiodactyla; family Phocoenidae; genus Phocoena; species Phocoena sinus. The sequence goes on from NC_045778.1 coordinate 35,512,759, forward strand.
CTCAGCCAGTCTCAGTAGGTGTGTTACTGCCACGGCCCCACTCTTCTCTGATGCTCTGTCCAGTTGATGCCCGTCCACTGGGGGCCCATGCGGCCCACTAAAGTTTCTTCCTATGCAGACCCTTCCCCTCCTGGGTCTGAGAAGGGTCCCTGCGGCTCACAGAATCCAGTCCAAAATCATTCCCCAGCGTTGGCTCTTCGTTAAGCTCTCTGCTTTCATCTCCTATTTCCCTGCAAAATACCTGTCACATCTTAAGTATCTGCTTACTCACTGGTCACCCTCAGGAGGCTATAAACTTCATGAAAAAGAAAAAAAAAAGTTATTTTGCCTTCTAATTATCCCTGAGCAGAGTGTCTGACACACGGTAGACACCAATTAAGAGTTGATGAATGAAAGAAAAAAATAAGGAAGTACTGATGCCTAGAAGCTTGCCAGCTTTTTTGTACTTCCTTGATTTACTCCTTCTCTGTGGGGGGAAACTTTCCTTATGGAATATGGTCAGGGGTAGGGGGTGCCGTGAATCTGGCCAGAACAGGTGCTTAGTGCACTGCTAGACAAGGACATGGGCCCAGCAAGTCAGGAAGGAGGCCTGGAAGCACTGGAAAACCCCACCTGTGGCTGGCTTATTATCCCCCCTGGAGATACAGTCTTGGTCAATGTAAGTAAGCTAGCGGATTCATGATTCCAAATGGCCTCCTCATACCTTACAGTCACTCCTGCAAGAGCTGAAACCCCAAGGCTTGACATGAGGGCCTGTACAGCTTGGCTTCAGCTGCTAGATTATCATCTCTGCTCCTTACATTCACCAAGAAAAACTGAATCTAAATGAAACGCTTTTCTGAAAATCTGCAAGTTGCTACCAGGCCAGATTTTGTTTCCAGGCTCCACAGTTTGCCTGTTGGCCCCTGCCCTCTGGATAGAACACCAAAGTGCAGATGTATCCATAAACGAAGAGCATCAGCAATTTGGCTACATCACCCCAACCATCAAGCTCTCGCTCCCATTCCCCACTCTCACAGTCTGACCCAGAAGCATCTGTAGTGATATAGAACCTCAGAAGGATAACCACTCAGTGGAAAATCTTGGGACTCTGCTTCCCATGAAGGCAGGTCCCACCCAAGGTGGCCTCTCTACATACCCTCCACATCCTCCCAACATCCCTACTGGTCTCTCTTAAAGCCAATATCTGATAAGATGGAAGGAGGGTAAGTCTGATCTGGGTCCTTCTGTACCATGATCAGATTTCACGGGTTGGGGGAGCCAGGCAAGCTCACTTTCCTTCAGGTCCTAAATGTACTGCTGAGTTTGCCCCCATACCCCCTCCTCTGTCTTGAGGACCAGGTGTTCCCCAGTAATGGGTAAGTTGAGGCAATGACTAGAGGGTCTCTGCATGCCTTTTCTTACCATGCAATCCGCAGAGAGATCATGAGTTGCAAACTACTAGCCATGGGCACTTCTTGGAGGAACCACCTGATCCCTGGAGTATGAGGGCACCTCTTAGAGGATGCCTGGTTTCCTGCCTTTGATCCTGTATCACAATCCTTATCACCACATCCTCAAAGTCCCCCTCAGCCATGCAGGCTCCTATACCAGCTCCTCCGCCCTCTCAGCAGATAAAGTCAATCCTGACCACAGAAGACGAAGTCCCCCACTGAAACCTAGCCGCCCTAACCCAGTGTCCACCCAGGCCTGATAAGCTCCCTTTACTTTAAGAGGCAAAACCGTTGAAACCTCCAGAGCCTCTCCTGCCTCCAAGAAAGCCCAGAGTCTCACCTGGACTAGTGTCAGAGTCAGGATCTCAGGCTGAGGCCCTGGGAGCCCTAGGGTAGAGACACGAACTGTGAAGTCAGAGATCTTCGAAGCGGCACTAACTTCCCTCAATCCCTAGAATTCTCTAAGGTTTGTCTCACCTTGGCATCTTTGTCCTTTCCTCTCCTCTCCCTGGCTCTTCAGGTGGCTTTCTGCCTCTCAACGTTCAGGTTTCAATTTGTGTATTACCTCCTCAGAAAGAACTCTACGGAACACAGCCCTACCAACACAGCACCGCCTATTTCCCCTTCAGAACCCTTCCCGTTCCCTTCTTAGGGCTCACCAGGACCTTCAATTACTACGTGTTCTTTCTATGGTGTGTCTCCCTGATGTCCCCTCTCAAGCACCGAGCACAGCGGCTGGCCCACAGTAAGGTCAGTGAGGACTTGTTGACAGATCACGTGAGTTTATTCTCTGTTGAAAGGCAAACACTATTTGTATCGAAATATAAATCACCTACTGGAAGATTTCTTCAGTTCTGAGTATCTGGGAAGCCTCATCTTCTCCTGGGGTACCTGATTTGTCTTTGCCTTAGGGCAGCCTGGCACTTTGACCAGCACTTGTTTCCTTCTTCACTGTGACCAGTAGGAGGCTCCCAGGCACAGAAGGAGCATCTGGAGTTGACCTCTAGCAACTGATCACATTCTTAGCAAATGAGTCACTGAGCACCAACCACAGGAGCCTGGAGGGCTTTGGCTGCTTTAGGGGCCTCAGCCTAAGCCAGGACTCCTCTGGAAAACAGAACTGGGCCAGAGAATGCAGGGGGGTGAAGTAGAGTGGGTATATGCAATTCATAAACTCATCTTTCCACTGTCTTCAACTTACACCCCTGCCCTCATTTTTCTCTTTGGCCTGATTTCCCCAATTTCTTGATTAGGAGGGAAAAAAAAGAAAAAGAAAAAGAAAAACTTCAGTTGTATATTAAGTATTTCTGTAAACTGCAACTAATCCCTTTTTGGAATGAGGCAGGATATAAATAAATAAATATAAATAAATAAGTTTGTTCCATCTTCCCCCAGGGTGCCCCACTCCATTTGGATTTAGGTCATCCACGTGTCTATTTGTGATCTATTTTCGAATTGCTGGATTCTGCCTGTGTAAGCAGAAATCACAGGGCTGGCTCTGGGATGGAGACACCTGCCTGAGCTGCCAATCCATGGAGCCCCGCAGCCCAAGTACAAGCTGAGAGCATCTCAGAGGCCTGGGGAAGATGCTGGACCTTCCATGGAGGGACTGTCAGCACGCCGGACCTGGGCAGCCCCTTGAATCCAGAGGAACAATCAATAGTCACATCTCTTCCTGGGCCTCAGCTTGAACTTACGGGAAATGGGGGTTTTGGACAAAGAGCATCTCTGAGGGTGGAAAGGGGATTTTGCAGAGCTCGTGGTGCAGGGTCTGGGATAACGTATGGTCCCTGGTATCTCCAAGCCCTTTCTCTTGCACGGGTGGTCTTCAGATGCTGTGTGCTAGGCTCGGCCTTACCTGCTCTTTGCCACAATTAAAGCAGCAGATGCTCTCAAGGTTCAGAACAGAGCAGAGAGACAGAGCTGACTTCAGACCTGCCCATAAAGAGGACGATCCCCAAGCCACCCACACAATTCTGGGGCCTCGTGGTCAGGGTGAAAGAGGTACAGAGCAGAGGTGTAGCGATGCCCCAGGCTCCAGCCTCAGCCGGTCCTAAACATCCCCACGCCGTGGCAGAATGATCTCACAAAATGCAAACCTTCCCAGTACCCTCAGAATACAGTCTGAACACACAAGTGCAGGTTGAGGGTCTGAGTGATTTGGCCCCTGCTCTCTCCCGCTTCACCCACCCTGGAGAGCCCCCAGTTCTCTGACGGCAGCACCCACCTTTCTCATGCTTCAGGGCATTCCATCTGCAGGGAGCCCTCTCCCTCTTCCACTCCTTAACCTGACCCCGCTTCAGGCCTCAGCTTAGACGTTACTTTGCCTGGAAGCTTTTCTTGCTGCTGCCCCCCACCCCCTAGCCGGGCTGGGACCACTGCTGCGTGTTCTCCTGTAACACCCTGTCCTCCCCCAATCATGGCACTCAGAGCATCACTGAAAATGTGTGCTGGATGGGGTAAGGGCCGGCCACCACACTGGAGACAGGGCAAGGCTATGTCTCCTTTTGTCCCCCTGTCATTTCCCTGGCACCAAAGCCCATAACTGGCAGATACCAGGAACTCAATAAATATAGATTGAGCAGAAGATGATTAAATGAGATGACACGCAGTCCGCCAAGCGCCAGCAGTTTGTCACTAGGCAATTGTCCTCAGGGGACCTGGCTCTATACCCGGGGGCCATTCCGGGCCTTGAAAAAGGGAAATTGGCAAGAAACAAACAAGGTCTACATCTGTGAGGAGATGGTGGGACAGAGAAATCACAGCGGGGATTTAGAGCTGGGCAGAAAGGAAGCTCTGTCATAGGGAATGGGCTAGGTGGGCAGAGGTGGGGCAACAGATGGGATGATGTAGGGAGGGTTCAAGCCCCATCAGGACAGGGAACTAGGCCACACTGGGGTCACTGGCTTTGCACCTGACCCTATCCTGGGTCAGATCAGGAGGTACCTGGCAGGGGGTGGCCCTTGGTCCAATCTGCTTTCTGGCTGGCTTGGTCAGGCACACCTGGGGATGGACACCATCCTGCTCGATGAGTAGCCATCCAGAGGTAGAGGACAGAGGTGGCTGCTGATAGACACCAGGCTTTAAAAGAGTCAGGTAGGGCTTCCCTGGTGGCGCAGTGGTTAAGAATGTGTCTGCCAATGCAAGGGACACAGGTTCAAGCCCTGGCCCGGGAAGATCCCACATGCCGCAGCGCAACTAAGCGTGTGTGCCACAACTCCTGAGCCTGAGCTCTAGAGCCCGTGAGCCACAACTACTGAGCCCGCATACCACAACTACTGAAGCCTGCACGCCTAGAGCCCGTGATCCACAAGAGAAGCTACGACAATGAGAAGCCCGCACAACCGCAACGTAGAGTAAGACCCCGCTCGTCTCAGCTAGAGAAAAGACCGCGTTCAGCAACGAAGACCCAACACAGCCAAAAATAAATATTAATTAATTGATTAAGTTAAAAAATAAATAAAAGAGTCAGGTACCTTGTTGTTGTAGGGACATCCAACTTGTAATTCCTCCTCTTCAACCCCGTAATTTCTACCCTCACCCACTGCCCAGAAGAAGCCCTCATCAGGGGCTGTACAGAGTCCTCTGTGCCCCAGCTCCTGCTCTCCTGTTAGCGAAGCTTTCCAAGATGCCAGCCACATCCTGTCACTGTGGGAAGCAGAGATGAGAAACTCACTGGCTCCTGGTCTTCCTGAGGGAATGGGGGTGACACACTCTACTGGCCCCCTTAATCAGCTCCCCTTCTAATCCTGACTTTCTCAAAGACAAGAAGGGACCTTCACCCCCAGAGACTGCAAACCACAGTGGTCAGAGCACACCTGTTTGGGAGTGATACCTGAGTGGGGAGACAGATGCTAATGAGCAGAACACAAGTGTCCCCAGACAAGTGTGGCAGGGAGCCCACGGAAGAAGTGAGTGAGGTCTCAAGACAGACCAGGTCAGCCCCCAAACACAGCAGGGGACCGAACAAGAGAAAGGCCATGCGACGGTTTCCAGCCAGACCCCAGCCAGGAGAGATGCCCCAAGAAGAGGTGGAGTGAAGGAGCTGAGGGCAGAACCCTCCCAAGTCATAACGAGGATAACGCAGAACTTAAGGTGATTTTCAGAAAGCCCCTTCCCATTTTGAATCCTGAGAATTACAGAGCCACACACACCCAGGACAAAGTGAGAACTCTCTCATGGAGAGAGTTCCCAGGACTCCATGAGAACATTACTGAATTGGATGGAGGTCCAGGATTGCTCCCAGCCCCAATTCTTCCCCAAGCATATTTCAACAGGGAGCTAGTGGTTCTGAAAGATGGGTAACAACAAGAAAGGAAGCAAATAGTGAATGTATGAGCAGAATTTCCCCCAAAATGGATTAAGAGAGGGAGAAGCAGGCATGGGGAAGAAAGGATCATCAGAAAGAGCAGATAAAGAAAATGTAAAATCCATGACAAGGAATTCTCTCTCAGGGAGAGAAAAAAAAGGAAAGATGAAGAGTTCAGACAAACATTCTCCCCAGTCTCAAAGAAATTACAGATAACATGGTCTCTCTAAGGAAAAAGAAAGCTAGGATGAGAGATGAGAGTTCAAAGAGGAGATTATAAAACAACAAACGGAGATAAAGAACAAACAGTGGAGCTGAGGAAAGAGAAGCCAGGAGACCCTGTCTGGGGGCTCAGCGGGAGGGCTAGAGGGGAGGGTCCAGCTGTTCAGTGAGGGGGAGGGCGGCAGCAGTGGGTGGAGGGGAGCAGCAGAGTCCCTGAAGCCTGGGCAGCAAAGCTGCTGCCGGGCAGAAGAGCAGCTCAGAGAGAAGCGCATTTACAGGCTAGGGCGTAACTAAAGTTCTTTGTCCACCCCCTGCCAAATCGTGGAGCAGGGCTTTCCCCAAATCCTCCTTCCACCGGCCTGGGACTTCAGCCGCCCTGGAACCGTTGCCCACCCCGCTGGACCATCATTCCCCACTATCGGTGCCACCAGAGAGCCATCTTGTTCTGTGAAGTCCCTGAGGACGGCAGCGGCAGCAGCAGGAGAAACAAGCTGTAGCTGTCACTTCTGAAATGGATACAGCATTGTCCCTGTTTCTGGATGATGCCACAGGACTCAAATGAATCTTGTATTGATGTTTCCACCAGCGGAGGGAGCCCTGGTGAGGTGCCTTTCAATATTTTTTAAATGATTTTTCCTCTTGGCTGTACTTCATAATCAGTCATCAGACACTGGAAGCCAGAATTCTCTTTCTTACTGAAATGATTTGTTCTCTGGCAGGATGCAAGGTTTGTGACTCTGGAGTCCAGCTCACGATCCAAGCTGAGCGTTGCGGAAGGCCTCGGGCCCCTGGTCTCCCTCTGCCATTCTCACAGCACGGACTGAATAAAGCAACAGCTGCAGCTCTGTCTGAGCACCCAGATTCACAGGGCAAGTTCAAAGGCAGGGACGTTCCAGGCCTTCTCAAAGGAGGTTGTCTTCTTCCCCGTAAGTTGAAGCCCTCCTTGATACCCCAGTGGAGCAATGGAAATAACACCCTGGAGTTCCACAGGGTGAGCCACAGGGATCCTGGGTCTGATTCCCCTTCCAACAAAACTATACCAGAGCGCACGGCTCGTGAGACAGTGGAGCAGCAAAGCAGAGGGTGATGGAGGCCCTCACCCTATCAGAAAGACAGCGGTGAGGATGATGCGAAATGTCTGATTTACTCAGACGCCTGCTTCAGGGCTCTGGCACACCTGTCCCACCCCAGGCAAGCACCGGGCAAGTAAGAGAACTAGCCATGGACAGTGGTGGGTCAAGATGTCCAGGGCTCTGGAGGCCCAGCCACAGAGAAGTCCCACAATCTCCAGGACTGTCAACGTGGTTCTTTCTTTTTATCACCTTCAAACAAAACATTTGTTAATGGATAATATGCCTCATACGCTGAGTCTGCAATGGAGGAAATCTGTATCCATATCTCTAGGGAGATGCAGACAAGAAGCTCAACATACCCAGTTTTGGTCCTCAACATGCACTGAGACTGGGGTCCCAAAAATGGAGTACGTGCATCCCATCCTGGGTTCCAAGGCCATCAAGCCACCAAGCACCCGCAGGACCTGATACAGTCTGGATCCAAATACGCACTGATCACGACAGAAAAGAAAGCACTGTGCTTCATGTCATTTGGGTGGTATGGTCTTAAATCTGTCCCCATCTTTAGGACGACGGTTTCAGGAACTACTGAATACCTCAGAATCTGGAAGAGGCTCAGAAACCTAGGATGGGAAGGAACCTCTGAGGTCAGCTAGTCAAAAATCCCACTGACAACAGAAACCCCCTCCATAGTATCTGGAATCTGGACTCTGCTTGAATACCCCCAGGAATGGGGCACTCATTACCTCACAAAGCAGCCCATGATGTCTTCTGACAGCTCTGTTAGAAACTTACTTTTGTTGCAAGCTGTCTCCCTATAATCTCTCCCTTCTGGAATGATACAGAGCACACCCTCATACCTCTATATGACATACTGTCCTAGGACCACTTCAAGGGTCGTATGTGCTTTTAGAAGGCAAGGCCTCAATTATCAATGGTACCTAGTCCACCTAAGCAGCCCTCAAATCCCATCTCTTTCCTACAATTCTTTCGAGTCCTTCAATCCTTTCCAAGCCTCCCTGCCAAGAGCCTTGGTCCATACTCTCCACATCTCTATCCAATGGCCTCCTCACCATCCTTCATGCCTCCAATCTCTCTTCCTCCCAGCCCCTCACCACATGGAATTATCCTTCTGAAAAGAAACCTAACTATGCCATCACCCCTTTTAATATCCTTCGATGGTTCCCCAGTGCCTTTGGAAAAACCCCACATTTCTCAGTAGGGATGTTCATAATGGATAGCTAGCTATTCTAGAACGTGTAACATATATGGAACTCAGAGGATGTGCCAGGCAAAGCCTACGGTATCTCATTTAAGCCTTTAAGCTCCACTTCTATCCCCATTTAACAAGTGAAGAAAAAAAGGCCTTTATCAAGTCTCTAAGTAGCTTTCTCAAGATTAAAGGTCTGGCAAGTGCCCGATGTTAGATGCCAGTGTTTCTTGCATAGGTACCCACTCGCTACATGTAAGTTCAGCACCTGAGGATGGGTCTTGGCAATCTCTCCAGGACCATCTTCCATCTTCCTCTCCCCAGAGGTTCTATGATCTGGCTACGCTACACTCACTGTCTCAAGCAGAAGCAACTATTGGCAGCTCCTTACACAAATCTTTGGGCCACACACTGTGGAGACGTGGCCTGGCTTCCCTGCTGGAAATCCTTAGCCTGCCGCCCACCTGGCAGCTCCTGTCCATCCAGCAGCTCAGGTGACTGCTCCTCAATCATGAACCAAGACTAAGCAATTCCTCTTCTGGAGTCTCTTACCCCAGCTACTGTCACATGCTGGGCCCCGTGTGTTCACTTATCTGTCACCACTCTGGATGTTAAAGCCCTTGGAGACGTCTGTATCTTATTTGTAACTTTATTCACAGAATCTAGCACAGGCCTGGAAGAAGGTCAGTCAAGATGTCAATGAAGGAGTCAGGTCCTGCCCTTGGACCACCAGCTGTCACATGAGGTCCTCCAACCTCTACGATGCAAGGCCCCACCTTTCAGCATGCTTGGTATGCTTCTTTTTATTAAATGTATACACTGTATAAAGTGTCCGGACACCCCATAAATGGTAGCTATTGCTACTATTGTAAAGAAAAAGTTCCAGGGCTTCCCTGGTGGCGCAGTGGTTGAGAGTCCGCCTGCCAATGCAGGGGACGCGGGTTCGTGCCCCGGTCCGGGAAGATCCCACATGCCGCGGAGCGGCTGTGCCCGTGAGCCGTGGCCGCTGAGCCTGCGCGTCTGGAGCCTGTTGCTCGGCAACGGGACAGGCCATAACAGCGAGAGGCCCGCGTACTGCCAAAAAAAAAAAAAAAAAAAAGAAAAAAGAAAAAGTTCCAGGAAAATAATAAAGAGTATATGAAAAAATAAAAGCGCTATGATAGTGGGGGACAGCCAATAGTATGAGGAAAAATGCACTGGCCTTTTAGATTAAATGACTTAACCCAGCATTTTCTAAAGTGAATTCGATCGAGAACTCCTTAAATAGTACGAGGTCCTGTGAGGACTAACATCCACAGTAACAACACGCAAGGTCCTCTGGTCAATGAACACTGGAAGAAAAAACGGCAACAACAAAAATCAAACATTTCTTTACTACAAACTTTTACTATGCTAATATGTGTGGTGAATGATCATAAGATATATTTGACGTACAGCGTTTCCCATACTTAGTATTCCTCAGGGCTCTTCCTCTGGGAAGCATCTCTGGGAAATATGGTTGCTCACAACACACTTTAGGAAAAGCGAAATTCATCTCGCAGTCAGGGCAGGTGTTTCAATTGATTGTTTTTACCCAATGAAGGCTGTAGACTTTCCCCTGATGAGGTTATTTTGTTAGGCTTTACCAGCCTGCCATAATGATTTTTTTATATATGCATATATATAAATCCCAATCTCCCAATTCATCTCACCACCACCACGCCCCCCAACTTTCCCCCGGTGGTGTCCATACGTTTTTTTCCCTACATCTGTGTCTCTCTTTCTGCCTTGCAAACCAGTTTATCTGTACCATTTTTCTAGATTCCACATATATGCGTTAATATACGATATTTGTTTTTCTCTTTCTAACTTATTTCACTCTGTATGACAGTCTCTAGGTCCAGCCACGTCTCTATAAATGACCCAATTTCATTCCTTTTGATGGCTGAGAAATATGCCATTGTATATATGTACCACATCTTCTTTATCCATTCGCCTGTCGATGGGCATTTAGGTTGCTTCCATAACCTGGCTATTGTAAGTAGAGCTGCAATGAACATTATGGGCATGTGGCTCTTTGAATTGTGGTTTTCTCTGGGTATATGCCCAGGAGTGGGATTGCTGGGTCATAGGGTAATTCTATTTTTAGTTTTTTAAAGAACGTCCATACTGTTCTCCATAATGGCTGTATCAATTTACATTCCCACCAACAGTGCAAGAGGGTTCCCTTTTCTCCACACCCTCTCCAGCATTTATTGTTTGTACATTTTCTGATGATGCCCATTCTAACTGGTGTGAGGTGATACCTCATCGTAGTTTCGATTTGCATTTCTCTAATAATTAGTGATGTTGAGCAGCTTTTCACGTGCTTCTTGGCCATCTGTATGTCCTCTTTGGAGAAATGTCTATTTAGGTCTGCTGCCCATTTTTAGATTGGGTTGTTTGTTTTTTCAATATTGAGCTGCATGAGCTGTTTATATATTTTAGAGATTAATCCTTTGCCTGTTGATTCGTTTGCAAATATTTTCTCCCATTCTGAGGGTTGTCTTTTCATCTTGTTTGTAGTTTCCTTTGCTTTGCAAAAGCTTTTATGTTTCATGAGGTCCCATTTATTTTTGTTTTTATTTCCATTACTCTAGGAGGTGGATCAAAAAAGATCTTGCTGTGATTTATGGCAAAGAGTGTTCTTCCTATGTTTTCCTCTAAGAGTTTTATAGTGTCCAGTCTTACATTTAGGTCTTTAATCCATTTTGAGTTTATTTTTGTGTATGGTGTTAGGGAGTGTTCTGATTTCATTCTTTTACATGTAGCTGTCCAGTTTTCCCAGCACCACTTATTGAAGAGACTGCCTTTTCTCCATTGTATATCCTTGCCTTCTTTGTCATAGATTAGTTGGGTACGTGGGTTTATCGCTGGACTTTCTATCCTGTTCCATTGATCTATATTTCTGTTTTTGTGCCAGTACCATATACACTTGATTACTGTAGCTTTGTAGTATAGTCTAAAGTCAGGGAGTCTGATGCCTCCAGATCCGTTTTTTTCCATCAAGATTGCTCTGGTTATTCAGGGTCTTTTGTGTCTCCACACAAATTTTAAGATTTTTTTTGTTCTGGTTATGTAAAAAATGCCATTGGTAATTTGATAGGGGTTGCATTGAATCTGTAGATTGCTTTGGGTAGTAGAGTCATTTTCACAATACTGATTCTTCCAGTGCAAGAACATGGCATATCTCTCCAACTGTTGTGTCATCTTTGATTTCTTTCATCAGTGTCTTATAGTTATCTGATTACAGGCCTTTTACCTCCTTAGATATGTTTATTCCTATGTATTTTATTCTTTTTGTTGCAATGGTGAATGGGATTTTTTCCTTAATTTCTCTTTCTGATCTTTCATTGTTAGTGTATGGGAATGCAAGAGATTTCTGTGCATTAATTTTGTATACTGAAACTGTACTGAATTTACTGACTAGCTCTAGTAGTTTTCTGGTGGCATCTTTAGGATTATCTATGTATAGTATCATGTCATGTGCAAACAGTGACAGCTTTACTTCTTCTTCTCCAATTTGTATTCCTTTTATTTCTTTTTCTTCTCTGATTGCCATGGCTAGGACTTCCAAAACTATGTTGAATAATAGTGGCAAGACTGGACTTCCTTGTCTTGTTCCTGATCTTAGAGGAAATGCTTTCAGTTTTTCACCATTGACAATGATGTTTGCTGTGGGTTTGTCGTATATGGCCTTTATTATGCTGAGGTAGGCTCCCTCTATGCCCACTTTCTGGAGAGTTTTTTTTTTTATCATAAATGGGTGTTGAATTTTGTCAAAAGCTTTTTCTGCATCTATTGAGATGATCATACGGTTTTTATTCTTCAATTTGTTAATATGGTGTATCACATTGATTGATTTGCGTATAATGAAGAATCTAGCTTCTCTGGGATAAATCCCACTTGATCATGGTATATGATCCTTTTAATGTGTTGTTGGATTCTGTTTGCTAGTATTTTGCATCTATATTCAACAGTGATATTGGCCTGTAATTTTCTTTTTTTGTAGTATCTTTGTCTGGTTTTGGTATCAGGATGATGGTGGCCTCATAGAATGAGTTTAGGAGTGTTCCTTTCTCAGTTTTTTGGAAGAGTTTGAGAAGGATGGGTGTTAGCTCTTCTTTAAATGTTTAATAGAATTCACCTGTGAAGCAATCTGGGCCTGGACTTTTGTTTGTTGGAAGATTTTTAATCAGTGCTTCAATTTCGTTACTTGTGATTGATCTGTTCATATTTTCTATTTCTTCCTGGTTCTGTCTTGGAAGATTATACCTTTCTAAGAATTTGTCCATTTCTTCCAGGTTGTCCATTTTATTGGCATAGAGTTGCTTGTAGTAGTCTCTTAGGATGCTCTGTATTTCTGCAGTGTCCATTGTAACTTTTACTTTTTCATTTCTAATTTTATTGATTTGAGTAGTCTCCCTCTTTTTCTTGATGAGTCTGGCTAAAGGTTTATCAAATTTGTTTATCTTCTCAAAGAACCAGCGTTTAGTTTTATTGATCTTTGCTATTGTTTTCTTTGTTTCTATTTCATTTATTTCTGCTCTGACCTTTTTAACTTCTTTCCTTCTACTAACTTTGGGTTTTGTTTGTTCTTCTTCTCTAGTTTCTTTAGGTGTTAGGTTAAATTGTTTATTTGAGCTTTTTCTTGTTTTTTGAGGTAGGACTGTATTGCTATAAACTTCCCTCTTAAAAACGCTTTTGCTGGGCTTCCCTGGTGGCGCAGTGGTTGGAGGTCTGCCTGCCAATGCAAGGGACATGGGTTCGTGCCCTGGTCCGGGAAGATCCCACATGCCGCGGAGCGGCTGACCCGTGAGCCACGTCTACTGAGCCTGCGCATCTGGAGCCTGTGCTCCGCAACGGGAGAGGCCACAACAGTGAGAGGCCCGCGTACCACAAAAAAACCACAAAAAACAAAAAACGCTTTTGCTGCATCCCATAGGTTTTGGATTGTCGTGTTTTCATTGTCATTTGTCTCTAGGTATTTTTTGATTTCCTCTTTGATTTCTTCAGTGATCTCTTGGTTGTTTAACAATGTATTGTTTAGCCTCCATGTATTTGTGTTTTTTACGTTTTTTTCCCTGTAATTCATTTCTAATCTCATAGCGTTGTGGTCAGAAAAGATGCTTGATATGATTTCAATTTTCTTAAATTTAACAAGGCTTGATTTGTGGGTCACAATGTGATCTATCCTGGAGAATGTTCCATGTGCACTTGAGAAGAAAGTGAAATCTGCTGCTTTCAGATGTAATGTCCTATAAATAACAATTAAATCTATCTGGTCTATTGTGTCATTTAAAGCTTGTGTTTCCTTATTAGTTTTCTGTCTGGATGATCTGTCCATTGGTGTAAGTGAGGTGTTAAAGTCCCCTACTATTATTGTGTCATTGTCAATATCCTCTTTTATAGCTGTTAGTATTTGCCTTATGTATTGAGGTGCTCCTATGTTGGGTGCATATATATTTATAATTGTTCTATCTTCTTGGATTGATCCCTTGATCACTATGTAGTGTCCTTCCTTGTCTCTTGTAACATTCTTTATTTTAAAGTCTATTTTATCCGATATAAGTATTGCTACTCCAACTTTCTTTTGATTTCCATTTGCATGGAATATCTTTTTCCATCTCTACACTTTCAGTCTGCATGTGTCCCTAGGTCTGAAGTGGGTCTCCTGTAGACAGCATATAGAGGGTCTTGTTTTTGTATCCATTCAGCAAGCCTGTGTCTTTTGGTTGGAGCATTTAATCCATCCACATTTAAGGTGATTATCAATATGTATGTTCCTATGACCATTTTCTTAATTGTTTTGGGTTTGTTTTTGTAGGTCCTTTTCTTCTCCTGTGTCTCCCACTTAGAGAAGTTCCTTTATCACTTGTTGTAGAGCTGGTTTGGTGGTGCTGAACTCTCTTAGCTTTTGCTTGTTTGTAAAGCTTTTGATTTCTCCATTGAATCTGAATGAGACCCTTACTGGGTAGAGTAATCTTGGTTGTAGGTTCTTCCCTTTCATCACTTTAAATATATCATGCCACTCCCTTCTGGCCTGTAGAGTTTCTGCTGAGAAATCAGCTGTTAACCTTATGGGAGTTCCCTTGTATGTCATTCGCTGTTTTTCCCTTGCTGCTTTTAACAATTTTTCTTTGTCTTTAATTTTTGTCAATTTGATTACTATGTGTCTCGGTGTGCTTCTCCTTGGGTTTATCCTGCCTGGGACTCTCTGAGCTTCCTGGACTTGGGTGCTATTTTCTTTCCCATGTTAGGGAAGTTTTTGACTATAATCTCTTCAAATATTTCCTAGGGTCCTTTCTCTCTCTTTTCTCCTTCTGGGATCCCTATAATGTGAATGTTGGTGCACTCAATGTTGTCCCAGAGGTCTCTTAGGCTGTCTTCATTTCTTTTCATTCTTTTTTCTTTATTCTGTTCCACAGCAGTGAATTCCACCATTCTGTCTTCCAGGTCACGTATCCATTCTTCTGCCTCAGTTATTCTGCTATTGATTCCTTCTGGTGTATTTTCATTTCAATTATTGTACTGTTCATCTCTGTTTGTTTGTTCTTTAATTCTTCTAGATCTTTGTTAAACATTTCTTGCATCTTCTCGATCTTTGCCTCCATTCTTTTTCCGAGGTCCTGGATCATCTTCACTATCATTATTCTGAATTCTTTTTCTGGAAGGTTGCCTATCTCCACTTTATTTAGTTGTTTTTTGGGGGTTTCATCTTGTTCCTTCATCTGGTACATAGTCCTCTCCCTTTTCATTTTGTCTATTTTCTGTGAATGTGGTTTTCGTTCCACAGGCTGCAGGATTGTAGTTCTTCTTGCTTCTGCTGTCTGCCCTCTGGTGGGTGAGGCTATCTAAGAGGCTTGCGCAAGCTTCCTGATGGTAGGAACAGGGGGTGGGTAGAGTTGGATGTTGCTCTGGTGGGCGGAGCTCAGCAAAACTTTAACCTGCTTGTCTGCTAATGGGTGGGGCTGGGTTCCCTCCCTGTTGGTTGTTTGGCCAGAGGCAACTGAGTGCTGGAGCCTACCTGGCTCTTCGGTGTGCCTAATGGTGGACTCCAGGAGGGCTCACGCCAAGAAGTACTTCCCAGAACTTCTGCTGCCGGTGTCCTGTCCCCGCAGTGCGCCACAGCCATCCCCCAACTGTGCAGGAGACCCTCCAATACTAGCAGATAGCTCTGGTTCAGTCTCCTATGGGCCACTGCTCCTTCCACTGGCTCCTGATGCACAAACTCCTTCGTGTGTGCCCTCCAAGACTGGAGTCTCTGCTTCCCCCAGTCCTGTCAAATTCCTGAAATCAAATTCCACTAGCCTTCGAAGTCTGATTCTCTGGGAATTCCTCCTCTCGTTGCCAGACCCCCAGGTTGAGAAGCCTGACGTGGGGCTCGGAATCTTCACTCCACCGGGTGAACTTCTGGAGTATAACTGTTCTCCAGTTTGTGAGTCACCCACCCAGCGGTTACGAGATCTGATTTTACTGTGATTGCACCCCTCCTACCATCTCACTGCAGCTTCTCCTTTGTCTTTGGATGTGGGGTATCTTTTTCATTGAGTTCCAGTGTCTTCCTGTCAATGATCGTTCAGCAGTTAGTTGTGATTCCGGTGCTCTCACAAGAGGGAGTGAGAGCACATCCTTCTACTCCACCATCTTGAACCAATCTCTCTCATGATTTAAATATCAACTCTGTCACCCATCATTTTAGCTACTTAATATGATCAGTAACCTAATCATTTACATGATTTATAATATCATAGGACAAGAACAAGCATAGGACAAGAACCGCTGAGACTGAATCTGTGTGCATCAGGGCTTATAGAGAAAACGTTTCAGGCAGCAAATGTTTTCAAGATCAGGCTCATAATAAAGTCAATAATTAGTTTCATAAGTGTATTTCTAACCATGTCTTCCATGACAGCCAATGATATAACACCAAAAATATTGGGTGAAATGCGTCTCCATGGAGGAAAGCAATTCTCAATAGAGGAAGCTTGCCTGATGCCAGCATTATCGGATTATAAACCTTAGAGTGTCCAAAGGATTGACGGATTGAATAGCTTTCAGGTAATCTACTAAAAGTATTGTTTCTCTCAAGCTACCTTTGATGGGGATTAAGCAGTGGCAAGTTCAAAGTTTTACTTCTAAACAAGTGCCTGGGGTACAGCCAGTACTTACCACTGGGTGCCAATAGAGCCATATGCTAGGAAAGGCAGCTGAGCCAGAGGTAAGACCTTACATTTGCCTGCTGTCATCAGGAGACAACACAGCCGTGCCCTTGAGGCCAAAGGCTCAGGGAGAAGTGTAAAGCTGGCGTGCTTCCAAATGATTGCTTTCCCTGCCCCTAAAGAGATAGCAAATTCAATGTGGATTATTTCCCAACCTCTTGCACTACTTACCTAAGTCTCTGGTTTAAAATGGCAGATGGCACATTTCCCCCTAAATTCTAACTAAAATATTTATGAATGCAGAGAAATGATTTTTTTTAAAATCAAAGGAAAACAGATGAAGACAATTTGGCAATCATCCTATTGTAAATATTGGGGGAAGTTCCACTGAATATAAGGTTGACGGATATGGATTGAGAAATATAACTACCTATGTTTTCTGGCAAAAGACAGAACAGCCTGGCCCTTCTAAAATGTCACAGGCAGATATTCTAACATCACCCTTCCCTTCCTTGCTTTCTCTTGAGATTGGCACCCAGGGTCTAAGCTAACCTGAAGAGTGCACAGTAATTCCATGAGCATGTAGCTCCTGCTCTTAGGCAGCTAGACAAATTTCCCATCTTCCCAAACATATGACAGCAAAGGTTCTTGAAAGGTGATCTGCAGAACATTAGTCTTACAAAATGTATCACAAGGAGCCTCATCTAGCCCCATCACAAGGAGCTACAGAGCCATCAAAGCCTCAGAGAGTCCATTCAGTAAAGAATCCTTTATGGTTTTGTTTCACTATTTCTTAAATGTATTTGAATAATTTTATTTTTCACTTAATGTCTAATACACATTTGGAAGAACTACTGTTCCTTGAAACATATCTTCAGAAAATGTTCTAAATCCATTCAGGAAAAACAGTTTCCAGAGAACTACAGAGCAAGAAGTGGAGAAGTATGGGGACAGGCAAGGACACACTGAATTCTGGGAAATGTAGTCCCCCCCCCCCCCCCCCCCCCCCCCCCCCCGCCCAGCAAAGCACACTGGGCTGAGACAGATTTAGGAAGAAGCTTAGTCCTACAGCAGGGATTGAAGTTGCTCACCGGGTAATATATTCAGAGTGCCAGAGAAAGTGACCATGGATAAAACAATACACAATGTGGTAAACAACACAACCTGCAAAATAATTCAGAGGACATTTCTTTTTTTTTTTTTTAATGAAACTTACAAAGAACTAAAAGAAAACAGACTAAGATGGAAGTCACAGGAAGAGACAGAAAAATAATAAGCTGAGCTTAAGAGGCAGTTGGTGGGTTAAGGAAAGAAGGGTTGCGAATAGAACCAAACTTCTAATCCCAATATTCAAGTCTATATTGGAATGGACAAAGAGAAGACTGAATTGGTGAGATGATGCCTCCTTTCCCTGGCTATGTGAGGGCAATGACAGAAATAGCAATGGCAAGGGGTGAAACATATGGAGAGGACCAAGGATGGGGAGCAAGGCCAGAATTACAGAAGATTCTTAGAAAATACAAATCTGCAAATACACAAAAACTTTAACAGAACCAAATGAAGATACAAATGAAGGTATATTTTTTGAATTTTAGAAGAATCAATTGTAAATCAAAGGAAACCACAGTACTTGAAACAAAATTATTTCAAATAAATCTAAACATTTTCTGGTTAAATAGATATTTTAAATGAACAAAGAGTACATATTACAACAAATTCTTACAGAAAAAAAGTGATGTTGACTAAAATCAGATTATTTCGGATTTTTCCTTTCTTACACTAAAAACAGAGAAAAAGGAATAAATGTCTCCAGCTTATGTAATAACACTAGAAAAGTGGATTCCAGGTTAAGAATGGCATTGCTGGATATAAAGGTCCAGAAATTAATAAAAAGTGACATACTTGGAATAACTGGATTATATATAAATATATAATCCAGCAGATTGGAAAAATAGCATGAATATAAAATCCAGCCACCTGAAAGAAATAACAGAGTTATTAACAGAGTTAATAATTATTAACTATTAATAATTAATTAATAATAATTAATAACTCTGTTATTTATTCTGAAATAACAGAGTTCAGAAACCAGATAGTCAAATCATGCTACAAAGGCAATGATGCTGAACACTGAAATAATTTAAGCACATAGTTTAGATGTGTTAACTCCGATTTTTGGATTACTGATAATTAAATGCCAACCTGTCACTTTCCTCTCAAAAGTAGATAGAATATCAAGAAGCAATACTAAGTTCCCTTGTTTGGAACACAAGAATGCAAGGTATTGGATAGTAGTAGAAACATCCCTGGACCACACTGGGTACCATAGAAAAGCAGAGGAGGATTATGAAGGAAGAAAGAGACAAAAAGCAGTCTGTGGGTGAGGCATGGCAGAGGAGAAGATAAATGAGGTAACTCTACAGATAAATTTTCCAAGACTTCAAGAAGATGAATGAACTTGGATTGAAAGTGCCACAGGATGAAACACAGGGAAATAAGAAAATGTAAGAATTGATATTATAATGAAATTGTAAAATATCCTAAACAAAGAAAAAATTCAAACTATTTCCTGAGAGAAAGAGCCAATAACCCATCACAATCATTTGACATCAGACGTCTTAATAGCAACACCGGATTCACGAGACAGTGGAGTAATATTTTCTTAAGGTGTTTGAAACAAAGGTACATTAGACCTGGAATTTTATATCCAGCCAAATTGCCTTTCCAATGTTATAAAATAATTGTCAGACATACAAGGACTCATTCGGCTTGTCATACAAAGTCCCATTTTAAAAAGACTTCATGAGAAAGTACTCAAATAAAAAAAGGAACATATCTAGCAGATGTTGAAGATTCATGAAGTAGGGGTGAAAAAAATTACCTGTAAAGTTTCCTTTTGTCTTTAAAACACTAAAAGCACCCCCAGAAAGAGAAGACAAAGTAGATCCATAACTAACCAAAATGAAAAGTCTAGAGATAGCAAGATGATGTGGGTGATGGTAGATGTTAATAGTACAGAGCAGCTACATTTCTTATCATTTGAAAAAGGAAAAAAAAAACTTTTTAAAATGAAGAAAAAGTTGGATAATTTAAATCAAATCTTCAAATCATAGAAAAATTCAAATTTCTTATAACTGTAAATAGTATTCCCAGTTTAAAATCAATGATTTGGGGAAAATCTGCTGTGTGTTATTTACAAATTGTGCTCTAAGGACACAGAGAGGTTAAAAGTAAAAGGGTGAGAAAAAAATGTGCGAAATTATGTTAATAAAAAATTTTAAAAACAATAGCGACAAGATATGGTAAACATTAAGGCAAAAAGTATAAAGAATACAGACAGTCACTAAGAATGTCAAAGAGTTGAACCAAAAGGTTATTATATGTCTAAACATATATGTATGTAATAATCAGCCTCACTATGTATAAAGCAAACATATAGAATTGCAAAGAGAAATGTAAAACTCTCGCAATGTAGTAATTATATCTGAGCAGCTTTCTTAATCATCGGTCAAGCACACAGTCGCCAAAGATACAGAAGATGTGAACAACACGATTTAATGAACACATAATTATGCACTGGACAACTGATTACATACTAAAGATGGATAAACTATGTTCTTGACCAAAAGTTAACAGGTTAATAATAAAAAGATAAATAAGGGATTCCTGTGTATGAAAGAAAAATGAATTAATTCTAAATAGCTCAGAGATCATAGAAAAATTCATAGTGGATAGTTCAAAACCACCTAGAACTAAATTAATTAATTAATAATACAACCACCACATAGCAAAGTTTATAGAATGTGGCAAAAGTGGTAATTTGTGGAATACTTGTATCTTCTAATCCTTATATTAGAAGAGCAGCAAGACCTAAAAATTTAGGAAGAGGATAATAATAATTCCAAAAATGTATAAGAAAGGAGATAATAAAGATAAGAACAGAAGTGAACAAAATGTTTATTAACTAAAAAATTATTTATAGGGCTTCCCTGGTGGCGCAGTGGTTGACAGTCCGCCTGCCGATGCAGGGGACATGGGTTCATGCCCCGGTCCGGGAAGATCCCACATGCCGCGGAGCAGCTAGGCCCGTGAGCCATGGCCGCTGAGCCTGCACGTCCGGAGCCTGTGCTCCGCAACGGGAGAGGCCACAACGGTGAGAGGCCTGCGTACCGCAAAAAATAAATAAAAATTATTTATATGTAACTATTTGCCAGGCACTGCTTTAAGTGTTTTATAATTAGTAACTCATCTAGTCATCATAACAACCATACCATATAGGCAAAGGTGCAGACCAAAAGACAAAGAGTTTAAATGATTTACACAAGATCACATGGCCAGCAACTGCTGCAGCCAGGATCTGGTTACAAAGTCTGGGCTTCTTCGCTTTCTTAAAACAGAAAGAATCAAACAGAGATAAAAGTGAATTTTTTTAAAGAAAGAATAACAAAATAGGCTTCTGGGATTATTGATTTTTCCAGAAAAAGAAAGAGAGAGAGAAGGTACAAACAAATATTATGAATGAAAAAGTGACATAATTACCAATATAGCAGACATTAAAAAATAAGAGAATATTAGTAATTCCTTTATGCTAGTAACTTTTAAAAGTTAAAAAACATATTGGTTAAAACTAATATATAAATGGCTTAAGAAGAAATAAAACACAAAAATTCCTATAGCTTTTAAAGAAATTTTAAAGCAGTAGTTTGTACACATGTCAATCCCAAACTCCCAATCTATCCCTCCCCCGCACTCTTCCCCTCTGGTTACCGTAAGTTCATACACACTACTATATTTAAAATAGATAACCAACAAGGACCTACTGTATAGCACAGGGAACTCTGCTCAATATTCTGTAAAAACCTAAATGGGAAAAGAATTTGAAAAAGAATAGATACATGTATAACTGAATCACTATGCTGTACACCTGAAAGTAACACAACATTGTTAATCAACTATGCTCCAATAAAAAGTAAAATTTTTTTTAAAAAATAAAAAAAATAGGGCTTCCCTGGTGGCACAGTGGATGAGAGTCCGCCTGCCGATGCAGGGGACACGGGTTCGTGCCCCGGTCTGGGAGGATCCCACGTGCCGCGGAGCGGCTGGGCCCGTGAGCCATGGCCATTGAGCCTGCGCGTTCGGAGCCTGTGCTCTGCAACGGGAGAGGCCACAACGGTGAGAGGCCCACGTACCGCAAAAAAAAAAAAAAAAAAAAAAAAAAAAAAAAAAAAAAAAAAAAAAAACAGTAGTTAAATTTTTCCACAAATAAGTTCTTGACAGCTTTACAAGCAAGTTCTAGTAAAGTTATAAAGAAATGTCCTTTTAGAAATTATAAGAAGAAGGAGCAGTCCCTAACTCAACTCATGACCCACTCTAATTTTGATCCCAAAAGAAACAAAAATAGTACAAGCAGGAAATTTTACTGGACCATCTCATTCATAAATATAGATGCAAAATATTCAGACGAAAATACCTAACACAAATGCTGAACAACTAAATACAAAAGCATATAAACGAGATTAAATACATTAACAAAGAAAACCCATCTTCACCTCACAGAGGCAGAAAAAGCTTTTCCTAATACTCAATATCTATTCATGATGAAAATCACGATACAATAAGAATAGGAGGAAAGTTCTTTAATCTGATGAAAGGTAACTACAAAGTACATTTAACTGACATAATCCTAAATGGGGAAATAGTAAAGCAATTACTTTAAAATCAGAAAGATAAAAGGATGGTCATCATTACCAAATCTATTCAACATGATACTAGAGGTTCTCGTGTATACGATAAGAGAAAGGTAAAAAGAGACCTAAAGATTTTAAAGGAGAAAATGAGTCATTATTTTTAGATTACATATTTATGTGTACATAAAACAAACAAAAATGATCTTGAGAAAAATCTTTAGCTATAAGAGATGAATTTAGCCAAATGAGTAATTAAAAAATCTATTTAACATAAAGTCAATTGTATATACACCAAATAATTAAAAAAATATCTTTAAAGAACGTTTACAACAACATAGCAGATAAATCTAACAAAATACGTGAAAGATCCATATTGAGAAAATTATAACAATTACTGAAAGTCATTAAAGAACTAAAAAAAGTAACAGTTAACTCAAGAACAAGGAAAGACAGACATAATATGGTAAAGATATCAATTTTCCCAAACTGATCTATATAAGCAAAGAAATGCTAATCAAAATATTAGCAATATTTCCCAAGGAACTTGGAAGAATAAAGAACTAAGAATAGCTAAGCCATTTCTGAAGAAGAATTGGAAGAGGGGACCCAACTTAACAGATAGTATATTTCATATATTTATTATTATATATAATTATATTATAATGTATTATATTACTATTATAATAGTTCAGTATTGGTACAGGGATCGGTCATTGACCAACATATTGTCTAATAAACCCCATATTGGTCAAAAAATTAACAATCCTCAAAAATATCCCAGCAAGTATTTTGTGAAATTGACAATCTGATTTGAAAGAAATTATATGATTCTACAAATTTAAAAGATCTAAAATAGACAAAATAATTTTCACCAAGAAAAACAGAGGTGGAGAATTTATATTACCTGATTTCAAGATTTACTATAAAGTTTCAGTAATAAAGATTTGTATTAGCATAAAAATAGATGTATAAAAAATGAAACAGAGCCCAGAAAATAGATCCATGAACACATGCTCAATTGATTTTCAACAAAAAATCCCAAAGTAATTCATTAGGGCAGGTATTTCAACAATTAGATACCATGTAAATAAATAATAACCTTGATGCCTACCTCAAACCATATGCAAAATAATAATTCAAAATGGATCCTGAAAACTAAAACTACAAAACTTCTAGAAGGAAACATGGGAGACAATATTTGTAACTTTGTGGTAGGCAGAGATTTTTTATATATATAGGAAACAAAAGGCACTGACCAGAAAATAATTTTTGATAAATTGGATGTCGTAAACATTAAATGCTTAAAACCTTTGAAAGATACCATTAAGGAAATAAAAAGGCAAACCACGGACTGGGAGAAAATATTAATAATAATATATCCAACAAATAATTGATATCTAGAATATTAAAGAAATCATACAACTCAATAAAAGAAAAAACGCAACCCTATGTTTTAAATGGGAAAAAGATTGGAGTAGACATTTCAGAAAAGAATATACTAGGACTTGCAAATACACATACAAAATGGTACTCAACGTCATTCACTAGTCATTATAGAAGAGAAATCTGAAAACCCAAAGAGATACCACTATGCACCCACTAGGATGACAAAAATTTAATACACACAACAAGTGTTGGCAAGAATGTGGGGCAACTGGAACTTTCATACATTGCTGGTGGTATTGCAAAATGGTGCAGATGATTTGGAGAACACTTCGTCAATTTCTTGTAAAGCTAGACACACACTCGCCAAGCCCTTAGAAATTTACTCAAGAGAAATGAAAGCATAAGTCCATATCACGTAAGGAATGGTATATGAATGTTCTTAGTATTCATGATCCAAAACTGGAAAGAACCTAAATGTCCATAAAATTGTGCTTATATTCATATAATAAATAAAATACAGTTCATTAATAAAAAGAAACAAACCACTCATACACAAAACAACATAGAAAAACTCAAAAACATTAGGCTAAGTAAAAGAAAGTTGATATACAAGATGACTATGAATTTTAATGTGCCAGAATAGATAAAACTAATCTATAGTGACAGATACCAGGTCATCATTTGTATACAGTGGAGGGGGGCACTGAATTCCAAGGGGCATGGGAGAATTTTGAGGAGTCATGGAAATATTCTATCCCTTGAACAGATTGGTGATTATCTGAACACATTTAACATTACTCATCCATGGACATATACACACTAACAAACGTAGTAAGGTAGATAGCTAGGGGGAAGCAGCCGCAAGGCACAGGGATATTAGCTCGGGGCTTTGGGACAGCCTGGAGGGGTGGGATGGGGAGAGTGGGAGGGAGGGAGACGCAAGAGGGAAGACACATGGGAGCATATGTATATGTATAGCTGATTCACTTTGTTATAAAGCAGAAACTAACACACTATTGTAAAGCAATTATACCCCAATAAAGATGTTAAAAAAATAAATAAATAAATAATGAAATAAATCTACCAAGTATATTATCTTGGAGAATGTTAAAAAAAAAAAAAAAAACAAAACATTACTCATCCAATTGTGCTGTTAAATGGTGTACTCTATTACTTGTAAATTATATCTCAGCAAAGTTTTTTTTTTAAAAGCTTTTGCTAGAAAATAAAAGAAAATATTTTTACCTTGGATTGACACAAAAAGTACTCATTTTAAAAGTAAAGAGAGATAAATCTTGCTTTATTAGAATTCAGTATTATTTGAAAGACACCTTAAAGAGATGGAGGAATAAAACATGATACGAATCATGAAGATAACTGCATGACTTGAAACCAAAAAGTTATAACCTCCAGGAACACATGAAGAACTCTTATTAATCAATGAGAAAGAGAGAAATTATTCAATAATCAGTGATAAAGAGAGCAAAAAATGAGCAAAAGAAGTAAACGTTATCAGGAAAAATGTAGGCTAAATTAACACGTGAAGAAAACTCAATCTTCATAGTGATCAAGGATATGCAAATCAAGATCGTCTTCTTGACTGGCAAAGATAAGAAGTCCAAAATATAGTGAGGGGTAAGGAAGACATGGATCAGTGGAATATCATACACATCACTGGGGGCATGAGTTAATATAACCACTCTGGAAAACAAAATGATACTATATGTTGATGTTTAAGTTGATTATTCACAACCCAGCAATTCTATCTCTGTACATAGTCAAGAGAAACTCTTGTACATGAGCACATGTATAAGTCAAATAGTGTTAATGACAGTAATGTTTATAATAATAATAATAATAAAAACCTGTAAATAAATCATGTCCAAGTCCAGGGAAACAGATAAATCATATACTCAGAAAATAAAATATTATACACCCATGAAAATTAAGCAACTTTGTTACACAGAATAAACGTTATTAACATAATGTTGAATTTAAAATTTAGTCCCAGGAGAATATTTACAACATGGTATCCTTATTTAAAGTTCAAAACCATTTAAACTAAACAATGCTTCGAACAGGAAGAGTGTGGCATGTAAATAAATATATGATAGAATCATAAAAATAAGGGAACCTACCATGATAAATAACTATAAAACCTATTAAAATGTATAGAATAACTGTTTTCAGGCCTTTATATATCAGCCGGTACATGACTACATTTGAGATAATGAAAAAAACATGAGAAGAACCCAATAGTCACACTAGATCTTCTTACCTAAAGACATTTTTCAATCCATTTTGCATATATATCAAACAAAAGCACGGATTAGCAGTCTCAGTAGGTGGAGGCAACAGTTTGTGGTACCAAGGTGAGACCAATTTATGAAGCATGCTGAGAGAGGAAGAGCTGCAGTGAAAGAGTACAAAATATCTATGCAAGAATTGCATGCATCTTCTTGAATGTCTCCTAGGATATGTATCCAGCCCGCAAAGAATCTACGAGGATGTGATTGACCTGCTAGGAGGATGGAGAAATAAGCAGGTATTTCAGAGTCTCAGGATGCTTGAGCTATGTTAAACTTTAGGCTCAGCAAACTGTAAACATCTTTATGAATACCAGTCACTTTCAATTGAGACCCCAGGAAGCTGTGTCCTAAGAGTAAGAATTCTATTTTAAGAGTGAGGGAAAAATTACAATCATCAGAGGAAGATAATACAAGCCAGACCCTTCAACATATCTCACACAATGTAAGTGGAGAGATTCCTTAAAAATCACAACTTAACAAGACTGACTCAAGAAACAATATAAAGTCTAAATGTGCTCATTGCATGTGTATGTGTGGTCAACATGAGTTTGTTTCACTAGTGTAATGTCCCAAACATTTAAGAATGAAGTCACACCCTTGTCACAAGTTCTTCCAGAGACAGAAACAAGGCAAACACTTTCTATCTCATTTTAAGAACCTCAGCCCTTGATAATCTTGATGCTAAAACCTAACAAGGACATTATCACACAGGATAATTACAAACTCTCCATGAACTTAAAGAAATTATCAACAAAATATTAGCAGATTAAATGTGGTGATATACAAAAAGCGTAAGGAATTATGACCTAGCAGGGCTTATCTGAGCAATGAAAAATTGCTTAACTTTCAAAAATCAATCAAAGTGAAAGTTTCTGAACAAGATGGTGCAGACTCATTTCTCCCTCCTCCTCCCTGTTAAGTACAACTATACACCCTGGAAATAATGCAAGAGGCAACCAAAGGAGAACTTTGAAAGATAGAAAGGGGGCAAACTGGTCAAAGAACCCAAGACTGGAGGAACAGCAGAGTGATAGAGTGCCCTATGGTCCCCAACCAACAGAAGAAAGCAAAGCCTTGAACTGGGAACTACAATCTAGCAACAGAAGGTGGCCCATGTAGGCTCATTCTTGCCCAGCCAGCGCAGCCCAAGAACACTGGAAAGGGAGATCCATCAAGAACCTGTCTGGCAACAAATGGCCCGGTCTAGAAACTACTCTCCTTTTGCACCAGCCTGAGCACTGGCCTGATCCACCAAAAGACACCAGGCAGCTGGGCAGCACTAGGAAGGGGGTCTCACCACACGCATATAGCCCAGGCATTCCTTTTGCTGCTGTGGGCACAAGACTCTGTTCCCCTACCAAGAGACACTGAGGCAGCTTGGCAGGACCAACAAGGGAGATTCCACCATGGCAAGTGCTCAGTACATGAAGCCTCTTTTTCCCCATAGGCCTGAGAATGCCCTCCATCACCGAGAGCCACCAGGTGGCCTTAGCAAGGTGCATCCTGCCACAACCTGGCCTCAGCCAGGGAAGTGCTCTCCATTCCCCACAGGCAGGGTGGTCTGGCCTCAGGTGCCCAGCCTGGGAAGTGCTCCTCATCTTCACAGGCCAGAGATTCTCTTCCTTCAACCAGAGGTACCAGGTGGGGTCCATCCTGGAGAAACCCCTTCACCTTCCTCAGGAAGCATGAAGAGGGAGCTATAGGAGCCCAATGGCACCAGGTAAACCAAGCAGACCAAGTCAGCAGCACAAAATAGCACCAGCTCTTAAAATTAAGTAGTCATTGTAAGCACAGCAGACAAAAATAGGCCAGACATGGACAAGGCCAGGATAAATCCCTACTAAAACAAAAGAATAGAACACAGTCTCCTAAGATAATTACCGTGAGGGTCAATATATAATAGTAATTACTCAGGCTTCCCTGGAGGCGCAGTGGTTAAGAATCTGCTTGCCAGTGCAAGGAACATGGGTTCAAGCCCTGGTCCAGGAAGATCCCACATGCTGCGGAGCAACTAAGCCCGTGTGCCACAACTACTGAGCCTGCGCTCTACAGCCTGCAAGCCACAACTACTGAGCCCGCGTGCTGCAACTACTGAAGCCCACGCACCCTAGAGCCTGTGCTGCGCAACAACAGAAGCCACCGCAATGATAAGGCCGCGCACCGCAACAAAGAGTAGCCCCCGCTCTCCGCAGCTAGAGAAAGCCTGAGCACAGCAACGAAGACCCAACACAGCCAAAAATAAATAAATAAAATTAAAAAAAAAAACTTTTTTGGGGGGTGAAGTAGAAAAGAATAGCTTTATTGCTTTGCCAGGCAAAGGGGGCCACAGTGGGCCCATGCCCTCAAAACTGTGTCCCAACCTGGAGGGGGTAGTGAGGAGTTTTATAGTAATGGTTCAAAGAGAAGGGCATGATCAGCTGGTGGACGTTCTTCTAACTGGTTGGTGGGGAGGTAAGCAGGAGTTAGCATCATCAGCCTTCTGGTTCCAACCGGTCTGGGGTCTATGTGCTTGTGGGCAGCATACAATTAACTTCTCCCACCTGGTGGGGGTTTCAGTATGATTTTAGATACTATCCGTTCCAAGGTAGTCTCCCAAACAGGTGTTAGTGCCCAAAAGTTCTCACAAAGAAACGGCACAGAAGACGTCCCCGGTGGTGTTGACGATGAGCAGGAGTTGGTCTAGCTGTAAGTTGGGAATAAAGGGTCAGCACCTGATTTCAGGACTTAATGAAGCTCAGCTTCTTGATGTCTCATTGCAGAAGGAATTCAGTGAGAGACAAAGTGATAGGTAACAAGTAGATTTATTTATAGAGAAACACACTCCACAGACAGTGTGGGCCATCTCAGAAGGTGAGAGTGGCCTTGGGAGAAACACACTCCACAGACAGAGTGTGGGCCATCTCAGAAGGTGAGAAAGGCCAAAATAAATAAATTTATTAAAAAAAAATTACTCATCATATCAAGAACCAGGAAAATCACAACTCAGATTTTTAAAAAAAAAAGACAATCAACTGATGCAAAGACCAAGACAATCAGATGTTAGAATTATCTGATAAGGATTTTAATTTCATTATAAAAATGCTTCAACAAGCAATTACAAATTCTCTTGAAACAAATGAAAAAATAGAAAATCTCAGCAAAGAGAAAGTATAAAATAGAACTAAATGGAAATTATGGAACTGGAAATTAACAAAAATAAAAAACTCACTGGATGGGATTATTTTAGAGTTTAAAGGACAGAGGATAGAATTAGTAAACTGGCTAACAGAACAATAAAATTTACATAACATGAGACTGAAAAAAAATGAATAGGGCCTCAGGGCCCTGTGGAATAATAATAAAATATCTAACATTAATTTCATTGGAATACCAGAAAGAGAGGAGAAAGAGTGTGGGGATGAAAGAGTATTCAGATAAATAATGGCCGGCAATTTATCAAATTCAGTGCAAGACTTAAACTTTGAGATGTAAGAATCTAGGAACCCCAAACAGGGTAAATTCAAAGAAATCCATAACACAATACATCATAATACAACTTCTGAAAAACAAACACAGGAAAAAAAAACCTTGAAAGCACACAGAGAGAAACTAGCCAGAAGAAAACCAGATTAAATGACAGCAGATTCCTAATCTGAAACCATGGAGGGCAGTAGAAATGGCACAACACATCTCCAGTGCTGAAAGGAGAATTCTCAACCACAAATTCTGTATCTGGCAAAACTATCTTTCAGGAATGAAAAAGAAATAAAGGCATTACCCGAGGAAGGAAAATGAAAAGAATTTGTGGCTAACAGACTGATGCTTAAATATTGGCTAAAGGAAGTTTATTAAACAGAAAAGAAATGGTAAAAGGATTCCTGGAGCATTAGAAATAATAAAGAACAACAGAAAGAGTAGAAATATGAGAACATACAATAGATTGACCTCCTCATGAGTTTTTTTATATATCATATTTGATGATTGAAACAGAAATTATAACACTGATACTCAAGACAATGAAATTTAAAAGTGAAGAAAGTAAAGAGACCCAAATGGAAGTAAGATTTCTGTATGTCACTCAAAGTGGTAAAATGTTGACTGATAGACTGATAAGTTGCATATGTATATTGTAATACCCAGAGCAACCACACACACACACACACACACACACACACACACACACACACACACACCCCACACACACACAAATGAAACTGAGGAAATCTGAAAGTGAGTCAGATTCATGCACTGGATCAATGTCTACCACTGGAAGAAACAATAAAGGGTATATTGGATCTTGGGATCTCTCTGTATTATTTATTACAACTGAATGTGGATCTACATTAATCTCAAAATAAAAGTTTAACTTAAAAAAGGAATATTATGAAAAGGAAGAGAAATTAGGAGGTACCAACCTTTCCAAATACTGGAGCATATTGTAAAATAATAATATTCAAAACAGCAAGGTATAGTATTAATGTAAAGAAGAGAATTAATAAGCTAGCATCAAAAAGGAAAAAAATAAATCAATGCAATTTACTGCATTAAGAGTAAAAAGTGAAAATATAAGTTATATAATTATCTCAATAGATGTAAAAGAGTCTTTGACTAAATGTAAAAATACCTTTCACTAATACCCCTTTTGACAAAGCTGTTAGCAAACTAGAAGTTCAAGGGAATTTTCTCAGTCTGAAAAAAGAACACTTACCAAGCACATTGGGACTTCCCTGGTAGTCCAGTGGTTAAGAATCTGCCTTCCTGGGACTTCCCTGGTGGCGCAGTGGTTAAGAATCCACCTGCCAATGCAGGGGACATGGGTTCGTGCCCTGTTCCAGGAAGATCCCACATGCTGCAAAGCAACTAAGCCTGTGCACCACAACTACTGTGCCTGCGCTCTAAGCCCGTGAGCCACAACTATTGAGCCCACGTGCCACAATTACTGAAGTTCCTGCGCCTAGAACCCATGTTCTGCAATGAGAAGCCACTGCAATGAGAAGCCCACGCACTGCAATGAAGAGTAGCCCCTGCTCGCCACAACTAAAGAAAGCCCACGTGCAGCAACGAAGACCCAGTGCAGCCAAAAATAAAAATTAATTAATTAATTAAAAGAAAAAAAAAAAAAAAAAAGAATCCACCTTCCAATGCAGGAGACGCGGGTTCAATCCCTGGTCGGGGAACTAAGATACCACATGCAGCGGGGCTACTAAGCCCAAGTGCTCTGGAGCCCACGCACCACTACTAGAGAGAAGCCGCAACGAAGAACACGTGTGCAGCAACTAAGACCCGACGCAGCCAAATAAATAAATTAAATAAATATCTTCTTTAAAAATGGTGCATTATAAAAAGTTATCCTCTGAGATTAAGAACAAGATAAGGATACCCACTATCATTACATCTATTCAACTTAAATTAATGACCCTAAGTAGTGCAATAAGTAAAGAGAAAGGAATAAAGGGCATAAAAATTTAAGAAGAAAAAGAACTCTCATTTTTCATAGATGATATGATTGTGTGTATAGAAAATCTTAAAGAATCTTCAGGCAAACTATTAGAATAAATCAATAACTAGAGTTCACTAGAAACAAGTTTCATATACAAACCAACTATATTTCTATACACACACAATGAACAAGTAGAAAAATAAATTTAATATATACTATATATAGTATCATAAATGTCGATATCTGGGGGCAAAAATCAAACAAAGACTATTCATAATCTCTACAGTGAAAGCTGCAAAGCTCTCTTGAGAGAAATTAAAGACCTAAGTAAATTCAGGGGATACTATGTTCATGAGTTGGATTAGAATATTAGTAAGATGTTAAGTCTCCCTAAATTGATCTAGAGTCCACGCAATTTCAGTCGAAATCCTAAATTTGTAAGAAAATGCAAAGGGCCCAAAATAGCCAAGTCTACCTTTTCTGCCCATTCCTTCCTACAAACCACAATAAAGGCTCTTGTTCACATTTTACCCTGCTGCTTCTGCCTCCTGACTGAGGCTGGTGTGTCCCCATGTGGCCCTGTATGGTGTGGTGTGCCCCCTTCTCTTAGGAATTGTAACAAACTATCTTTTCAATAGCAGGGATCTCCTGACCTGTTGGCCTCACCATACCTGAATAATAAAACCTATATTTTAAAACACAATAAAATGAATGAACTAAAACTATATACGATGATAATAATAGTAAATCTCACAAACCTGATGTTAAGCAAAAGAAAGCCGTTACAAAAGAGGTCAGGATAAGTGCGTTAGACGTCAGTAGTGTTTCCGCTCATGAGTGTAATTACAAGAAGGGGGCATGAGGGAGCCCACTGGGGACACTGGTGATGTTCTGTTTCTTGTTGTAGGTGTTGATTGCATGGGTGTGTTCAGAAAATTCACTGTGATTTGCTCATGATTTAGGTACTTTTCTATATGAGTGTTACACTTCAGTTTACATTAGAAAAACCACTAGGATTCAGCCACAACTGTATTGAGAATAAAATAAGAACATTCCAAAACTGGAAAGAATAAAAGAAAATTATCTAACACTTCATATCGTAAGTTTAAAAATTAACGATGAAACGAATACTAGCAGCAGGGAGACGAAGGAAAAACAAACAAATTAATTAGAGTAACATAAAATGCAACAAAATTGATTAAATAAATCAGAACTGGTTCTTTGAAGAAATCAATTTTAAAAACTTCAGTCAAGTCTAATCAAGAAATAAAGGAAGACAACACAAAAACACAATAGTATCGATGAAGAGAAAGATATTTCAACAGGTAGATATTTTAAAATTATTTGCAAATACTATATCGAGCTTTAATGAAACATTTGAAAATGCCAGTGTTTTCTAAGATTTTCTGTAGAGCAGGTTACCAAAAGTGACTCGAGGAAATGTAGGAACCAGAAAAGAAATTTTTCAAGATATCGAAGTAATAGCTCCAAGACCAACATCTAGCCCAGATAATTTTACAGTTGAATTTTTTGCCAACTTTCACTCTGTACATACAAGGGTAAAAGAATGAGCAATTCCTCATCCACATCATGAAGGGAGTAAGCCCTAATACAAGTTGGACACAAGCACCCGAGAGAGAAACTATTGGTCACGGTCACATATGCATCTAGATGGAAAACTTCAACTGCAATAACAAAAAAGCAAAACAACCATTATATAAAGACAGAAAGCCAGGGCCAACTCCTGGGAAAGCTCTCCCCACCTATAAAAAGGAAACACGGAAAAGAATACCCTCTTCTTCCCTGTGCTGCTGTCCTTCTGGGTATGGCAGTTGGAACTGCCACAGCCATCCTAAAACTATGAGGAGAGCTCAGACTCTGCCCTGTGGAGAGCCAAGAAGAAAGATGAAAAAGACCAGAGACTTTGGTCTGGGCACTGAATGTCTGAAGTGGCCAACCCTGGAGCCACCCTAGCTCCAGGCCTCTTTTCATGTGAGACAATAAGTCTTCCTTATTCCTTAAGCCACTCAAAGTGAGCATTGTTACTTGCAGACAAGTACATTCTAATAATATACAAAGATGAATTACATTTAAGCAGAGGAAGAAAAGAGAGAAAAGAGTCTTAGAATTTTTAAAAAATCACTGAGGAAATACATAAAATTTAGTAGAACATATGATAAATATGACATTCAAGTCCATGGGGCAAAGGAAGGATTACTGGATACATAACAGAAGGAGTCAGTACTGAAAAATGTAAAAGATAGGCCATAACCTCACAATTTACCCCAAATCTAATCCCAAGTAGATGGCAGATTTCATTGAAATAAAATCAAACCATAAAAATACTAGAAGAAAGTATGGATGAAGAGTATCTACTTTGCAAACTGGGTATGGCTTTCCGAAAAACTATAAACACATACATTTTTTTTTTTTTTTTTTTTAAATTTTTATTTATTTATTTATTTATTTATATTTGGCTGTGTTGTGTCTTCGTTTCTGTGTGAGGGCTTTCTCCAGTTGCGGCAAGTGGGGGCCACTCTTCATCGCGGTGCGCGGGCCTCTCACTATTGTGGACACTCTTGTTGCATAGCACAGGCTCCAGACACGCAGGCTCAGTAGTTGTGGCTCACGGGCTCAGTTGCTCCGTGGCATGTGGGATCTTCCCAGACCAGGGCTCGAACCCATGTCCCCTGCATCGGCAGGCAGATTCTCAACCACTGAGCCACCAGGGAAGCCCCAACACATACATTTTTAAATGTCTCTGTGTGAAAATATTTTCTTAATTCAAAAGCAAAGGATAGGGACTTCCCTGGTGGTGCAGTGGTTAAGAATCCGCCTGCCAATGCAGGGGACACGGGTTCGAGCCCTGGTCCGGGAAGATCCCACATGCCGCGGAGCAACAAAGCCTGTGCACCACAACTACTGAGCCTACGCTGTAGAGCCCACGAGCCACAACTACTGAGGCCCGCGCGCCTTGAGCCTGTGCTCTGCTACAAGAGAAGCCACTGCAATGAGAAGCCCACGCACCGCAACAAAGAGTTGGGCACCCTCGCTCGCTGCAACTAGAGAAAGCCCGTGTGCAGCAACGAAGACCCAACACAGCCATAAATAAATAAATAAATAAGCAAGCAAGCAAAGGATATATGGGAACAACATATCTGACACAAATAACTATCAATTCCCTTCCAAAAGACAGGTTATATGAGTTGACAAGAAAAATTTCATTCCTGATATAAAAAAGCAAAGGACCTGAGGCATAATTTATAAAATGTGAAATATATATAACCAGTGATCACATTTTTACATGTACAATCTCCTAAAAATGCAAATTTAGTAGCATTTTTTCATACTGTTACCAAATTAGCAAAAATGTTTAATATATCACTCAATTTTTGAGTATAGGACATAACAGAGACTTCCATATATTACTGATGGATGTGTAAATTATTAAATCTTTCTATAATCAATTTGAAAATATGTACGTATCAAGTACATCAAGAACCTAAAATTATTATCGGTGGCTTGGTAATTCCACTTACTAAAAAAAGTTAAAGAAATATAGATGTAATAAAAGTATATGTATTTTGGGTATCTGTCACAATACTATTCTATAATAATACGGTGAAAATGCCTAAAGATACATCATATGGAAAGATAAAATTAACGATGGCTCCCTATAAGTTGAGTAATGTGTTTCCATTAAAAATAGTTGTAAAGAATAGTTAAAGAAGTGAGAAAATACTCCCAAGACAGAATTAAGTGGAGAAGTCAGGATGTAAAATTCATGTACAGTAAATAGCAATTTGATAAGCATACATATTACTATCTCTATGTGCAGGGTGATGGGAAAAAGAAAAAAATAACAATAAGTAAAATGCACCAGAAATGCTAACAGTATCTATTTCTTGGTTCAGAGATTATAGCTGACTTTTACATTCTTCTTTTCATTTATCTGTATTTTCTAAACATTCTACCCTAAATGAGCATATATCAATGCTATCTTCAAAACGAAGAGATGTCACTTAAAATGAAATATTTAATCGTATCTTTTCCT
Organism: Phocoena sinus; assembly: GCF_008692025.1. NCBI lineage: Eukaryota > Metazoa > Chordata > Mammalia > Artiodactyla > Phocoenidae > Phocoena > Phocoena sinus. Next base: position 35,548,041 of record NC_045778.1, read on the forward strand.
TATCCCTTTACTCAGGTGAAGCAGCAGTGTTTGTCTGGGGTCTCAGTTCTATCCAAAGCGGTTCTGCACAAGGGTTTGGAAGGGTTGACATTTTACTTGGGAAATACGCTGCAGGAATGCTAATCCATGAAGAGACTGAAGTTTATTTCTCTTCTGTGACTCCCTGTGCATGGCCGGAGTCTCTATCAGAGCAGCTTAATAGAGACACTGCACAATTCTCAGGCTGCCTCCTCCCAGCCCCACCACCGCTCACTGCCCACCGCCCCTCCCCATTACTGAACCCACTGCGAGGCTCCTGGCACTGCGGCGGGAGCCACCAGGTAAAGGATCCCACCTGGGCTCTAAGAGGCAGCTCCTGCTTCATTACAGAGCTCTCTTGTCCGCTGGCGGATACCCTTTCCTCCTGGCCTCACTGCTTAGGGCTCCTGGACCCTGAGACTGCGGGAGCCACCAGGTAAAGGATCCCACCTGGGCTCTAAGAAGCAGCTCCTGCTTCATTACAGAGCTCTCTTGTCCGCTGGCGGATACCCTTTCCTCCTGGCCTCACTGCTTAGGGCTCCTGGACCCTGAGACTGCGGGAGCCACCAGGTAAAGGATCCCACCTGGGCTCTAAGAGGCAGCTCCTGCTTCATTACAGAGCTCTCTTGTCCGCTGGCTGATACCCTTTCCTCCTGGCCTCACTGCTTAGGGCTCCTGGACCCTGAGACTGCGGGACAATTTGTAACACAGTGCAGCAGACCTGGGTAGGACTGTTAACGATGTACTTCCAAGCCCGGGGAGGGCTGGGGTCCTATAGCATGACAATCACTCCACGATGAGCAATTATTATTACTCTGTGAATTATTTTCAGAGCTGCCACAAGGCCCTGCCGGGGCCATGACATCAAGAGAGCCATTTGATTCCTGTCCAAAGCCAGCTTTTATGAAGAATCAAAATTGACAGAGAAGACAGAAGAAACGTCTTAACCTAGTAAAGGATAAGGAAGGCCTCCCATCTCCCTGGGTAACTGCTGGAACAGGGAGGCTAAGCCAAGGGCACTGGTGGAACTTCATGTTAGCAGGCTGTAGCGCAATGGGAAGGGACTATGGGGCCCTAACGCTGGCCGGGGGAGTGAGGTGGGCGGCAGCGGAAAACAGGCTGAGAGGAGTGAGGGAGTCACAAAACCGCATCATCCTAAATTCAGAAACGATGTTCCAGGCCCTTTGCCACACATCCCCCCACCCCCACCCCAGGAAACCTGGCTTCCAGCCCCAGCGCAGCCCACCTGCTTGTTGGTACCACCTAACTGGGTCTCTCCAGGCTCTGGGCCTCAGTTTCCCAACTGGAGCTGCACAGAACACCATGGAGAGGCTGGGGACCAGGGAGACCGTTTGGGTGAAGCTCGAGACCCCCTGCCCCAATTCCCCACCATCGTAACCACGGCATGTCCGCTTCCATGACGGTTTAATATATTTGGGCTGCAGTAAGGTACTGCTGCAACGGATTTTCTAGGACTAGAGAAACGCTGGAAAACCACCGGGCTAAATCCTTTCTTAGTCTCTTGGTCCTAACTCAATTCTACTCTATGGAAAGGAGCATAAAATAGTCCCTTTCTCTCTCTCATCACACCAGGGTGTCCTTTGTCCTGGAATGTCAACGCATAAAGCAGCTTCACAGGCTTTCCAGATGCTTCCCGCCCACTTCCCCACCCTTCTGCCCAAGGAGACAGGCTAACCTCCACTGAGCTAGTGAATTAGGTGGATGGTGCCCATGGGAAATGAGGTTCAAAGGGCCTTCAGGCATCTGGCAATTTTCCCAGAGTTTCACTGTACCAGGGAACCTCCTTAGTGGAAAGGAATGATTCCCCCACAATGGAATCTTTAGGACAGAGAAGGGCAGACATTCTCAGCAATCATGTCATGGAAGAATGTTTCTGCTGGGCTGTGGCTCACGTTACATTCCAGGCAAGTCATGCTTGTGGAGAAGACTATAACCATGTTTTCCTTCTTCCATTCATCATATCAAAACAGTCCTGAAAACAAAATCTCATCAGAGGTGAAGCCCCCAGCTCCCTCTCAGCCCTTGGTCTTTATAAGGAGTGGAATCTGCCCCCAGGCATGGAAGGGGGGATGGGCACTGCCCACCATGCAGAGCCCTGCTCCTGTCTCTGGCCTCAGGCTTTGGCACACGGGTGTGGAGAGGAGCTGCCTATCCAGGGCACCTGCAGGCAGAAAGCCATGCTCTAAGCCTCCCTGTGCCTCTCTGCTCTTGTGGGATCTGGGGTAGATACTCAGAGAAGGTGTATAGCTCCAGCTGCCCAAAGCTGATGGCCCAGGCCACACAGGAGAGCGCTCACTGCCAAGTGCTGCATGAGGGTCATTACTCTGGGTGACCACGAGGTTCCTATTGTTTGCACCTTCCATCTGAGAACATGAAACTTCAAAAAAAGGAAGTGGCTGCAAAAGCTCAGGAGAGCAGAGCTAGGAGCATCACAAAGGCCCCCAAGTCAGGGAGACAACGTACTGTGATGCACCTTTGTCCACAGCAGGTGCTCAGTGGTCCCTCCTTGGCTCCCTCTTGTCCTGTGCTTTAAACAACGTTCCCTGCCCCCACCTTTGGAAACTTCCCTACAGGTGGTCTCCACCAATCCCATCCCAGCTCATGTCATGAGCTGAGGACATTTGCAAGGACGAACCCATGGGACCCTCCTTTGGAGACTTCCGTCCGAACAAAGAGAAAGCCAAAGAGAAAAGTGTAGGGCTCCAATAGGAACAAGCATGGGTCCCTAGGACAAATATTAAGCCAAGTCCTGTGGGAGCTGGACAAGACTTTCCAGCAAAGCCTGCCCCTGGCAGGGTTGCTTGGTAATCACCCATGCCAGACAGCTCCAAGCGGAACACAAAGATGATTAATATTTTGCCTGGAGTTACACAGCAAGAGGGTGACATGGACCTTTGATTTTGCCATCCCACACTCCCTCAACAAGAATGTGCTTCCTGGATGAGATAATTTAATAAGTGTTTGTCCAGCACCCTGCAGTAAAAGGCGATCACCCACTCCTTCCATCCTCTGGAGGGGCTGAGTAATCTACAGCCTCTTGATGCCACTTAATCTAAACTGTCTGGGTGACTCACCCTCCCTGAGAGTTCCCTCCAGGGTATTCACTTTAAGAAAACATCCATTTGCTCCCTAATTTAAACAATTCCTCTAGATTTAAATCTTAAAGAAACTACTTTGTTTTTGTTTTTGTGTCCGTGTTCATTTACTGTTGTTGTTTTTCAGTACAGATAGATAGAGGATATATTCATATATTGATACCTGTCATCTTTTCAGGGACCCCCTGACACTGCTCCACCATGAGAGGACCCTGCCGTCAGTCCAGTTGGCTCCCCTAGCCACAGAGAGATGCAGCTGAGGGGGCCTCCTCAGAGCTGCCCTTGCCTCCTAAGGATGACTGATCTTTGCACTGCCTTTTGTGCGTCTCTGAACCCTAACCCTACCATCACATCTGCTGCCCACCCTCAACTTTATTTTTAGGTTGCCCCAATTTCCCAGCCCTACCCCTCCCATCCCCATCTTCCACCAGGAACCACAGCTCGGCTCTGCCTTTAAATGCTCCCCTAGACCCATGCCACTCTGTCCCAATGCGCTCTCCTTGCTTCATCCTGAACCCCCACAGGCCTTGCTTTAAGGCACCCTGGGCCTGAATAGCAAACATTTGCTATGGTAAATCCCATTCCCTGCTTTCCAGATAACTTCTCCTTAACAGAGATAAGCTGCCAGGCAGACAGATAACAACTGGGATATGCAGTTATTAAGGGCAGATTTTAAAATGACAAAAGATTACATTTAAAAATAAAGCCCACTTGAAAATCAGCTTCCCTTCCAACTCAATCACATTCATACCTCCTGCTCAGCAGCTCCTTATACCGAGAGATTCAAGCTCCCATTGGCTTCAGGGTATTGAAGGAGCGTTGCCATGGCAACACGGAAGCCCCAGACACCTGAAATGGGAAGTGGAGGACACAGTACCTCCCCTCTCTCAGGCGCCTGGAGTGGCCAGCATGACCCCAGTCAGCTGCCTAAGACGAGGCAGGGAGCCCTACAGCCAACATTCCCACCCAGTGGGGAGACCTTGGGGTTAGAGCTGAGCTAAAAGAAAGTGGAGGGGGGTACAAAGGAGCCAGCATGCAGGGCCTGATATTCTAGGACCTCAGAGGAAGACTTGGGGATGAAGACAAGTACTGTGGCAAATATGAATGGTCACTGAGGCAGGCAGCTCCTTTCATACCAGATTGACTGAAAGGGCTCCCTGGTCCTGGTTTCCCCTTGCCGGGTGGGAGTCCCAACATAAGCCAGTTTCTACTGTGGCCATGAATGACCCAGACCAACGCTGACCACCCATCCCCAGGCTCCCACCCACCAAACCTCACAGCTTGGGCATCCCTAACAGACATCACAGGTCATCTCTGACACCCCTGACATTGCAGGCCACACCCTGACTTCCCAAGGTTTCACACCATAGTCACTAACCCCCTTTCTGATGCCACAAACAATCTTCCGAGCTCCCAAATGTCATCAAAGCTTGGGTGTCACCATTGCCTCACAACCAATTATTGAACTTCTTATTATTTGACCAACTCATGATTATACTTTCTGTCACGGAACGGGCTGAAAGTCCACCATCCCCACATCACAAATGGACCCCCCAGCCAACCCAGCCTCTCCCTAGCAAGCCAGGCCTCCTCCCCATGTTCTAACTGATGAGAGCTCCCCCCGTGCTTTCCAGCTCTCACACCCTCCACGACTTCACACGTGCATCCTTCCATCTGGTCCTCAAGGAGCACAGCCAGAGAATGCCTTCAACCAGATTCTCAGTACCCCAACATCATGTAACCCCTTCCTGCCCCTCTGCCGCCCCCAGCCAATGCTAGAGGCCAGGCTAGAGGGCTCTCTATTAGAGGCTTATCCCACCTGCTGAGAACCCACCATGCCCTTCATCTCCAGGGCACTATCATTAGTAGAGATGTCTCCCCCCCAGATATATAGAAATGTGTGTGTGTGTGACTGCAGGAGCCTCTGCCTGAGTCTATGCCAACCAGCTCATGCTTTAGTGCTTTCCCGATTAGGCGGAGCCCTGTGACCCCTTTACATCATGGGTGCTCCCATCTCTGGCTCCAACAAGCACGTGGTCTTCCTGTGCAGAGGCCACTTGTGGGAGAGCATCCCTGGAGAGCCAGCAACTGCCCTTACCTGCACGCCCGCTATTGGCTCCACACCGGCTCACGAGCACCGCATCTGAGGTCCCTTGCTGGGTACTGCTCCATCCCCTTGCTTGCCACACTGACCTCTTGGTCCTAACACCTTATTCGACTCTTGAGTTCACAGGCCTCCCCTTCAACTTGGGGAGTTCCAACTCTGCGTAAAGGCCACCTCGCCAGACCTCAATTCTGAATGCCCCCCCCCACCATGGGGTGGGGGAGGAAGAGACAAAGTATCACTGAAAGGAGTCCCCAGGCCTGCCACTTGCATCAGCAACAAATAAAAGCAAGTCGAAGCCCACCCTGAACTCTGCGGCTCACCTGTCTCTCACTTGTGTCTCCAGCGGACACCTGCACTGCCTGCTTCTCACGCTCCGCGGAGCTCATTTTCTGGCCATGGCTTTGCCTCCCTCTTGGATCGGGGACACTCTCTGGCCGTAACCTCTGCCTCCTGCCTTAGTAACGGTCACACCTGTCCCCGACGTTGGGCTGATTTCAGCGACTCCAGGAAAACACATCACCCCTTTTGCTGGCCTTGTCCAGGACCACAAGGCTGGTCCTCCAGGCCCAAGCAGCAGGACCCACGGGCACCAGACGCCCCTGCTGTACTCAGAGCTGAATGAGTGGCACTTTCTGTCCGAAACCCCTTGGAGCCTCCTCCCCACCATGTCCCACGGACACCAGCAGCAGCACCTGTAGAGAAAGACTGGAGAGGGGACTTTCGTGCCGGTTAACACCTGCTTGGGGCACAGGCCCAGCGCGCGGCGGTAGGAAAAGCAGGAGGTGAGCGCCCCGAGGCTTACCTTCCGCATGTCTTTGCCAAAGGTCTCGCTGTAGGTCGTGCCCAGGATTTCAAACTGCACGTAGGGGTTCGAGCTGTCTTCCCGAAACTCCATCACCCCTGTGAGACCAGTGATGTGGCCCTGCGAGAGAGAAGAAAAAACCATGAGAGGGTAGGGCAAAAGTGGACGGGTAGGGGATGGAACTCCAAAGGCAAGGAAGAGAAAGGAAGCAGTCGCCAACGTCTGGGCAACCATGGATGCACTGTAGTAAGGCAAGGGGCGCTGGCGGTCCCGGGGCCTCGGAGCAGGCCCCGCACTTCCCAGGCCCTTGCTCACAAGGGAAGTTCCTAGGCTTGTCCCCATCATTCATGCCATTGATATGATCAGAGCATCTGCTTTATGCCACACACTGTGCCAGAGAGGGGCAGCTTTTGTCCCCACCCTCCTGGAGCTTACAGTCTTTCACTGCAACCTTCTCTCGGGGCTCACCTTAGCCTGAGCCAAGAGGGAAGGCCAAGGTCAGCGAGAGCCATCTCACACAGGTGGCGGGAAGTGGCAGGGCAGCGAGCGTGAGCATTGGAGGCTAAAACCCAGCTCAAGTCTGGCTTTGCCACCTTGGGCAAGTCATCTCCCATCTCCCAGCTTCGGCCTGGAGTTCATTACACCCACATCACAGAGCCTGCAAGGGCCGAAGGAGAAAATGTGTACAAGGCCTGGTGTCTGGCACACACCGGATGTAGGGGCGTGCCAGCCCTGCGCCTCTCTCTGGTCGCTCTGCGGCCTCTGGAGTAGCAGGTGGCAGAGGGGCTGAGTGAGCCTGTGCTGCGCCCTTTTCTTTCTTCAAGCCTGGGGTGGGGGATCACAGCCAGCTTTGATCTCCCACAGACTGTAAGTGGGGAGAGTCCCAGAGAATGAGCTGGCCCCAAAGAGGCCCCTGCTCGGGCTTGGGCTGCAGCAGATTCAAACCAACATCAGACTCCATTCACTGCTATGGAAACCATGCAGAATTTACTGTGACTAAGACTCCCGGCACTACAGATTTCCCTAAATGTCTTTTTGAAGCCTCTCAAAGCCAACTCACTCTAACACTTCTGTGGATTACCCAGTTCACTTCAGATCCAGTCTTTTGATGGATTTACTGTCACACCTAAGCATATAGGACACAGGATGTCCTACAGGCTAAGGTGTGACACGAAATCCACCAAGTCGTAGGTATGCCGATGTACGCACAGGGATGCACACACACATGCACACACACACACAACGTGAGGTCCTGCTGAGTAGTACGTGCACTGCCAACTGAGACAAGCTCTCCTGGGGGCAGTGGCAGCCTGCAGAGTGGGGTATCTGGCAGGCATGAGCAAGATGGTTGCCTCCATTTTTTTACTTACTTGTGATCCTGGGCACGTTACATAACCTCTCCGATACTAATCTCCTTATATGAAATGAAGATAATAATAACACGTATCCATGAACCCCAGCTCGCCAGCCCTCAAATGCCGGAACAGGAAGAGTGGCAAGTGGAGAGGCCTGGAAGGGGCCTGGCTGGGTGACCACAGAAAGAGCTCAGCCTCCTGGAGCGGGAAGAGAGTGGGCGTGTGAGAAGGGTCTTGTCTTTGGCCTTGGCCTGGAGGGTGCCCCTTGCACACACCTTTTTGATCGTGTCCAGCATGGACCTCCCTCCATTCCATGGCTTGGTGGACTTGCGGATGCAGTTGAGGCTTGCCATGCTGTGCCACTTCCGATCCTCCAGCTTCCTGTGGAAGGCGTTGGCCAACATCAGGACACTGTCGTATAGGTAGAGGTTAGAGATCTGTAAAGACAAAGATGGTGAAACCCTTTCCATTGGTGCATTTCCAGGGACAGGGAGAAACCAGTAGAGGACTAGAGTGACCCACGATGCTAACACTGAGAAGTGGGGCCCAATACCTGGGCCATGATCTTTCGGCTTCCAGTTGGTCATCCAAGCACCCAGCCAGGTGCTGGAGTCCTGAGTAGAGTCAGACCTGGCCCTGCTTCAGGAACTAGAGTGGGAGGTGGATCTGTACATCAACAGAACCAGTGCGATCAGAGCCGTGACTGAGGCTTGGACACAGCTCTATGTAAGACTGGAGGGGGCATCACACTCAGGTAACAAAGGATGGAGGGAAGGATGGGCACAAAGCTCAGTCTAGAAGGATTAGGATAAAGGGTGGGCAGCATTGTAGGGAAGGCACCACATTTGAAGAGGCATGAAGGTGCAAAGAAGCTGGGCCAGATAGAGCAGGTTCCACCAGCATTTTCGGCAAAGGACGAGATAGTAAAGATTTTAGACTTTGTGGGCCTTATCAGTCTTTTTTGCAACTGCTCAACCATGCTGTTCTAGCAGGAAAGCTGTTCCAAATGGTACAGACACAGAGGATATGCTAAGAAAAGTTCATTTAGAAAATAGACAGTGGGCCACAGCTGGCTGACCCCTGGGTTAGAGGGACTGAAAACAGTTCAAGATGTCTGCATCAAGGGGACAGTACGGAGGCAGGGATCATGACCTTGTGGGCCATGCTAAAGAGGAACAACATAGGTGGCTTTAGGGTCTGTGCCTGAAATCAGATCTGTGCCTTAGAAAGACCACTCTGGTCCCTGGACAGGCCTAGGGTAGATGGTGGCCTGAGTGACACAGGCAGCTTGTGTGAGATTCTGGAGGCCACGGAGCCTGCGCTACAGTGACATCACTGCTGGCTAGGGGACGCATTTGCAATTTGCAACCATGAGCCTCTGAGAATTACTCCCTTTGCTTAGCTGTCCATGGTAGAGCTGGATCTTAGAGGAGACGTAGTCCCTCTCGGAACTCTCGAGGGCACGGTAGTAAGGGAAAGTTTGTAGTAACAGTGAGAAGAGCGGCACCACAGTGGTGAGATGCAGGGGTGGGACAGGTCTGGGCCACCCTCATGACCGTGATTAAGACCCGGATGGGCGTGAGCCTGGACTCCAGCGGTCACAAGAGCCCTTGGTGGGGAGGAGGACAGCCCTGCTTCCCGAGGTTACCACCACCGCACCCCACCCCGCTCCTCCAAGGGGTTGTCACGGAGCATGAAGTGGCGGGGGGAAGTAACACCCACCCTCGGTCAGGTCTGTGACCCCTCATGGGTAACTGTTGCACAAACAACCATTAGCCAAAGTGGGTCAAGGGGATGATTCTCTGCACACCTCAGCAGCAAGGTGTCTGCTAAAAATATTTCAGAAAAACAAAACTGCCGGATATACATAGGACAATATGTTGGCCTCACAGGACTCCTGGGAAGATCAAATAGAATCCTTGGGCTGTGGGAAGAATTCCAGCCACCTCCCACTGCTCCCCAGTATGCCCCTCACACTCTCAACACCACCATATCTTGTTCTCAGCCTACAATTCCCTTCCTCACAAGTCTTAGATGGGTTACCCCCAAAGCAGAGGCCCAGACAGGAACTTGGGTGTTGGGAACTGTCCTCTGCAACTGAAATTAGAGGTGGCCCAAAGGAGCTGGTCCAGGGCATCACACACACCTGCTCCATCGTGCCCTTTCCCCAACTCATGCTAACCTCCGGGGGTCATCTCTGCCGTGACATGTCTGAGCAGAGCTGACCTCCTCCTCCATGGATGTCCCTGTGCTTGACCATTCCTGCACAGCCCTGTCCTATCCACCCTCAGCTGGTGTCCTCGCAGTGGGCACAGGGATGTATGTCACTAAGGCCTGCATGTCTGACGCCTCTCCATTTGGTAGGTGGAAGATGGACAGGAGCATGCCTGGCGTGACCGACCACTGCTGATTTAAACAAGGTCCTCAGGCCACAGAGAAGCAGGCATGTCAGTGCCTAGTGACCTTTTTCAAGGTCCTGCGCTACACAGGTGCTTACCTGACAGCAGAGAGAAATCACTCCCACCACCGGGAATTCACCCCCTGTCCTGCAGGGAACAGACAGGACAGAACACTGTCTCCCACTCCTTGAACCCTGGGGGATCATTGCCTTGATGAGAAAGACAAACCCACTCCCTGCTCTTGTCAGCCCCAGCTCTCAGGAGCCTCTACCACTGCAAAATTATTTCTGATATGTGTACCTCCCCTCTGAAATACAAACCAATAATGGAGGTGTTCTAAGAGGATGTAAGCCACTTAGAGTTGGCTTGGTCTTATTTTTTATTTTATTTCTTCCAAAAGGATAACTCAGAGCTGAGAGTCCTTGATGATGTGAAGATTTCTCTTCTCAAGACGTTTGTGGATCTCCTGGCCAACCACTCACAGCCAATGCTATTCAACCAGCTGGGGCTCTTTGACCCACATCCCCGCCTATACGGGCATTCACACACACACATGGGGCAACACCTCCCCTGCAGTGGCCCAGACTAGCGCCCAGTGGAATTTCCTTTTTTCCCTCCAGCACTTCTAGTCACAATAAATTAAAGTACTTAATTACATAAGTGATTCATATGATACAAATGTATGAATGCAGAAAGGCCTGTCATGAAGAGGAAAAAACAGGATGTGACTCAGAAAGGCCAAAGGAAGAACAGGTTTGAGCAATGCTCTTTTCCAGGTCTATATATTTTCACTATCTCTAGAACTCAGCACCAACCAAGACACACGGTTGGTGCTTAATGCATGTTTGATGGATGGATGCATGGTGGATGGGTGGATGAGTCTGGATGGATAGGTATGTGGGGGTGAGTGGGTGGATGGATGGATGGGTGGGTGGGTGGGTGGGTGGATGGGTGGGTGGATGGGTGGATGGGTGGGTGGGTGGGTGGGTGGGTGGATGGGTGGGTGGATGGGTGGGTGGGTGGATGGGTGGGTGGGTGGATGGATGGGTGAGTGGGTGGATGGATGGGTGGGTGGATGGATGGATGGATGGATGGGTGGATGGATGGATGGATGGGCGGATGGGTGGATGGGCGGATGGGTGGATGGGTGGATGGGTGGATGGGTGGATGGGTGGATGGGTGGATGGATCTCTGCTAAGAATGTACACATTGATCTTGGTTCACAAAAAGAGAAAACGTATAAAATAGCACGAAAAAGAGATTTTCTGCTTCCAACTTTGACTTGAGAGGGTACCTCCTCTGTTCAAACAAAAATCTGTTTCTCACTTATAGCTTGCTCAGAATGTCTGCTTGAGCCTTCCTGAGTCAACCTGGAGTTGTTTCCATCTCTCCACTCACTCCTGCCCCTTCTCTTGTAAGGTGCTGTCTCAATACTTCTCCCTGCCTTGGCAGAAGCTAACACTCCAGTACTGATGTGTGGCTCCACCAACCTCAGCATCCTCACTTAGGTGACTTGCCAGGTCCACTGGTGGGTATACAAAGGGAGGGATGCTACCCTCACAGTCTGGTTGTCCAGAGAAGGGACTTTTAGGGGAAAAGATCAAGGACATAGAGTAAAAAGGCAGCCTCTGCTTGGGGCTCCTTCCAGGTCCTGACAAACATAAGAAAAGCCTTTCCTCATGGCGGGTGGGTGAAGACCAGTGTCCCAGTGTCCCGGCTTGGTCAAGCCAGGTCCCTGAGGCAAGAGAAGTGTAGAAGGACAGAGGCTCTCAGCTGCATGGACCCTCACTCACTGCTGGTCTTGAGGGGCAAACAGCCCGAGCTGGAGCTACAGGTCACAGGGTCAGAGAAGGGGCCCTGGCCTGGAAGAGTCCTTGCCTCTCTCCCTCACATCTCAGATGAGGTCCAGCACGGAGTTCACTAGCAAAAGACAGACAAGCAGAGCAGACACTGTCACCTCATCCCTCTGCTGGCAGAAGCCCTGGGCTCTGGCTGGCCTAGGAACACTGCAGCACTGAAGTGACAAAAGACTGTAAAAAGCATTTCGGGTAAGAGCAGACTTGAGAAGCTAAAGAGAGGCCAAGCGTTGAGGCCAAGGGCGTGGCAGAGGAAAGATGCAGGTGCACAGCAAAAGACCTGGGACCAGGTCAGAGATGCCAGACGGAGTAAAGTCAGAGGCAGACAAGAGCCAGAGCTGGCAGAGGCTTTCCTGGGAGCCTGTGGCCTCCATTCTAAGTGGGTACACAGCTGCAAGGGGCCCAGCTGGTTCAGTTATGGCCACCTTAGAGATGCATGCTGGGGTCCCCTTGTGCTGTCATACAGTACAACTCTTACTCTACCATGTGGGGAGCTTAGCTGGGGCCCTGGGAGGATGAGCAAGAGCTTTGGATTCATCACAACCTGGGCCAGCTCCACTCACTGCTGAACCCCCAGAGTGGACAGCAGCACGTGGATATAGCATATGCTTGATAAATGCTCACTGTACGGGGGAACTGAATCTCCTCTTCAACTTACTTGCGAGGTGATGTTGAACAAGTCACTTAAAACTCTAGCCTTAACTTGATGACAATAAAATACAGTGCGATCAGCGGCCCTGGAGAGGTGCAGAGGGGCAGCCCTGACTTACCCTCCCTGTGAAATGCAGGTGGTGATAACCCAGGGTGCCTAGTACCATCCTGAGCTCTTTGCATGCATTTCTGTTTTGGGGGGTAACAGGGACAGAGATGAATGGAAGGGGAAATGAAGGACCCAAGCAGGCTCCTGGCTTCAGTGTGGATGGGCTGAGAGATTGTCCAGGGGTATTGCTGGCAGCTGGGGCCCAGCGTGGGTCGTGAAAAGCAGTTTCTATCCTCCACCACCACTCACCCTCTCCTCCAATGCCCCTTGGTCCGAAAGCTTTTCAAGGGCAAGCAGGGGTCATATCTAGCTTCTGTATCTTCTGGGTCAAAAGACTGAGCAAGGATCAGCCCCGCGTCTCACATCCCCGGCGCTGCCTGAAATCTGCTCGCCTGGGCGTATGTCCCTGGCTTCCTCCTGGCCCGGCAGCAAGGTCACGACTGCCATAGTCCCCCGGGCCTGATCCGGGCCTTTCAGGTCTACATGTTCTGAAGTGGTGCAGAGCTGCCCTTTGAGGAAAAGGCCACTTCTCTGCTCCCGGGGTGTTCTATAAAAGCTGCCAATATAGGAAGGCCCAGAGTGAGGGCCTCTACAATACCCTGACCCAGGTTCCTGAAAGGGAAGTGGCCTGGCCCATTTCAAAGGCCTGACATTTGCACTGCAGGGCTGGCTCAGCCACGGGAGCCTGGGGCACAGCCAGTCCTGTAGCAAGACTACCCAGGTGTACAGGGGAGAGGAGAAGGCAGTCAGGATGTGACTAGGGGCAGCTACAGCCCAGTACCTGTGGGAGGTGCCATGCCCTGCACACTGTCACCGGCTGCCCGTCCCCTGCCCAGGCTTAGGGGTTTCACCCCTGGGGAAGCTTCCTAAATCCTCTCTACATGGTCACTTCCCACGGCCACCACATAGTTCAGGTGCCCTCATTTCTCCCTGGGGAGATGGTAACCCCTGGTTACCTCGTCTCCCAGCCCAGGCCCTCCAATTCCACCCTGCACCGAGCTGTTGTTCTCAGATGCACATCCTGCCCTGTCACATCTCCAAGGGCTGCACCCCAAGCCTCGGTGCCCTGCAGCTGCCCTCCTTGATGACTGATTTCCAAACACTTCTTGCCTCTCACCCCTTGCCTCAGACACTGAATCCAGCCCCTGCTCTCCTTGGCTTCTTGGCCTTTGCATATGCCATTCTCCATAACTGGAACGTGCTACTAACTGGAGATTAAAATTCTCAATTTATTTGGAGTTTGTGAGAATTCGGAGAGACAATATTTGTGAAATGTCTAACATGGGAACTGGCCCATAATAAGTGCTTAAGGGATGTTTGTGGAATTAATGGATGTTGAATGAATAGTTTTAAATCTGCTCTTAGGAAAAAACACCGATGTAAACAGACGTCAAAGTGTTTGGGAAGAGGATGCCTCTTAGAATAGGAGTGATGGAGGACAGAAGCCACCCTGAGAAAGGACACAGGACCTCCACATGGGTATATTCCATGTGGAACTGTCCATCTGTAGTCAGAATCTGGGTTATGTGCTCCCACGAGATGGGGGCATCCTGGCAAGGCTTGCATTTCCAAAGTCAATACCTAAATAAGAGGCAGATCCTCGGGAGTTGAGGAAGATGGCGGAAGAGTAAGACGCGGAGATCACCTTCCTCCGCACAGATACATCATAAGTACATCTACACGTGGAACTGCTCCTATAGAACACCCACTGAACGCTGGCAGAAGACGTCAGACCTCTCAAAAGGCAAGAAACCCCCCACGTACCTGGGTAGGGCAAAAGAAAAAAGAAAAAACAGAGACAAAAGGATAGGGACGGGACCTGCACCAGTGGGAGGGAGCTGTGAAGGAGGAAAGGTTTCCACACACTAGGAAGCCCCTTCGCAGGCGGAGACTGCGGGTAGTGGAGGGGGGGAAGCTTCGGAGCTGCGCAGGAGAGCGCAGCAACCGGGGTGAGGAGGGCAAAGTGCAGAGATTCCCGCACGGAGGATCAGTGCTGACCAGCACTCACCAGCCTGAGAGGCTTGTCTGCTCACCAGCCAGGGTGGGCGGGGGCTGGGAGCTGAGGCTCGGGCTTCGGTCAGATCGGAAATCATTAAGATCAGACAAGAAATAAATGAAAAAGAAATGAAAGAAATGATAGCAAAGATCAATAAAACTAAAAGCCGGTTCTTTGAAAAGATAAACAAAATTGATAAACCATTAGCCAGACTCATCAAGAAAAAAAGGGAGAAGACTCATATCAATAGAATTAGAAATGAAAAAGGAGAAGTAACAACTGACTGCAGAAATACAAAAGGATCATGAGAGATTACTACAAGCAACTCTATGCCAACGAAATGGACAACCTAGAAGAAATGGACAAATTCTTAGAAATGCACAACTTGCCAAGACTGAACCAGGAAGAAACAGAAAATATGAACAGACCAATCACAAGCACTGAAATTGAAACTGTGATTAAAAATCTTCCAACAAGGCTTCCCCGGTGGCAGAGTGGTGGAGAGTCCGCCTGCTGATGCAGGGGACACGGGCTCGTGCCCTGGTCCGGGAAGATCCCACATGTCATGGAGCAGCTAGGCCTGTGAGCCATGGCCACTGAGCCTGTGTGTCCGAAGCCTGTGCTCTGCAATGGGAGAGGCCACAGCAGTGAGAGGCCCGCGTACCACACACACAAAAAAAAAACTTCCAACAAACAAAAGCCCAGGACCAGATGGCTTCACAGGCGAATTCTATCAAACATTTAGAGAACAGCTAACACCTATCCTTCTCAAACTCTTCCAAAATATAGCAGAGGGAGGAACACTCCAAAACTCATTGTGTGAGGCCACCATCACCGTGATACCAAAACCAGACAAAGATGTCACAAAGAAAGAAAACTACAGGACAATATCACTGATGAATACAGATGCAAAACTCCTCAACAAAATACTAGCAAACAGAATGCAACAGCACATTAAAAGGATCATACACCATGATCAAGTGGGGTTTATTCCAGGAATGCAAAGATTCTTCAATATACGCAAATCAATCAACATGATACACCATATTAACAAATTGAAGGAGAAAAAACAAATGGTCATCTCAATAGAAGCAGAGAAAGCATTTGACAAAATTCAACACCCATTTATGATAAAAACCCTCCAGAAAGTAGGCACAGCGGGAACTTTGCTCAACATAATAAAGGCCATATATGACAAACCCACAGCCAACATCGTTCTCAATGGTGAAAAACTGAAACCATTTCCACTAAGATCGGGAACAAGACAAGGTTGCCCACTCTCACCACTATTACTCAACATAGTTTTGGAAGTTTTAGCCACAGCAATCAGAGAAGAAAAAGAAATAAAAGGAATCCAAATCGGAAAAGAAGAAGTACAGCTGTCACTGTTTGCAGATGACATGATACTATACATAGAGAATCCTAAAGATGCTACCAGAAAACTACTAGAGCTAATCAATGAATCTGGTAAAGTAGCAGGATACAAAATTAATGCCCAGAAATCTCTGGCATTCCTATACACCAATGATGAAAAATCTGAAAGTGAAATTAAGAAAACACTCCCATTTACCATTGCAACAAAAAAAATAAAATATCTAGGAATGAACCTACCTAAGGAGACAAAAGACCTGTATGCAGAAAATTATAAGACGGACTGATGAAATAAATTAAAGATGATACAAATAGATGGAGAGATATACCATGTTCTTGGATTGGAAGAATCAACATTGTGAAAATGACTCTACTACCCAAAGCAATCTACAGATTCAATGCAATCCCTACCAAACTACCACTGGCATGTTTCACAGAACTAGAACAAAAAATTTCACAATTTGTATGGAAACACAAAAGACCCTGAATAGCCAAAGCAATCTTGAGAATGAAAAACAGAGCTGGAGGAATCAGGCTCCCTGGCTTCAGACTATACTACAAAGCTACAGTAATCAAGACAGTATGGTACTGGCACAAAAACAGAAATATAGATCAAGGGAACAGGATAGAAAGCCCAGAGATAAACCCACGCACATATGGTCACCTTATCTTAGATAAAGGAGGCAAGAACATACAGTGGAGAAAAGACAGCCTCTTCAGTAAGTGGTGCTGGGAAAACTGGACAGTTACATGTAAAGGTATGAAATTAGAACACTTGCTAACACCATATACAAAAATAAACTCAAAATGGATTAAAGACCTAAATGTAAGGCCAGAAACTATCAAACTCTTAGGGGAAAACATAGGCAGAACACTCTATGACATAAATCACAGCAAGATCCTTTTTGACCCACCTCCTACAGAAAAGGAAATAAAAACAAAAATAAACAAATGGGACCTAATGAAACTTCAAAGCTTTTGCACAGCAAAGGAAACC
The DNA here is from genome assembly GCF_008692025.1 of Phocoena sinus. NCBI lineage: Eukaryota > Metazoa > Chordata > Mammalia > Artiodactyla > Phocoenidae > Phocoena > Phocoena sinus. Next base: position 35,564,818 of record NC_045778.1, read on the forward strand.
ATAAACAAGACCAAAAGACAACCCTCAGAATGGGAGAAAGCTTTTGCAAATGAAGCAACTGACAAAGGATTAATGTCCAAGATTTACAAGCAGCTCATGCAGCTCAATAACAAAAAAAACAAACAACCAATCCAAAAATGGGCAGAAGACCTAAATAGACATTTCTCCAAAGAAGATATACAGACTGCCAACAAACACATGAAAGAATGCTCAACATCATTAATCATTAGAGAAATGCAAATCAAAACTACAATGAGATATCATCTCACACCGGTCAGAATGGCCATCATCAAAAAGTCTAGAAACAATAAATGCTGGAGGGGGTGTGGAGAAAAGGGAACACTCTTGCACTGCTGGTGGGAATGTGAATTGGTACAGCCACTATGGAGAACAGTATGGAGGTTCCTTAAAAAACTACAAATAGATCTACCATACGACTCAGCAATCCCACTACTGGGCATATACCCTGAGAAAACCATAATTCAAAAAGAGTCATGTACCAAAATGTTCACTGCAGCTCTATTTACAATAGCCAGGACATGGAAGCAACCTAAGTGTCCATCATTGGATGAATGGATAAAGAAGATGTGGCACATATATACAATGGAATATTACTCAGCCATAAAAAGAAACGAAATTGAGATATCTGTAGTTAGGTGGATGGACCTAGAGTCTGTCATACAGAGTGAAGTAAGTCAGAAAGAGAAAAACAAATACCGTATGCTAACACATACATATGGAATCTAAGAAAAAAAAAAAAAAAGGTCATGAAGAACCTAGGGGTAAGACGGGAATAAAGTCACAGACCTACTAGAGAATGGACTTGAGGATACGGGAAGGGGGAAGGGTAAGCTGGGACAAAGTGAGAGAGTGTCATGGACATATATACACTACCAAACGTAAGGTAGATAGCTAGTAGGAAGCAGCCGCATAGCACAGGGAGATCAGCTTGGTGCTTTGTGACCACCTAGAGGGGTGGGATCGAGAGGGTGGGAGGGAGGGAGACGCAAGAGGGAAGAGATATGGGGATATATGTATATGTATAACTGACTGACTTTGTTATAAAGCAGAAATTAACACACCATTGTAAAGCAATTATACTCCAATAAAGATGTTAAAAAAAAGAAAAAGAAAAAAAAAAAGAGGCAGGTCCTCACATCTGCAGGAAACGGAAGAGAGAATTCAGCCGTGAGCTCTTGACTGGGGTTTCAGCTCTTGAGAAACCCAGGCAGACATTCCTGGCTGCTGGATAATTAAAGACCAGTCACATGAAGCCAGAGGACCAAGGATGGGAAGATAACATTTTTTTTGAACAGTTAACACCCAGAATCCCCATTACATCAGTAACTATATTTTATTTAAGAAAATACCTGTGTCAGCAGGAGCAAAGGCTACCAGTAAAATTGTTAAATTGATCTTCATGAGAAAATGAGGAGAATCTACTTTGGAGTCAAGACCCAGAGGGAGAAAAGAGAGGGTGGATAGGGAACGGGAAGCTAGCAAGATGTGGAGAAAGGATGAGGCCCTGGGTGGACGGGGTGGAGCTGTGGAGAAGCACACAAGCCTTCTCCGGGAAGACTTCGAAACTTCGAGGCTGTTTGTGCAGCTGCAATACGAAAGTCCCACCTCTACCTCCACCGTATGTGACACCATCTCCGAGACTTGGATTTGTTGTCCTGTTGAAACCAGGAAAGACACTGATTTCCCATCTGGATCGGTACTGGGTAGGGTAGAGGCAGCCCCATCAGAAGCTCAGATGATTTACTTCCTTACTGAGTCCCTAGGGGCAGGATTAGGGCCAGGAGTAATGCAAATAGAAGCCCCCTGTGAAATGTGCTCAGCTCTTCAGGAGACCTGTACAATCCTATCTGGACCTCAGCGGCCTGAGACCTATGCCCACCCCCGTCAGGCTGGAAGGGAGAGGCCCAGGAGGATGACGGCCCTGCTAGGTCACTGGCTATCTGCCTTCCCAGTGCTCTGTGCACATTTCTCCACAGTAAATCTGAGAATTGAGGCAAGTCATATTAGGGTGCTCCAGCCTTGCCTCCCTTGCACTCCAGGGGCCCAGGGAACTGTTGTGCATCCACATTATCAAGGTACAAATCATCCCGGAAGGCAAAGGAAGATGAATGGCAGGCCAGGGTCGCAGCCACACGGGCCAGCTGCAGCTCGCCACCAGACCATTATCCACCCAACACCACAGCTAAAACTGTGGGAAATGTGTTCATTAAGAAAGGCTGCATTTCCTCCAGGCTTCTAAAGAGCCCAGTTTTCTCTTGCCTCCGTCATTAATCAAGCGAAGTAATTAATCAATCAAAGTGCAGGGAGGCCTCACAGAGGCAAACAGCAGGAACTGACCTCTGACCAGATCCTCAGACAGGCTCTAGCCGTCCAGCGAAGTCAGACAAGCAGCCGGCAGAGGGTCCAGCTGGGAGGACAAGCTGACGCCCAGATGTCACAGCTTGAGAAATCCATCTCCAGGCGAGAGCTCTCTGCCAACCTGCTGCCAGCCCACACATCCTGAGAGAGGGCGCCACGGCCAGGCCTGAGGAGGGAGCCGCTGGTGGCAGAGGGCCAAGAGGATGGGGATCTCTGCTCATGTTGAATCCAAGGAGGGGGGAGGGGGGAGAGCTGTGGAGGAACATTTGCTATACCCGAGGCTCTCTGGCCTCCAGTTGTACACATGGCCACCGGCGGCCAGAACTACAACCAGCTGCACCCAAGCAGACCACCTGTTCAACTGGCCCTGACAAAGGCATCGATGCTCACGCTTCCCCAGTCTGGTCCCTACATGTTCCATCTGGGTCTTTAGGGTGAAGAAAACCAGAGAAAGTGACATGAAGTCCAAGGTAGCTCTGATGTGAGGAGGTTCAGTGTTGCTCCAGAGGAAAGAATTCTACAGGTAGGTTGACAAAAAACTTGTAAGCTAGGGAGAAGTCCAAAAAGGCTTACAGAAACAGGGATGTAAGGGGCGGGGTGAAATGCTTTAATAGATTGAGTGAGGAAGGGGTGATTCCATCTATCAATTCCACAATTTTAAAATGCACAAAGAAGAGAAATTCCAACCTGAGGGAGCATTTTATAATAATACCACATTAGCCCCTACAGCCTACGTCAAGGATCAGGCTTCACAGGGACCAGACAACACAGCTTCTCTCATTCGCCTGTCCCGCCTTGGAAACACATTTGAATAGAAATGGGGTAGCAATGTGACAATGTGTCTGTTAGGTCAACTATAGCCCTGAAGTCACCAGGCAATGCAGTTCTGGAGACCAAGGATGCTAAAGACGCACCTCTGACCAAGGCTACCCATGAAATCTGAGCAAAGTCTCAGGGGTCCTTAAGGTCTGGTTGTCACTTTTATTACTAGCTGAGTAAGACAGGCCCTAAACTAACTTGTCGAGAAAACAAGAATCGGAAACACCCAAATAAGACAGTGCTTTGTAGGGAAAAATAAACAACAGCACTGCACACTGGCAAAGGCAATACTTTTGGAGCCACTAGAAGCCACTTATTTAAGTATTTTTCTTCCAAAAGATGTTCTCTTTACTAAATAGGAACCAAAATCATTTGCTATAACTGCCTGGTTGGTTCTGGAGCACAGAAAGCCCTGACCACAGGCCTAACAGAAGAAGATGAAGCTTCTGAGGCCAGCTCAGTACAGAAGCAGAGAGATGAATGATCCTGTAAAAATTCCCTGTTTTTGATGGTCCGCTTGAAAACTTCTAATCCAGAATTATCATCCCAAGAGCAGCCATCTGGGGGAGGAACTAAAGATGGACTTGAGGGTTCCATTTCCGAAAGGATTTTCATTAATTTCATCAAGACAAAGTTAATAATCCACGACATCAATGCTGTTTTTTTTTTTCCTTCAGTTGGTTGTGCTAAACATGTTAGAATTTTCTCCATCAATCTCAGAGGTAGAGGCTGTAGAAATTAGTTTGCCTTCTACACTGTCATTAAGAAAGAAAGAAGTGGTAATAGCTACTGAGGAAACGTGAAGGGAATGGCTTGTAAATGAGATGAATCTGCCCAAATGGCAGCTGGGTAGGATGAGTAAATAAATCCACGTTGGCCTCTCTTCATAGCCCGCACAAGGAAAGAGATGCAATGAATGGAGATAGATTGCTTTAATAACGTATTTTATTTATAGATCTATAAAGAGGCTTCTAGAGACAGGTTAACTTATGTTAAGACCTGCATTCTTAACAGATCCACCCCATCAGTCCTTATCGAGAGTCTCCAAGGAGCAGGGTCTTGTCTGAAGAGCTAAGCGGGTCGCAAAGACAAGGCCTCTCCTTTCCCACACAAGGCAGCGATGATTGTGTGACTGATACGGACAGTACGTGGTGCTGGATGCCGGTGATCAGGGGCTGGACAGGTGGGAAGTGCTCTCCCACCCACCGTGAGGCTTTCCAAGAGCATGCTCAAGAAGGGAGCGGACTACATCATACAAAAAGTAACGAGGCCGTGTTCAGCCTTTCCGTGGAAACCCTGAACACACCTGGCTCCCTCCTCCAGAGCGGTACTGTTAATAGCTCAGCCTTGTTCAAACTGCTTTCTATATGTTCTCCCCTTTAATTTTCATTATGACTCTGAGGGGTAGGTAGTGTTCTAATCCCCAGTTTACACAGAAGGAAACTGAGGCACAGAATGACAAATAATAATAAACAGTTAGTAACTAGAGTTACTGGAATTTGAACCCAAGCAAGCTGGCTCCTGTGCTGTTGTTGCTGTCGCTACTATTACTAACACTACTACAGCCACTGCTGCTGCTGTGACTTCTGCTGCTACGACTGTTACAAGATCTCCATGATTTCACTCTTAAATCTGGCACTTTATGTAGTGCCTGGGTCTCAGAAGGAACAGAGAGAGGTAGGGTGGCCAGGATTCTACGTTCGATATCGCACTGACCTCACTTGATGATGACCAGCCACCCAACTCAGAGCCATGGCTTCGTTCATCCTCCTAACGGTTGTGTGTCATTTCAGAAAGCCCTCTACTGCATTCCTCGCTGCTACCACCAGTCTCCTTTTCTGTCTTGGCCTCCAGGACAGATTCTTTGTATCCAATGTGTTTGACGTGCAACCAAAGAGCTCACCTAAGCCTTTTGCCCAGGGAAAAATGAATAATCAAGACCTAGACAGGAAGTACTTTCTCCTCTCCCTCCACCCCATCAAGGCAGCACGTGCTGGTGTACCGGGAAGCAGCCCTCCTTTCTCCTGGAGTAGAAGTGCACTATGGTAAAGCAAGAACTGAGAAGAATGCATGGGGGATATGGGGCAGGGCACAGCAGGGCTGGTGTACGTTTGGAGGAGGACGAAGCCCTTTGAGGAGAGAGAACCTGGGGAGACCTTCCTAGGAGTGAGACCCTCCCGGGGTCTGGTCCCCACACAGAGTGGCCGGCACCTCCCTGTCCTGCCCCGGGTGGGGATGAGCACACACTGCCTGGGCCACGTGGTAGCACTGCACTTGCATCCACACGGAGAGTGGGATGGTAAATACAGAGGCACCATGAGACCCCCTCACCTCTTCTTCCAAACTCCAGAAGAGAGGAAGGCGGGACAGGTCACGGCAGGAGCCAAAACCACAAATCCTTGCATTAAGCACCTTCCACGTCTGGCCCATATGCCCAGGGCTCTCAAGTCCACGGCCCTGTGGAGGCCTTTGGTCCACTCTCTCGGTCAACCCTTCACCACCTTAGAAAGACCCCAGACCTTGTGATGGCTCCCTGGAGCCATGGGCTTTGGGGAAGAGGGAGTTACTCCAGCTAAAATCTCAGTGTCTTCTGTGCTTCCCTATCAACCAAGAACATATTTCTAGCGTTTGCGGCCTGTTGGAGCGTGTTTCCTCTCCCCGCACCGCCGCCCCCCCCCCCCCCATATAAGATTATAGACTGGATTTGGTACCTTGGCAAATCACACATGTACCCAGCCTACCATAGAGATTCTAATAACCCCCCTCCGCAAATCATGTGCCCCCTGATTAGATGATACCAAGATGTTCTGGGGTGGCCCCGATACTCAGGTGGCAGACACAGCCCATTTCTGCCCTGCAATCCTTACGCCTGGCTAAGTAAAGAAGATGTAACTAGTTTCAAATGCTGAGTGGCAAGCATATCCCATGCACAAACTTCTGAGCGCTTTTCACAAACCCAACTAGGAGAAATTTCCATGCGTCAAATGAAAGTTTTCTTGGGTGCTATATTCCTAGTGGAGACGCAGATGCCGGGCTACCAATAGACAGTCTCCACAGTGCTTCGCTGTTACCCCCAAACATCCAGGGAGAAAACACCTCTCACAATAGGTACACAGCTCCACATCCCCCTCGCAGGCCCAAGAGGAGCTAACCCTGCTTGCACCTATGTCAAGAGAGTGGCAGAATAACTAACCATACACACTGTACTTCTCATCTTGGAAGGAATGGAACAGGTGGGCAAGTGATGCTCCTACCCTTTTGCCCCCCCCCGGTCAGCTGGGAATCCAGCATGTTCTGGTTGACCTAAGCCTCAGCATTCAGAAGATGAACTGGGACAGTTCCCAGCTGTTTCCATATTATTGACTTTCTACACGGAAGAACTTAAAACAGGTTCAAAATGATGACTCCCCGCAGGAAGGCTCTACCCCTAGTCCTGCCAGATGAAATCATGCCCCACAAAACAGTCATCACAGAAGCCTAAGAGACAGGACTCTCCTTACTCCCTAAGCACGCAACTTTTAAATATTAGAGGCACCCAGTGAGCTCATACGTCCTGCCTGCTGACAATGGCCATATCTGCCTGCTAATGTGCTTAGAGGCACTGCCCAGTTGACTGGTTTCAATGTCAGCAAACGACAGAGAGTTCTAGTTACTAAAGTTGGTGAGCAACAGCACTCAGCCAAGAGCTGAGGCGTATTGTTGACCGCGACAGGCCAAGTGTACGGGTGAGACTTCCTCCTGGAGGGAGCTTGGGAGGCAAGCACTGACCTGCAGCATTTGGAGGTAGCCTTCCTGGGGGTCGCAGAGCAGGGAAGAGATGCGGTGGTTGTTCCTCATGCATTTCTGGTTGTCCTTTGCAGATGGGAAGATCTGCCGGACCACGGTCATCCTGCCAAGGGCACTGTGGACCAGATCCAGGATCTCGGGGTCACTGATTTCCTGGGAAGATAACCAGAAATGTTTACCATTGACTCATGAGCTCATGATCTCTGCAAAAGACTTACCAGTAGTTGTCTAGGTCTACAGCCTAAATAGCTGATGCCAAAGGGGTTATGAGTTTGGGCCCAAGGTCAAAGAATTCATTTGTTGCTTATTGACAAATAAAACTTGCTTACCCTAAAATGCAAACAGGATTATTCAACACCTTCCCTGAAGGACAGGAAAAGATATCTGCAGCTAAACCACCAATGCACTGGCTTCCACGGAGTCAAACTCAAAAAGAACCAGTGCTGTCAAATGTCACAACAGGCATTAGCTGGAATTAAAGGCTAAATTTCCTGTTGGGAGTCATCTACCTGATTTAGACAAGGAAAACTGGTTTTCTCTGGCACAGCTGACCAAAATACAATGAGTTTCCCCTAATTCTTTAATAATTAGATTTTCTTGTAAAAAAAGATCTGCATACAAATTTTAAAAATATGTCCACTCATTCATTGCACAAAATCTACCCAACAGCTCCTCTGTGATTTGTTCTGTGTTGAGCACTGGGCATATAGCAGTGAATGAGTCAGGCTTAATCCCATCTGATGAAACTCAAGGTTTCATCATAGGATGAAATATGCTGAGTGATGTCATATGGAAATCTAGAGGCAAAGGAAACCCATCGTGCTTCCACATGAGACCATTTGCTAAGCTCTTTACACACATTTTATCAGTTGGTACTCACAACAACCTTAGGAATTCTATGAGGAAGATCCTATTATTATCCTATTGAAAATGAGCACTCTCACGCATAGAAATAGCAAAGGGAGCAGGCTAAGGGGAGCTCTTTCCAGGACGAGGCTTGTGTGAGGAATTAGCGCTGAAGCTGAACCTGAAGGATGACCTTGTTAGGCAAAGTGCTTGCAGGTAGGGGGGAGGGGGAGGGGCAGTGCAGAGCTGAGTCGTTGGCCATGCTCCTGAAGATGCGGGCAACAGGTGGCACCCTGTGGTACCCTATTCCGGTACAGGTAGTGGGGTGCCCCTCCAACCTAGGGAGGGGCAGGGCCACTGGCAGCGGGGAGAGATGGTCAAAGGCAGCATGGGATCTGTGTCCTGGGCCAGATGTGGGTGTGGGGTTCAGTAAATCCCGCTAAATCATCCTCACTAGAGACAATGAGAAGCCCTTGAAAGATTTTATCCACCAACAAGCCACAATCAGATTTACATTTTAAAAAATCTCTGGCTGCTGTATGGAGTGAGGATTAGAGAGGAACAAAACAGCTCCATGTCTGAGATCAACACAGGAACTACAAGAAATGGACATTCACCAAGGGTTTTGGCGGTGGGAGACAGTCAGGTTAAGAAAGCCCTGGTTTGCTGGTTCTAAGAAGTGACTCCATCAGTGTTGGTTGCAAGTCAAGATGTTAACTGTGAATAACTGTGTTTTAAAATTGGTCTTAAGTTTTCCTCCTTGCAGATGACACAGTCTGGAGTTGAGACAATGAGATGGTATAAATGGACCTAATGAGGTGAGAAATGAGTGATCAGAAGTTTCAAAATCACTTAAACAAGAACATAACATGTTTAAGGGTATAAGGGTAAACAAAGTATTTCAGGAATGTCCTAGGTGCTCAATATGAGTGTGTAGACTGGTCAGTTGTAGCCATATGCTAGATCTGGGAGAAAGGAGGAAATTAAGAATTGCATCCTTTTAGAATGATCAGTAGTTCCCAAGTATGCAGAACTGCAGGCATTTCAAAAGAATTGAAGTGCTATTACCTATTGAATCTGGGTTTAAGCCACTTAAACTTTGTAGTTCAGACAAAAGTCTGTTTAAGGGACAATGATCTTGTTGGATTAGGACCAACTGACAATCAATGGTGTGGAAATTGCAATATAGGACCACCAAGTGAGACGGGCCCAGGACCCAGTTGGGCTTCAGGAAACGAAGCAGAGAATGTAGCTGAGCCTGGACGTTTGTGCTCTGCTCTTAGCTGCCCTGCTAATGGATGCCTTGCCCCAAGCATAGGATAGTAGGATGAGAGAAATCATATTCTGACCTAATAGTAAGTAGAACTATAAGAAAGAGCAATAAGTGGAGTGGTCAGCTTTACTTGGAGAAGGAATATAGAGGCCTTTGCGGTGGGGGAAGGGGGATTTTTTTTTTGCGGTACGTGGGCCTCTCACTGTTGTGGCCTCTCCCGTCGCGGAGCACAGGCTCCGGACGTGCAGGCTCAGCGGCCATGGCTCATGGGCCCAGCCGCTCCGCGGCATGTGGGATCTTCCCGCACCGGGGCACGAACCCGTGTCGCCTGCATCGGCAGGCGGACTCCCAACCACTGCGCCACCAGGGAAGCCCCCCCCCCCTTTTTTTTTAACCTAGAAAAGTCACGAGGTCATGAAGAATGTAATTTGCAAAAGGGGGGTTATCAAAGCCAGCACACCTTGGAAAGGAAATGGATATGTTACAAACCTTTTGTTTTTCTCACTTACTTTCCATAGCAGAGGTCACCATAGAAGTTCTTTTATTAAGCCTCTCCTGCACCCTCAACTTCCCGATGGGAGAGTCAGTGGCACTGAACCCTCCCTACTGCGCCCCAAGAAGAACCCTGGAAATTGTAGGGGGCCTGGCTGATGGGGGAACACAGTACCTTTCTAATAGGTATAACCCTCACCTTCCCTGGCCACATGCAGCAGCCCCTGGCGTGAGTGGCTAAAGAAGCCAGGGCAGCCAGGACCTAATCAAGGGGGCTGGGTCCCTGTCCCAAGTAGCCCAGATCTCCAGACTATTCCTTTTCAATTCTGCCTACCCAGGACAGAGATGAGAACTTGGTACAGCTTCTTCCAACCCATCAGCTGCTATAAGCCTTCCTCAGAGTAAGGATCAGCTGGATTTCTACAGACCTCCCATCTCCCGTGGCCCAGTTTTCACCCACTCACTTGGGGTCGAAGCACTCCTACCCACCTCCCCACACCTCTGGGCCTATCCTTAGTATCTAGTACAGAGATAGCTGCAATCACATTCTAAGAATCCATGGAAGCAACTCCCCTGGATCGCTTGGAGGCAAGAAAAAGGGTCACTTCTCCTCCTAGGAATGTATCCTTCCCTCGGACACTTCCAAGCCTGCATCATCAATCAGTTCCGGCAGCTGCATGCCAGGCCCTCTTCTGTCCTGTTGGCCCTACCATGTCGCTTCAGTACCACTGGGCTGCACACAGGTATCTGCTCCCACTCTGCTCACTGCTGTCAGGCAGGCACTGCCTCCAGGCTGCACACCAGGTCAGCCTCTGGACCACTGTGAACAGGACCAAACTCCGGGCCTTCCTAAGGGTGCCGAGGGCAATGCAAGCAGCCTATTTACACAACCCACATGGAGAACAAACTTCCCCTCTGCCCCAGTTGAACATTCCTTCCAGACAGTGCTGCTGATGAGCAGAAGAAACAAGACAATGTGTATATACTGTGTGATCCCCACTGACCTCACCAAAGCCATCAAGGCAGCAATGAAACAGTAACACATCATACCCAGAAGCTCACTGAAGTGCTGAAGGGCACAGGCTCAAAATAAATCTTGCTTATTTGATTACTTTTTAAGTTTGCCTTGTGAAATATATCTTAATGCACAAACATTACATAAAGTATGAATAATAAAATGATTTCAGTGTACCTTCCATCAAAAAATAACCTGCATCTTGGTTGGATGCCTCCTCCCCAAATGCTTACCATTTCCTCCTCACCAGGAGCTGCCTTTGTCTTGCTATAACTTATGTATGTAACCTAAATAATATATATCTTAGTCTTGTACATTTTGTTCACCTTTGTGTAAGCTAAACAGTCTGCATCCTCTTACAACGGTGTTTTAACACAGTGGTTCTCAAACTTTGTTGTGTATCAGGATCACCTGGGGAACTGGCAAAATTACAGAGGTACAGTCCAGTCCCATTTCCACAAGCAAGGCTTCTGTGTCTCCACTGGCTCTCCAGACAATGCCAGTACTCACCAACGTCTAAAACCCACTGCGTTTAACATTACGTTTTTGTGATCTATTCATGGTGATGGACGCAGCTCTGGTTTATTCATTTTCACAGCGGTCCTATTGTGCTGTGTGATTCTGCCACAATGTATTCACCCTATTGTGATTACCGTTTGAATGTTTTTGCTTCTTTGCTATTAGGAACAAAGCTTCTACGTACATTTTTCCTGCCTGTGTGTCTTGGTACACACTTTTAAGAATTTCTCTATATACCTAGAATTAGAATTCCTCCATGGGAGAATATGTACATGTTCAAGTTTACTAGGTAATACCAAATTTCCAAAGTGATTTGTATCCACTGATAATTGTGTGTGGTGAAGAGAGTCCCCGTTGCTCTGCATGGTTCCCTGCTCCTAATAGCCTATGACTTCCTAATATTTGCCAATCTGGTGAGGATGAACTGGTACATCACTGGATTTTAATTTCCACTTCCCTAATTCTTAATAGAGTTAAATATCTTTCATACATTCATGAATCATTTGTGTTTCCTTTCTTGTATCTGTGTTTTTGTCCAATTTCCTGGGTTGGATATCTCGCATATTGATTTGTGGGACTTTTTTTTTTTAGTTCTGGATATTAAGCTTTTGCCACATGCTGCAAATATCTTCTCCAGCTTCCAGAATGTTAGGTAGAACTAGCCTGTAAATTCATCTAAACTGGTGTTTTCTTTGTAGAAAGATTTTTATTACTAATTAAATTTCCTTATTTTTATAGGAATTTTGCTTGTTTTGTCTTCCTTGCCCTAAGTCACTTTTTTCTAAAAATTCAGCCATGTTGTCCAAATTTTCCAATTAATGGCATAAGTTGTTCACAATGTCACTCTACTTCTATTCTCTCCAGTGCATCTAAAGTTGTGTGCCATCACCCATTTCTAATCATCTGTATTTGTGTCTTCTCTCTTACTTTGATCCTAGAAGTTTGTGTATTTTATGAATTCTCTTTAAAAAGTAAGTTTTGGCTTAACTGATACTCTTTTAGGTGTTGGTTTTCTATTTCATTAATGTCTACTCATCTTGATTACTTTTATTTTTCTATTTTCTTTGGATTTCTGAAGTGGTTATTTTTCAAACATTTTTTCATGTGAAGCTTAGGAAAGCTTTTGTCTTACCTAATGATAGTATTTAAGACTATATATCTACTCCCAAACATTGCTCTGGTTGTGTCCCAGAAGTTATCACATATATTAATTGTATCATTATTTCTAAAATTCCTTTTTTTTTTTGTGGTACGCGGGCCTCTCACTGTTGTGGCCTCTCCCGTCGCGGAGCACAGGCTCCGAACGCGCAGGCTCAGCGGCCATGGCTCACGGGCCCAGCCGCTCCGCGGCATGTGGGATCTTCCCGGACCGGGGCATGAACCCGTCTCCCCTGCATTGGCAGCCAGACTCTCAACCACTGTGCCACCAGGGAAGCCCCTAAAATTCCTTTTTGATTTATTTTTGACCCATGAGTAGTGTACTAGAGATTTTTTTTCCAAAATTTTCCAAACATAAGGTTTTTTTTTTTTAGTAATCTTCGTATTGATTTAAGTTTAAATGCATTGTAACCCAAGAATGTGGACCGTGTGATACAAATCCTTTAAAATTTACTGAGCCTCATTTTGTGACAGTTTGCATGAATGTTTCATGCATGTTCACTGCCCAATTGTTGTTGATTTCAGTGGTCTGTTTTTAGGTCCATTAGATGAGGAATTTTTCTATTTCTCTTTGTATTCAGTCTATATTTTCAAAAACCATACTGTCTTTTATTAATTACATGTAAGTTTAGAATTACAAACCCTTGCTCAACTGAACCTTTTATCATTATTTAGATACCCTCTTTATTTCTAGTAATGCACCTTGCCTTATAGTCTACTGTTATTAACATATCTACACCAGTTTTAGTTTGGTTAGAGTCTGCCTGCTTTTTTCTCATTACTTTGCTGTCAGTCTTCCTCTGTCTCACATTTTAGGTGGGACTCCTGTAAGCAAAATATACTCGACTTTTTATATCCATCCTAGACATTTGAGTAGAAATCTTAATCCATTTATATTGGCTTATGATTACATACATATATGGATTAATTTTATCATATTATTTACATATTTTACCATTTCTTTTTTCTTCCTTCTTTTTAGCTTCCTTTTGGAATGATTTTTTCCTATTTTCATTTTCTTACCCTCTTTTAGAAGTTATATTAGCCATTATTCTCTCATTGGATATCATAGATATTTTAATATGCATAAAAGTGTAAAATTAATCAATATTTTTTACTCTCTTCTTCAATCTTTATCTCTAATCACCATCGTTTCAACTAATGTGATGATATCTAGTATTTTAATTCTATCTTTCTTTGTGCCCTCTTATCACACATAATTTCCATTGTTTTATACAGTTAATATTTATCTACTTAAACAATATTTATCAATATATTTGTTATACATTCTTCTGTGGACCTCAAACCTTACATCTCAGATCACTTTTCTCCCCCTGAAGTATATCATTTAGGATTTCCTTTAATGTGGGTTTGCTGGTGATAAACTTAGTTTCTGTTTATTGGAAAATATCTTTTGTTTAGCTCATTCTTGAAATAGAAAATTCTAAGTTGAACACTATTTTTCATAGCACAGTGAAGATAATATTACACTGTATTCTTACTTCTATTTTTGTCCAGTGTATTATTTTCCTATGGTTGCAACAACAAATTAACACAAACTTAGTGGCTTGGAACAACAGCATTTTGTTCTGTCACAGTTCCACAGGCCAGAAGTCCAAAAATCAGTCTCACTGGGCTGATATCAGAACGTTGGCAAGGATATACTCCTTCCAGAGGCTCTAGGGGAGAATCTGTTCCTTGCCTCTTACAGTTTCTCGTGGTTGCCAGCACTTCTTTGCTTGTAGCCACATCACTCCAATCTCTTCCTCCCTGGTCACATTGCCTTCTCTTCTTCTGTATAGTTAAATATCCCTTTGCCTCCCTCTTAAAAGGACACCTGGGGTTGTATTTAGGGTACACTTGGATAACCCAAGGTAATCTCCCCATTTCAAGACTGTTAACTTAATCATGTTACAAAATCTCTTCTGCCGTGTAAGGTGACACTCACAGTTTCCAGGGACTAGGCCCTGGATATCTTTGTGGACCATTATTCAGGCCACAACCTCCAGTTATTAGGAATCAGTTTAAGTGTCATTCCTTTGAAGATGACCTGTGTTTTCTCTCTGGATGCTCACCAGTCTCTGGTGTTCTGTGGTCACACTATGAGGTGTGGATTTCTTATTTTTATTCTGCTCCTGATCCTTGGGCTTCCTAGATCTGAGGTTTAGTTTCTTTCAATAATTCTAGAGAGGTCTAAACCGTAATATCCTTTCATGTTATTTTTCCCTGTCATCTCCTATTTCCTTCTGGAAATCCAACCAACAGTACGTTAGATCTTATTCTATCTTTTATGTGTATTAACCTCTCTTTCATATTTTCCACCTCTTTGTTTCTCTGGGCTACATCCCAAATAATCTCTTCATATTTTCCAATTCACTAATTCTTTCTCTGTATGTGTCCACTTTGATTCTTTTTTTTAGCTTCAATTATTAGGTTTTTAATTTCCTGAAGCTGTTTCTTTCTTAATTCTGCTTCTTTTTAAAACGTGTTTTTACTCCTTGCTCATATTTCCCAGCATCTCTTTACTTTTGAAACATGTCTAGGCATATACTTATTTCATAGTCTATGTCGGATAATCCTAATATCTAAAGTCACTTCAGATCTGATGAAGCTGTCCCCCCCCTTTTTTTTTTTCCTGGGATTTCACTCATGATGGCTTTTCTTTCTTTCTCACCTGCCCTCCTTCCCTTTTTCTTTCCTTCTTTCCTCCCTTCCTTCCACCCTCCCTCCCTCCCTCCCTCCCTCCCTTCCTCCCTCCCTCCCTCCCTCCCTTCCTTCCTCCCTCCCTCCCTCCCTCCCTCCCTTCCTTCCTCCCTCCCTCCCTCCCTCCCTCCCTTCCTTCCTTCCACCCTCCCTCCCTTTCTTTCTCACATGCAATCTTATTCTCCTAGAACTTCCTTAGGAATTCTCTGAAGCTTGACGCAATTGCCATTACTTCGGAAAATATTTATGCTTGCTTCTACCACCTCGCTAGGATCACTCCCAATCTATAACCACATAATTTAACATGAGATTTTCCTTTGTGCTTTGTTAGGCACCATAGGTGGTGTGACTTGGATCACAAGCCTGCATGAGAGTTATCACTTCTCAAGAAAATATCCCTCCGCTAGGCAACTCCGAGTCAAGGCAGGAAATTTCCCTTCCTATTCCCTTCTGCACAGTGGGTTTGTTTCTCATCAGCCCTTATAGTGAGGATGTAAGTCTCCAGCTTTATGTGGAAATCTCTCATTTGCTTGGTCCTTACACTGGACCTCATGTGTTCTATGTCCCACACAGCCAGAAGAACAGAAGCTCAAGGTCTCCACAGCGTGACCAATAGATTTAAGGCAAAACCTAATTTGAAGCTCAACTATTTCCGAGAGTTTCCATTTTCACTTTATATTTGGCTCTTGTGGACATTATTCTTGACTGTTCAGTGACCTACTTTAAACTATTTTTAAAATACATTACTTCCACCTTTTTTAGTTCTTTTCCTTTTGGGAGTGTCATTCAAGCTAATTATTCTTCTGAAAGACATACTACTCAACCTTGTATATAGAATTTTAATTCCTTAAGGCATGACCCTGCCTTTTTCTTGGGATACCTATCCATCTCCCAAATCCCTCTCTATGTGTCTTGGCTGTGTGACTGACTAAACCTCAGTTCTTATGCTACAATTTACATTTGCTTCACTTGCCTGCCTTCTCCAAAGTTCACTGTCATTAATATTAAAAGGAGGCCTAGTTCTGCGGGGCCCAAGAGAAGCATGTGCAACCTTTTCCATTTGGTCAAATCCCAATTGTATTCTTGAATCATCTCACTATTACAGGTGGAAGAAGGTAAATATTTGGCAGGTTCCACCTTATTTATTTTCTGTTGCTCCAGAAATATCCCCCCTGAATTTCTGTTACCTTTCTTGCCTGCAATCTAGAAGGCTCCACTATAAATCCTCTCTCAATACTGCTCATTCAAGAGATTATCTTTGTGAGAGATGATGCTGTCTTGGACTAAAGTGGTTCCAAATGGATCACGTTTAAAGATGGTAGAATGTAGGAAGTGGAGCACATATTGATTGTGGAATTAAAACAAAGAGAGAGCAAACTACTGCTGGAACTTGCTTCTTTTTCAATGGAAGAATTATATGCAGTTTGGTGACAAAAATATTGTAACAACTAAAACAAGTAGAGAAGAAAACAGGGATGACGTTCCCAGTAACATTACACCCTTCTTGCCAGCCATCGGGGGTGGGGGAAAAGACTCTTTTGTGTCTTGTAGCACACCTAAAGAAAGATTTCTAGGAAAACAATAAAATGTGAGACTTGCATCACGCACTGAATAATAAAAATATTTACTGTCTCTAAACTTGTACTGAGAATACACACTGAAGCTTAGGTGATCTTCATCTTAGCTCCATTAAATTATTAGGAAACCTCTACAAATCTCCACTTACAAAGAGTTAAAACTGAAGAAACATTAGAAAAATTCTAAAGAAAATCCAGTCCTCACAACCTCCCAGACAGGACATACTTAATTCACTGATCAAAACCAAAACTGTCCT
This sequence comes from Phocoena sinus, assembly GCF_008692025.1. Lineage (NCBI taxonomy): Eukaryota > Metazoa > Chordata > Mammalia > Artiodactyla > Phocoenidae > Phocoena > Phocoena sinus. Next base: position 35,581,642 of record NC_045778.1, read on the forward strand.
TCTTAAAGAGCACAGAAAGGAACAGAATGGGATCTGATAGTCACCATTCAGAGGTAACATGTGTCTTCAGTCAGTGTCTCTGGCTGGCTTCAGGGGGGCCCACCTTTCCCCCCAAATGTAAAGTATACAAGTACGTGTGCATTTTCCTGTGGAGAAAAGCCCATAGGTTTCCAAAGAAGCCTTTGACTCCAAAAAGGTGATGACCAACTGATGTGGAAGCTAGTAAGGGTTTTTAAAGTCTTCCTTGCTGCCAACTGTGAGAATATAAACGATGATGACAACACTGACAGAATAATTCGGAGACAGAGGAGTTTCAGTATCTGTCAGACTTAGCTGTTTCCTCCTCACTTCCATTCAGGCCTCTGATGTAAAATCAACAACGAAGACAACAAAAATAGGATCCAAGAAGCAATGGAATTTGTACAGTGAGCTACTTTGCAGGAATAAAAAAGACTGAATACTACAGTACTACATTATTACCTGTACAGCTGTAGATAACAGAGCTAAGGAAAACAGAAAGAGAAAGCAAGACAATGAAGAGCAAGTTACAGAATGATGGATCGAACAGTAGAAATGTATGTAATGGGACAACAGAAACATAACTGTGAAGGACACGCACTGACCTCGGGAGAGTGGTTGCCCCTGGGCAACACACAGATCTGCTGCCTTCCTGACCGTCTCGCCCCTCTTCTTCTGTGCCGGCACAGCCCTCACGTGAACAGGTGCCCTGCCCTCCACCATGGGATTCCAAGTCGGGGTGACCCGCTGTGTCCAGAACCAGAGGTACATCCTGCTTGGTCTGAGCCAACCTGCGTGCTCCTACTACTTTCAGCAGTTTTAGGGAGGGTACGTGACTCCATTTCTGATTGTTGAGATGTGAGGGGGTTTCTCTCTGAGCGATTCTGAGGTTCGCTCAGTATTAAAAAGCCCTAGAAGAGACAGCAACTTTCTGCCTCTGGAGGTTTGAATCACAGGGAGATTCCATGTGAAGGCAGGTCTAGCACACTGAGGACCACAGACCAAACCGGGGTCCTGAGGGTACTACTCAGCCTCTGAATCACTCTGCCCTGTAACCATATGACATACCTCTGAGCCTTCTCTAAGGTGAGATAATAAAATCTCGGTCCACTTAAGGAAATTAGATTCAGATTTTTCTGTAATTTATAGTCAACATCAGCCTGTCTGGTACAGAATTTAATGGGATCTGTAAGTGGGTACAGAACAGACTCCAAGGTAAGTGGGTACAGAACAGACTCCAAATCTATCTGAAATGGTCAATTTCTTAAAAATTAAGATCTCAAATAATACAAAATTTGAATGGTGGACATGTAGGTGTTTGTTATATCGTGCTCTGTATCTTTTAAACTTCTTAAAAATATTTTATTTTAAACAGAGGGAGAAGCACTACAGAAGCCTCACTTCGAGTCTGAATAGCAAAGAGGATACATTTTTATAATGAGGAGAAATCTTCGAAATAGCAATCAAAATGATAAGGATCTCCTTTTTCTAAATATACATTTTGGCAAACAAGATGCGAAACTCATAAACAAATAAGTTTTTGTCTAATCTTTAAGACTTCAGTAAAATTTCTGAACCTTCTGATATCAGGGGAAACTCTTACTAAAATATTTATTTAGAGTTCTAAACTTACATAGGGCTGTGCAATCACATTATGAGTCATTTCCTTTTATTCCTTAGAAAGACCTAGATCTATCAAACATCTGTGTGATACCAGCATTATTCCATCTCTGGAAAAATAATAAAGTTTATTTTCCTCATAAAAAAGATGGTGTCAGTAATTTCAAGTTGATGATCGTAGAGAAACTTCACAGACAAGGCTGGCTTGAGAGAAGTTGAGAAAATAGAAGGAGGATTCAATAAAGCTGTGATGAAAGAATTACTCCCAGCGAAGTCAACAGGCTTTTCAGAATGTCTGCTGTATTCGGGTCCCTATGGAGCGCTTAAGGCAAGGCAAGCTAAGGCTCCAAGGAGACAAAGACATCCTGGTGAGGAAGAGAGGGCAGGAAGAAGCTGCCAAAGCTTGTGCTGGTTCCACTTCCAGGACACAAGGCAGAGAAGAAGGGCACTTTCTGAGAGGTTGTTTTGATCAGAGACATACCATGTCTCATTATTCGTCCCCTAAGAACTCATGGGGGCATGCATGAGTCTCCCTATTTTACATAGTATATAGAAGATTGCCATAGAGGATCCCCTTTGCTCCTCCAAGTGTGGCCCGTGGACCAAAAGAATCAGCATCACTGCCTGCTTGTTAGAAATGCAGGCTCTCAGACCTATCTAACCAGAATCTGCATTTTGACACCAGCCCCAGGTGATTCATAGGCATGTTATGTTTGAGAAGCTCTGGTCTAAGATATTATAGAAGTGAAGTGAAGAGGCTGGAGGACCTGGAATCAGATGGGTTTGGGTTCCGTCCATGGCTTCTCCTCTTCCTGGCTTTGTAACTTGGACAAGGCGCTTAATTTCTTTGAGTGCCATCAGTACATGGGATAACAGTACTTCCCAGGGTTTTTGACTTAATTCAGTGACTTTAATTCAGTGGGATCCAACACTCCTAGCACAAAGTTTTGCAGCAAGTACCGCTTATCCTTCTAACTCAAAAACTAAAGCTCCTTCTACAACCTTAGAAGGCCAACAGAAGACCCGCGTCAGCCTGGCCTCCAAGCAAGCCAGAGCAGCCCTTTTCCTGCCCTTCCTGTCACCCCATTGCTCCTGCAGCCTCTTCTTCACCCCTAAAGGAGCCCATAGCTGACCACCCCAATTTGCTTTGAGTTCTTTCCTGCTCTTCATCTCCAAGAGACCCCAGCATATACTTGACTCCCTGGACTCAACCACTCCATCATTTTCTTTAAAATGGCCCACTGACTGAAAATTTGTATGGCTTCTTTTATTTTTATAAATGGCACAAACAGTTTCTGATCGCAAGCCCACACTCTTCCTGCCCCTTTATACTCGGGTTGCCGAGGGCTACAGGTGGCAGGGCTCTCCCCCACCCCGCCTCCTCCATCACAGCCCATTCCCATGAATGGTCCAGTCAGACCAGCCAGCAATAAGCAGCTGAACTTGTTCCCTAAAGACCTGCAGCTGCCTGCGGCCAGAGGGCTGGACGGATGTCCCCTCAGGCTCTCTGTGAAGTTCAGGGAAACCCTCCCCAGGCCTGCTGTTTACCAGGAGGATCTTCCCTCTTGCCTGAGAAGGTTAAATTTGCCCAGAGCTTTGCATTTTTAGTGGCTCTTTTATTCTATTTCATTTAATTGAGTTTTTATTTCATCACATTTTTTTCTATTTTATTTGGCCATGAGCACAAGGTGGATATCTGCCCTCCAATGAGCCAGGGGACACACACATGTCCCCAGCATTTACTGGGGACAGTCCCTAAAGCTCCTCTGATTGGCTGGTTTTCTACGGATGACAGCTTGAGTGGGCTATCGGTGAGAGTCATCCACCCTTTCTCTCCTCTCCTTTCCTTTCTGTTTCTGATTTTCACTTTCTCCTCTCCTATTTCCACTGTCTCCTCTGTCTCTCCCTCTTCATCCTCCGCCCCTCTTTTCCCTCCATCTTCTTCAGCCTTCCTGCTTCCTTCAACCTTGCAAGTTCTGAATTCTTACAACCCCATGTCACCCACCTCTACTCATACAGTTTCCCTTAATTCCAGTGAACTTAGAACATCTAAGGAAAGTCAAAACAATTCCGAGAAGTGGTTCAGCATTTGCTAATCTTACCCTCTCTTTTTCAGATGTGATATTCCTGAAATACGCTCTAAGTTGGACCTGAAATGTATATTTCTGTAGGTCTGGACCTGGGCATTAAAAGCACTAAAATAACTGTTAGGGACAGGCTAAAAATAGTCTGGTTTGCCATTTGGAGAGCAGGACAAATCAAAGTCTGTCCAGTTCAATAACTTGGGGCAGAGTCTGAGTAGAAATTTTCCATGTAACAGGACTCTTCAGTCACAGGCAGAGAAGCAGCCCTTCATGCAATCCTATGCCTCCAGCAGAGCAGCACAGAATTTACCCTGGAAAGGGGGTCTCAAGAGCCACATAAAGAAACTCCATTTATTCAGATCCTCCTGGTCCTTTGTTGTGTACCCACAACTCTGATCCAGATCTGGGGCACTACGAATTCTCAGTGTTCCCTGCACTGGAGGAAACTGCAGGTGTTTGTCTATTACTGCATCTTTGCTGGAGCTGGAACCAGAACTTGCTCCTCCAGGACAGGGCATAGATCTCTCATATTCTGCTTGCCTTCCTAGTGCTGAGCACCAAGCCTAGCAAATACTTATGAAGGAAGGAAGGAAAGGAATGAGGGAGGAAGAAGACAGAAGAAAAGAGGGAGGGGAGAAAAGAGAGAAACGGAGGGATGGAAGGAAGGAGTTCTTCAGAATTCCACACACACAAAATGAGGACCTCAAAAATGTTAACTTTTAAAGCTCTGACCTAAGTAACTGTCTCTATAACACAAAGCCGATGCTTTCATTCTGCTGTTAAACTTTTAAAAGCTGGTTGAGGCTTCAATTTGCAGCTTACTCCCCAGGCAGATATTCACAAAGAAAAAAAATAAATATAATAGCGGCTGATCTTTCACAGCATTCATTTGCTAGCTTGCTACAAACCACTTTAATTATTCTGTTTGCAATATCTATTTGTTCACCTCAGAAGAATATTTAAATCTACTTTTATTTGTGTACAACTATCCCTACCACTAGGAAATGAGACCTAATGTTTCACATTAACACCTCGTGTTTTTTTTTAACCCCAAGGAGCTGACAGAAAATTATAATTTTTAATTGCATTTATAATTTAAAATCCAGAAATATTACCAAAAACAAATTCCAAAGATGATTTTAAAATAAAATTGCATGGCACAGAGCCCTGGAATGGATGGCTCTGAGGTTTATAGGCCTGTATTTAACATATCAAAGCCCTTACATCTAAACTGGATCCAATTGTGTAGACCCAAGTGTAAAAATCTGAGAATATAAATTCAGAAGACTAGAGATATACAGCACGGTAGTTAAGTGTGTAGATGCTGACCTTGATGGATTAATACAGGTTGAACTTACTTCTCACCTTAAATAACTAAAAAACAAACAAAACATATGAAACAATAGTTCTCAGACGTGGGACAACAGGCATAGCTGAACAGTGATACTCAAGAAAAAAGAAATAAATGAAATAATCCTGAGTTTATTGCTCCAACAGATTTTCCAGGTTGCCGCAGAGCAAGGAGAAACCTAGGCAGAACCTGATGGTCTCCATGAGTGGAAGAGAGAGTTTGGGGTTTGAGAAGGCCAAGGAAGCAGAATTCCAGAGAAGAGAGAGCTACACAGAAAAGGTCCTCTAGAAATGTGTAGAAAGTTCCCTTTGAGTCTTGAGCTGGGTATCGATTAGCATATGTGCATAAGGAAACTATCAGGGAAAGGACCACCTGAAAGGATGGGGTTTAACAATCCTCAAAAATGGGTCCAATGGCAACAGACTAAGGACTGGTTTTGTCCTGCTTAACAGAGCTTCAAAGTATGTCTTAAAAAATCAAAATGTTCCAAAGTAACTTAACTGAGTCCCAGGGGGGAAAAGAAGTATTTAAAGGAATAAAAAGGATTCAAGCAACAAACCATGTAAAATTTACAAAGTCTGGTATCTACTCAAAAATTACTAGGCATGAAAAGAAACTGGAAAATACAACCCATAATGAGGAGAAAAATCAGTCAATAGAAACAGGCCCAGAAATAATACAGATGGTAGAATTAGTAGAACGGGACATTAAAACAGAAATTGTAAATATTATAAATACACACCATATGTTCCAGAAGACAGAGGAAGATTTGTGCGTGACAGGGAGAAAAATAAAAGACACAAACTGAATTTCTACAAATAAAAATGCAGTGTCTGAGATGAAAAGTACTCTAGATGAAATCAACAGGAAATTAGAACTGCAGAAGAAAAATAAATGAACTTGAAAGTGTGGAAACAAAAAGCCTCCAAAATGAATCATAGGAAGAAAAAAAAAAAAAAAAAAAGACTGGAAAGAATCAACAGAGCACTAATAATGAGCAGGAACAACTTCAAGTACCTTAATATACATGTCATTTAAGTCCATGAAGAAGAGAGAAGCGGGGGGACAGAAAAAAATATAATAACTAATTCAAAATATGTTTTGAATTAAAATATGTTTAAAGAAGATATGCTATCAATTCTACAAAACCCTTTCAAAAAAACTGAAGATAAGTAAACACACCCCATCCAGGAGGCTGGTGGTACCCTGATAACAAAACCAGACGAAAGATTTACAAGACAAGAAAACTACAGACTAACTTCCCTTGTGAACATAGATACAAAACTTCTTTAAAATAGCTTAGCTAATACTTTAGCTAACTTTAAATCCAACAATTCAAAAAAAACCCAAAAGAATCAAGATCAAGTGAGGTTTATTCCAGTCCTGTGAGGTTGGTTTCACATTTGAAAAGGAATCTCCTTAGTTCTCTGTATTCACAGAATTTTAAAAAAGAAAAAAAAAAAGAAAAAGAATGTGATTATTTCAACAGATGCACAAAAAGCATTTGACAAAATCCAACTTCCAATTATTTTTAAAACCCTCAGGAATAAAAGTAAAACTTCTTTAACTTAATCAAGGGTATCTATGATCAACATGCATCTAACATCATAATTAATGGTGAAAAGCTGAATATTTTCCCCTAAGGTCAGGAAAAAGACAAAGATATCCACTCTTATTACATCTATTCAGTATTGTACTGGAGGTTCTAGCCAGTAAAACAGAGCAAGAAAAAGAAATAAAGGAGACCCAGATTGGAAAGGAAGAAGTATAAACTGTCTTTATTCACAGATGGCATGATTGTCTATATAGAAAATCCCAGGAAATCTACAAAAGAACGCCACTAGAACTAAGTGAGTTTAGAAAGGTTGTGGGATACAAGGTTAGTATTCAGAAATCAATTGTATTTTCTGCATGATAGCAACAAACAACTGCAAATTTAAATTGAAAAAGCAACATCACCTACAACTGTATCAAAATATTAGATATGTAAGGATGAATGTAACAACAAGATTTTGTACACTTAACACTTCAAAACATTGCTGAAAATAATTCAGAAGGATATAATAAATTTTAAGAAATATACCTTGTTCATGGATCAGAAGACTTAACATTGTGAGGATCTTAACTGTCCCTCAGAGTATCTCTAGATTCAACACAATTGAAATTAATATTCTGTAAGTCTTTTTCTAGAAACTGGCAAGTTAATTCTAAGATGTATGTGGACAACCTCTAGGTCCATCCATGTTGCTGCAAATGGCATTATTTCATTCTTTTCTATGGCTGAGTAATACTGTCATACTAAGTAAAGTAAGTCAGACAGAGAAAGACAAATATATGATATCGCTTACATGTGGAATCTAAAAAAAGGGTACCAATGAACTAATCCACAAAGCAGAAATAAAGTTACAGATGTAGAAAACAAACTTATGGTTACCAGGTAAAGAGGAGAGAGGGATAAACTGGGAGATTGGGATTGACATATATACACTACTATACATAAAACAGATAACTAATAAGGACCTACTGTATAGCACAGGGAACTCTACCCAATCCTCTGTAATGGCCTATATGGGAAAAGTAAACTAAAAAAGAGTGGATATATGTGTATGTATAACTGATTCATTTTGTTGTACACCTGAAACTAACACAACATTGGAGATCAACTATACGCCAATAAAAATTTTTTAAAAATAAAATGTGTGTGGAAATGCAGGCCAGAACTAGGCTGAGATATATGCATACACTTGAGAGTGAGTTCCTCCTTGAATTTTGTGCCTCATTTGCCTCACCCTAGTCCCAGCCCTGTGAAAATGTGGAGGACCTAAAAGGGTGGAAGCACATTTTTCAAAAAGAAAAAGGCAGACAACTTATTCCACTTGACTTCAGGATTAACTATAAAGCTGCAGTATGAAGACAGGGTGGCACTGGTGTGAAGATAAACATAAAGGCCAATGGAACAGAATAAAGAGTCCAGGAGAAGACCCAAATACTGAAGGCCAATTGATTTTCAGCAAAGAATTCAAAGGGGAAAGGATACTATTTCCAACAAACGGAGCAGAAGCAATTAAATATCCATGTGTAAAAATCAAATCAAATCAAATCATTGAACTCGACCCTTACCTCTCACCATATACTAACATTAACCATCAATATACACAGCAGTACAAAGGAATCTCAAAATCACTGCACCACGTCACATAAGCTGGACAAAAAAGAATAAGCTGTACCTTATTAATCCATTGATATAAAGTTCTGGAAAATGCAAAGTAATCTATAGCGACAAAACACATCAGGTGGAGAGAGAAATTTACTACAGAGGAGCATGAAGAAACTCTTATGGGTAATATAACTGTGCATTATCATGACTGTGGTGATAGTTTTACAAGCAAATATGTCAAAACTCGAAATTGTAACTCATCAAATTACGCAGTCTTTTTAATGTCAATTATACTTCAAAAAGTTTGCAAAATAATAAGAGTATAAGCAAGTGAGCTAGAATGCCTGGGTTCAAAGCCAGAGCACCCTACATAAACTACCACTCACCTCACTCACACCCTAAAATATCCATCTCCCTTTCCCGGCTTTAAATGCTTGCCAGGAGCTTGCTCTTGGTCTAGTCATTTGCCCTCTTTGTACATCAGTTTGGTCAGCAATATCTGTCAGCCCCAGCTTCAAAATCTGAGCACGTCTCACCTCCTACGCTCACATCACGCCAGACCAAGCCACCATCATCTCTAATCAAAGGCCTTAATTTTTAAACTGTTTTTCACCCCCAACCCCCACCCCTGCAGTGTATTTTCAACACAGAAGTCAGGGTGGGCCTTCTAAAGCATAATTCAGATCACATGACTCGTCAGCTCAAAATGTCCCAATGGCTCCTCAGCTCACTCAGAGTAAAATCCGAAGTCCTTGTAGCAAGAGATGCAGCAGAATCTCTTCACACCCTCCCTCACATATTGCCACCTTCTACTCCAAGTTATTGGAGTAGATGACTGTCCATAATTTCATGCCCTGTTGTCACCACACTTTCCGGTCCTAGTTGCTGTGACTGCTTCTCACGTGGGGTATGCACCCCTCCCAGGGCTGTGTCATGTGAGCTGAGATACAGAAATCTAATGGACGATAGAGCCCTTCTTCCTGAAGCCAGTATTTGGGGGAGGAAATGGCATTTTATATTAAACTGACCCATTATGCTAAACTGGAATTTCCCTTGGAGGCACCAAGCTTTAATGATATGAAATTCCATAGTGAAGTGCCTGGTGCATATGCAGATGGGCCAAGGGAAATGACTGAGAATCAATTTCTTGACTCTGAACATTTTCACCCACAAGGGAGATATAAAAAGTCCAGAAGAGTCAAAATTGAAGGAAAGAGGATTTAGTGAGGAACACTTCTTTGAGGGGAAAAGAGAATTTGGATATGCTTCTACTCTGTGTAAGAGGAAGGAGGGTGCCCACCCTTTCCCTGAAAGTCTTCTTGGAGGGGTTTCACATGGGGGTCATCAAAGACACCCACAGAATAGAGCCAGAGACTTGAACAAGCAGGATTCTTTCAATTTAATCATAAAAGCTGCTTAATGTTGTTTTTCCATTGGCCTTTTGACCCTGCTCATTCCCTTCTATTGGATGAAAATTTGGCAAAGTTTCATGACTTTTCAGTTCACTAATCAAGGTTAATAGAAAATTCTATTTAAGCTGCAAAACCAAGTTTTGACGCAGATATTAAATAATCTAATCCAATAGAATAACTGGAATATTTACTTGCTTTGGTGCAGAAATTTTGACCCTTAAAAGGCATAAATCAATAATCTATCTCCCATTAAGGTAGGGCTGGATGGTTCAAAAGCAGTACTATGTGGAAATAACACAGGCTTTGAAATGAGATCAACATGAGCTCAAAATTCCAGGTTGTCTTTATACCTTAGACCTTTTCAGAGCCTCGATTTTATTATCTGTACTCTGGTCTTAACAATGTATCTCTTAGAGGGTTGTTGTAAAGATCCAGTCATATAACAAAAGACATACATTTGCACAAAGGACAGAAGCAACCAAGTCACAAAATTAGAAATAGGCATGATTAACCAATAAATGTTCAAAGTGTTTGACTTAACTAATAAGCAAGGAAATGCAAATTAAAACAAGGCAGTGTGAACTTTTTTCATCCAAAATATTGGTAAAAATGAAAAAACAATATATATTTGTTTATGTAGATTATATTCACGTTCACAAGACATAATAAGGGTGGGATAAGACAGGCACTCTGAAAAAAGGAGCTCAGCTCTTTGGGAGCTCCCATACCCTGAAACAATACTTTTACTATCTTAAGAAATCAGAGAGACATCAGCAGGTCTAGGTATAATGATGTTGATCACAGTATTATTTGCAATAGCATTAACTAACCTACGTTTCCAAAAATGGTGAAGATTTACATAAATTATGATTCCTCCAAGTGACAGACTACTGCAAGCCTATTAAATATTATCCCAAATGCTATTTACTGAGCTGATAAAATGTTAATGATATATTATTAATTGAAAACAGTAGGACATAACACTGAACCTAACAGGAAAACCTCAATTTGGCAAAAGAAGCTACATATATAAGGCTGTTAAAAAAGCTAATTTTATTGATTTTTTTTGTATTTTGTTTTACTATTGTAGAAGAATCAGAAAGAATTAGAACAATTTTTCTGCACTTTCCTTCTATCCCTGCCCCCCCACTCCGCCATGCACCTGCCCACACATACCCACACAGAGGTCAGCAATATCTTTTGCTGTAGGAAGTTTGTGCTGTTCTTCCTCCCGAGATATTTTCTTTCACTACAGGTGAACTGACAATGATGGCTGGCTGGAAAGCCCTCTGTGGCTTCAGAGTGGACGTGGTCAAAGTGGCCTGAGCCAGGAAGCTTCCAGTAGACACAGAGGTGACAGAAGGCTTGTGGTCTACCCATCCCTGATCCACATTAGTCGCAGGATGAGATATTAGAGAGAAATGGCTGGTGGCCATTTAGGAAGGCTCGGTCCCAAGCATGGGGTGTCTCAGGCTCAGAAAAAAAATCACCATCCCTAAGCAAGTGAACTGGAACTTCCAAGTTCTCTGAGTGTCCACGGAGATCTTTCTATGATTGACCTTGACAGTGTAAAACCCAGGGACCTTTACACAACTTCCTGAGGACAAGGAGGAAGCTATCCTTTTATAATGGCTTCAAATTTCTTGCAATCTCTTTAAATGGGAATTCATGGGCAGATGTCATTTGTTTTGTCTATAAAGCATCCAAGGCAGGGCCTGGCACACAGTAGGTACTCAACAATGTGAGTCTCCTTGCTTCTGAGGACAAACCACCTGGCTCACTGTTTTTGCAATGCCCCACAGCAAACAAGCAGAGATCTGAGGGTATGGAGGAGGTTGTTTAGAACTCCCTGGCCTCACAAGGTGGGCTCCTCAGCAATTCTTGACCAGGAGGCCAACTCTACACCTGGCCAGGAGTAGTGCCAGACACGATGGAGGCAGCATCTGGTCCTCAGTCTCTCATTGCCATGGTAACTGACAAGCCAGTCTCCAAGGCTGTAGGAAACTACGTCACAGTTCTGATCACTGACAATTAAAGGGTTCCCTCCCCTTTCTAAAACTGCACAATACTCACTTTGGATTCTTCAACCAGCTCTAAGACACATGCTGCCTCAGTGCACGTACCCTCTGGTTTGAGACAGCAGTAAAAAGAACCAAAGCTGAGTCTACTGTCTCTATGAGCCCTCACACATAATTTAAGACACCTCACAAGAAGCTCTGGCGGCTTGAATTTTCTCCTGCCTCCATTTCTGCTTTCATGTTCCAGTTTTGAAAGGACTCTTCCTGGGAGCTCCTACAGGAGCTGCACATGAAAGCAGCAGCCCTGTCTTTGCATATGTGTGTGTGTGTGTGTATGTGTGTGTGTGGTGTGTGTGTGTGTGTGTGTGTGTGTGTGTGTGTGTGTGTGTACACACACGCTTGCTTCTCACCTCTCTGTGTGGTGCCTGATGATTATCCAGCCTGGCAAAGGAGGTGTAATAACAGGGTAGAAGGCACAGATAATAGGGTCTTTCTGGCACAAGCAACGAGTTCATCCGAATCCACCAGAATCCATTTGTGGGAAGACAGATGGATAGGAATGCAGAAAGGTAGAGACGCTAACCTTTAGTTTTCAGATATATTTAATGCAAGTGGTAATTAAAGCTATTTTTATAACTCCCTAAGTGTCAGCACTCCCTTTCCCAAGCATTCTTCTGTCAAAACTCTGCAAAATAACAATATACTTGTTGGAAACAATTGACTCACGTCTAAAACATGGAGTCTGATTCCACAGCAATGGGGTCTGGCTGAGCCGTTCTGTCTGCAGGGAGTTAACTTGCTTGCAAATTGCAGAGGATCTGGAGTGGCTCCTAGAATCATTGCATAGCTGTAGTTTAGTAATCCAGGCACACACTTCCTACCCATGATAATATAAGCTCTCTGAAGGTGAGGAGCATATCTCTCTAATTCTCATAAGCACCCACAGTGCCTCATGGGTGTTTGGTATATGGATGCTAAATGAATGATAGATGGTCAAGAGTTACAGATCCAGGAAGGGAAATAGGACACAGAGGAAGAAGTTAAGGACCACTGAAGAATCACAGCCTGAGTTCTCTGGGGTATTGGAAGAAGGAAAGCTTACGGAAGAAATCAATAGGTATTGCAAAGTAGGGAGAGGGTAATTTGAGCTGAGTCTTAAAGGATGCCTAGGAGTTTGAAAGACAGAGATAGGGAGAACTAGGGTCCAAGCAAGCTAAAACACAGTTATAAATGCTGCAATTCAAGTTCTTCCAGGTGATGAACCAAGCTATGTCCCCAACCCCCTGCACTCCTCATAATGACATGCATTGACCTGTTATCAAGTCCTTAAATCTGGATGCTTCCTTGATTAAGTTCCCAAAACAAACTTGCCTACAGAACATTAGCTGAATGTTAATAAGAAGAGCTATCTTTTAAGAGTTCCTGCTCTATGCCAGACCCTGTGAAGGGTCATTTCTGGTGAGTTATCACATTTAGTCCTCATAAATTTCCCATGAGGTGTTTATCACAAACTCTATTGAGTACATGAGGAGAATAAAGTTCAAGGAAGGAAGTAAAACAATTTGCCCAGAGTCAAGTCCTATCCATGGTGTGTTCCCAAAGGTTGATCTAAAACACAATGGTACCTCGCTGCTTTCTCAATACTGCTCTCCAAAGGCACTATCTGTGTAGCCCCAAGTACCCCCACATGGGGCTTTGAAAAGGGCTGAAGAATGATATTACACAACAAAAATTTCTTCATCTATCTGTAACCATAAGTGTTAACTCTCATAGATTCCTTTTGGGCTGAGAAAGGAAAATAGATATATTCTGATTAACAAACAGAAGTACATTTCTAGTAAACATGGTTTGCTCCTTTCAGATACTACTCATGTGACATGCATTAACTTATCTGTGTGGGCTTTTCCAGGATTCTTTCATCTTTTCCATAGGAAATTTTATTTTATTTTTTAAATTTATTTTAATTAAAAAATTTTTTTTTGGCTGCACTGGGTCTTCGTTGCTGTGCGCGGGCTTTCTCTAGTTGCGGAGAGAGGGGGCTACTCTTCGTTGTGGTGTGCGGGCTTCCCACTGCAGTGGCTTCTCTTGTTGCGGAGCAGGGGTTCTAGGCGCGCGGGTTTCAGTAGTCACGGCACGCGGGCTCTGTAGTTGTGGCTCGTGGGCTCTACGGTGCAGGCTCAGTAGTTGTGGTGCCCAGGCTCAGGTGCTCCGCGGCATGTGGGATCTTCCCGGACCAGGGCTCGAACCCGCGTCCCTTGCCTTGGCAGGCGGATTCTTAACCACTGCACCACCAGCGAAGTCCCATTGGACATTTTAAAAATAAGGTGCTGGGCTTCCCTGGTGGCACAGTGGTTGAGAGTCCGCCTGCCGATGCAGGGTACATGGGTTCGTGCCCCGGTCCGGGAAGATCCCACATGCCATGGAGTGGCTGGGCCTGTGAACCATGACCGCTGAGCCTGCACGTCCGGAGTCTGTGCTCCGCAACGGGAGAGGCCACAACAGTGAGAGGCCCGCGTACCGCAAAAAAAATATAAATAAATAAAATTTAAAAATAAAAATAAGGTGCTGATATGGAAAATAACATAAAGGGAAGAAATTTAATAATAAATAATAAAAATTTTGTAATAAGACTTTCCACACAAGATTATATTACTACTTCCAGATTATTTTTAAAAAGTCAAATATTGCTGGAATTCAGTCATGTATTTAGCATTTAATTAGTGCTGAGTGTGAAGAGGAAAGGTAAGAGAGGGGCAGTGTGGCATAGGGAATATATTTCTTTTCTTTATATAAATTTATTTATCTATTTATTTCTGTTTTTATTTTTGGCTGCTTTGGGTCTTCATTGCTGCTCACGGGCTTTCTCTAGTTGCGGTGAGGGGGAGCTACTCTTTGTTGCAGTGGCTTCTCTTGTTGCAGAGCATGGGCTCTAGGCACGTGGGCTTCACTAGTTGTGGCTCGCAGGCTCTGGAGCGCAGGCTCAGTAGTTGTGGCACATGGGCTTAGTTGCTCTGTGGCATGTGGTATCTTCCCAGACCAGGGCTTGAACCTGTGTCCCCTGCACTGGCAGGCGGATTCTTTTTTTTTTAATTTATTTGGTTTTTGTTTTAATTTTTGAATTTTATTTTATTTACTTTTTATACAGCAGGTTATTATCAGTCAACAGTTTTACACACATCAGTGTATACATGCCAGTTCCAATCGCCCAGTTCATCACACCACCATCCCCACCCCCCGTGGCTTTCCCCACTTGATGTCCATACGTTTGTTCTCTACATCTGTGTCTCAACTTCTGCCCTGCAAACCAGTTCATTTGTACCATTTTTCTAGGTTCCACATACACTCGTTAATATACGATATTTGCTTTTCTCTTTCTGACTTACATCACTCTGCATGACAGTCTCTAGATCCCTCCACGGCTCAACAAATGCCCCAATTTTGTTCCTTTTTATGGCTGAGTAATATTCTATTGTATATATGTACCACATCTTCTTTATCCATTCGTCTGTCGATGGGAATTTAGGTTGCTTCCATGACCTGGCTAGTGTAAACAGTGCTGCAATGAACATTGCGGTGCATGTGTCTTTTTGAATTATGGTTTTCTCAGGGTGTATGCCCAGTAGTGGGATTGCTGGGTCATATGATAATTCTATTTTTAGTTTCTTAAGGAAGATCCATACTGTTCTCCATAATGGCTGTATCAATTTACATTCCCACCAACAGTGCAAGAGGGTTCCCTTTTCTCCACACCCTCTCCAGCATTTATTGTTTGTAGATTTTCTGATGATGCCCATTCTAACTGGTGTGAGGTGATACCTCATTGTAGTTTTGATTTGCATTTCTCTAATAATTAGTGATGTTGAGCAGCTTTTCACGTGCTTCTTGGCCAGCTATATGTCTTCTTTGGAGAAACGTCTATTTAGGTCTTCTGCCCATTTTTGGATTGAGTTGTTTTTTTAATATTGAGCTGCATGAGCTGTTTATATATTTTGGAGACTAATCCTTTGTCCGTTGATTCGTTTGCAAATATTTTCTCCAATTCTGAGGGTTGTCTTTTGGTCTTGTTTATGGTTTCCTTTGCTGTGCAAAAGCTTTTAAGTTTCAGTAGGTCCCAATTGTTTATTTTTGTTTTATTTCCATTACTCTAGGAGGTGGATCAAAAAGATCTGCTGTGATTTATGTCAAAGACTGTTCTTCCTATGTTTTCCTCTAAGAGTCTTACATTTAGGTCTTGAATCCATTTTGAGTTTATTTTTGTGTATGGTGTTAGGGAGTGTCCTAATTTCATTCTTTTAAATGTAGCTGTCCAGTTTTCCCAGCACCATTTATTAAAGAGACTGTTTTCTCCATTGTATATCCTTGGCTCCTTTGTCATAGATTATTAGAGCATAGGTGTGTGGGTTTATCTCTGGGATTTCTATCTTGTTCCATTGATCTATATTTCTGTTTTTGTGCCAGTACCATATTGTCTTGATTACTGTAGCTTTATAGTATAGTCTTAAGTCAAGGAGCCTGATTCTGCCAGGTCCGTTATTTTCCCTCAAGATTGTTTTGGCTATTCAGGGTCTTTTGTGTCTCCAAACAAATTTTAAGATTTTTTGTTCTAATTCTGTAAAAAATTCCATTGGTAATTTTGATAGGAATTGCATTGAATCGGTAGATTGCTTTGGGTAGTATAGTCATTTTGACAGCATTGATTCTTCCAATCCAAGAACATGGTATATCTCTCCATTTGCTGGTATCATCGTTAATTTCTTTCATCAGTGTCTTATAGTTTTCTGCATACAGGTCTTTTGTCTTCCTAGGTAGGTTTATTCCTAGGTATTTTATTATTTTTGTTGCAATGGTAAATGGGAGTGTTTCCTTAGTTTCTCTTTCAGATTTTTCATCGTTAGTGTATAGGAATGCAAGAGATTTCTGTGCATTAATTTTGTATCCTGCAACTTTACCAAATTCATTGATTAGCTCCAGTAGTTTTGTGGTGGCATCTTTAGGATTCTCTATGTATAGTATCATGTCATCTGCAAACAGTGACAGCTTTACTTCTTGTTTTCCAATTTGTACTTCTTTTTCTTCTCTGATTGCCATGGCTACTACCTCCAAAACTATGCTGAATAATAGTGGTGAGAGTGGACATCCTTGTGTTGTTCCTGATCTTAGAGGAAATGTTTTCAGTTTTTCACCATTGAGAATGATGTTTGCTGTAGGTTTGTCGTACATGGCCTTCATTATATTGAGGTAGTTTCCCTCTATGCCCACTTTCTGGAGAGTTTTTATCATAAATGGGTGTTGAATTTGTCAAAAGCTTTTTATGCAACTACTGAGATGATCATATATGGTTTTTATTCTTCAATTTGTTAATATGGTGTATCACATTGATTGATTTGCATATATTGAAGAATCCTTGCCTCCCAGGGATATATCCCATTTGATCATGGTGTATGATCCTTTTAATGTGATTTTGGATTCTGTTTGCTAGTATTTTGTTGAGGATTCTTGCATCTATATTCATCAGTGATATTGGCCTGTAATTTTCTTTTTTTGTGGTATGTTTGTCTGGCTTTGGTATCAGGGTGATGGTGGCCTCGTAGAATGTGTTTGGGAGTGTTCCTTCCTCTGCAATTTTTTAGAAGAGTTTGAGAAGGATGGGTGTTAGCTCTTCTCTAAATGTTTCATAGAATTCACCTGTGAAGCAATCTGGTCCTGGACTTTTGTTTGTTGGAAGATTGTTAATCACAGTTTCAATTCATTACTTGTGATTGGTCTGTTCATATTTTCTGTTTCTTCTGGGTTCAGTCTTGGAAGGTTATACCTTTCTAAGAATTTTTCCATTTCTTCCAGGTTGTCTGTTTTATTGGCATAGAGTTGCCTGTAGTAGTCTCTTAGGATGCTTTGTATTTCTGCGATGTCTCTTTAACTTCTGCTTTTTCGTTTCTAATTTTATTGATTTGAGTCTTCTCCCTCTTTTTTCTTGATGAGTCTGGCTAAAGGTTTATCAAGTTTGTTTATCTTCTTAAAAAACCAGCTTTTAGTTTTATTGATATTTGCTATTGATTTGTTTGTATTTCATTTATTTCTGCTCTGATATTTATGATTTCTTTCCTTCTGCTAACTTTGGGTTTTGCTTTTTCTTCTTTCTCTAGTTCCTTTAGGTTAGATTGTTTACTTGAGATTTTTCTTGTTTTTTGAGGTAGGCTTGTATAGCTATAAACTTCCTTCTTAGAAATGCTTTTGCTGCATCCCATAGGTTTTGGATTGTCGTGTTTTCATTGTCATTTGTCTCTAGATATTTTTTGCTTTCCTCTTTGATTTCTTCAGTGATCTCTTGGTTAGTTAGTAACGTATTGTTTAGCCTCCATGTGTTTGTGTTCTTTACGTTTTTTTCCCTGTAATTCATTTCTAATCTCATAGCATGGTGGTCAGAAAAGATGTTTGATATGATTTCAATTTTCTTAAATTTACTGAGGCTTGATTTGTGACCCAAGATGTGATCTATCCTGGAGGATGTTCCGTGCACACTTGAGAAGAAAGTGTAATCTGCTGTGTTTGGATGGAATGTCCTATAAATATCAATTAAAGTTATCTGGTCTATTGTGTCATTTAAAGCTTGTGTTTCCTTGTTAATTTTCTGTTTGGATGATCTGTCCATTAGTGTAAGTGAGGTGTTAAAGTCCCCCACTATTATTGTGTTACTGTTGATTTCCTGTTTTATAGCTGTTGGCAGTTGCCCTATGTATTGTGGTGTTCCTATGTTGGGTGCATATATATTTATAATTGTTATATCTTCTTCTTGGATTGATCCCTTGATCATTATGTAGTGTCCTTCCTTGTCTCCTGTAACATTCTTTATTTTAAAGTCTATTTTATCTGATATGAGTATTGCTACTCCAGCTTCCTTTTGATTTCCATTTGCATGGAATATCTTTTTCCATCCCCTCACTTTCCGTCTGTATGTGTCCCTAGGTCTGAAGTGGGTCCCTTTAGACAGCATATATATGGGTCTTGTTTTTGTATCCATTCAGCAAGCCTGTGTCTTTTGGTTGGAGCATTTAGTCCATTCACGTTTAAGGTAATTATCGATATGTACGTTCCTATGACCATTTTCTTAATCGTTCTGGGTTTGTTTACGTAGGTCCTTTTCTTCTCTTGTGTCTCACACTTAGAGAAGTTCCTTTAGCATTTGTTGTAGAGGTGCTTTGGTGGTGTTGAATTCTCTTAGCTTTTGCTTGTCTGTAAAGCTTTTGATTTCTCCACTGAATCTGAATGAGATCCCTGCTGGGTAGAGTAATCTTGGTTGTAGGTTCTTCCCTTTCATCACTTTAATTATATCATGCCACTCCCTCTTGGTTGTATAGTTTCTGCTGAGAAATCAGCTGTTAACCTTATGGGACTTCCGTTGTATGTTGTCGTTTTTCCCTTGCTGCTTTCAATAATTTTTCTTTGTCTTTAATTTTTGCCAATTTGATTACTATGTGCCTTGGCGTGTTTCTCCTTGGGTTTATCCTGTATGGGACTCACTGCGCTTCCTGGACTTGCGTGGCCATTTCCTTTCCCATATTAGGGAAGTTTTCGACTATAATCTCTTCAAATATTTTCTTGGGTCCTTTCTCTCTCTCTTCTCCTTCTGGGACCCCTATAATGCGAATGTCGTTGCGTTTAATGTTGTCCCAGAGGTCTCTTAGTCTGTTGTCATTTCTTTTCATTCTTTTTTCTTTATTCCGTTCCATGGCAGTGAATTCCACCATTCTGTCTTCCAGGTCACTTATCCGTTCTTCTGCCTCAGTTATTCTGCTATTGATTCTTTCTAGTGCACTTTTCATTTCAGTTACTGTATTGTTCATCTCTGTTTGTTTGTTCTTTAATTCTTCTAGGTCTTTGTTACACATTTCTTGCATCTTCTTGATCTTTGCCTTCATTCTTTTTCTGAGGTCCTGGATCATCTTCACTATCATTATTCTGAATTCTTTTTCTGGAAGGTTTCCTATCCCCACTTCATTTAGTTGTTTTTCTGGGGTTTTATCTTGTTCCTTCATCTGGTACATAGCCCTCTGCGTTTTCATCTTTTCTACCTTTCTGTGAATGTGGTTTTTGTTTCACAGGCTGCAGGATTGCAGTTCTTCTTGCTTCTGCTGTCTGCCTTCTGGTGGATGAGGCTATCTAAGAGGCTTGTGCAAGTTTTCTGATGGGAGGGACTGGTGATGGGTAGAGCTGGCTGTTGATCTGGTGGGCAGAACTTAATAAAACTTTAATCCACTTGACTGCTGATGGGAGGGGCTGGGTTCCCTCCCTGTTGGTTGTTTGGTCTGAGGCAACCCAACACTGGAGCCTACCCGGGCTCTTTGGTGGGGCTAATGGCAGTCTCTGGGAGGGCTCACGCCAAGGAGTACTTCCCAGAACTTCTGCTGCCAGTGTCCTTGTCCCCAAGGTGAGCCACAGCCACCCCCCGGGCAGGCGGATTCCTAACCAATGTGCCACCAGGGAAGTCCAGGGAATATATTTCTTAAATTTTGAGTCACTCACACCTAGGTTCAAATCCTGATTCTGCCACTTACTAAGTGATATTGAAAAGTCAATCCATTTCTCTGAGCCTCTGTTTCCTTATCTGTAAAATGGAATGATATAAGTTGAAGTACCTGGCAACTTGTCCTCTAACCCTTTCCCAACATTCACCCCCAAGGTCACCACATCCTCAAGGCAGCACCATCTGACACCAATGAGCCTCCCTCCTCTTTGAAATAATTTCTTAATTTGGCTTCCAGGACTCCACCCTCTGCTAACCATATCAATACTCATATTAAATTATCGAAGCACTTTAATTAAAACGTAGTGTCAAGAGATATGGGGACATATGTATATGTATAACTGATTCACTTTGTTATAAAGCAGAAACTAACACACCATTGCAAAGCAATTATAGTCCAATAAAGATGTTAAAAAAAAAAACCCCGCAGTGTCATAATGAATAAAATAGCAAGATCCGAGTAGGAATGGCCTTCAAGAAACATACTTTAAAGAAACAAATAAGTTAAAAGGAAAAGAATGGAAAAAACTATATTAGGCTAACACTAGTCAAAATATATCCCCAATAGCTTCAGTAATATCAGATAAAGTATATTTCAGAGCAGAGGACATTTCAGAGCAGAGGGACAAAGGTCATTCCGTAATGCTAACAGATCAAATAATCAACAGGACATAAAAATCTTAAACATTTATGCCTCTTGTAACAAAGCTTCAAAATATATTAAGCAACAACTGATAAAGCTGCAAGGAGAAGTAGGCAAACTCCAAAGTAAAGTTGAATATTTTGATACCCCACTCTTAATAATTGATAGAACAAATAGACAGAATATAATCAACAATACAGAACACATAAACAGCACTATCAACAAAACTGACCCAATTGACATTTATAGAACCTTCCTCACAACAACAGATTACACATCCTTTGCAAGTGCACAAAAAGAATTTATCAGCAAAGACAATATATTGGACTATCAAATAAGTCTCAATAAATTTAAGAGGATTCAAGTAATATCCAAGAATTCAAGTAATTCAACTACGGTCCCTGACCACAATGGAGCTAAATTAAAAATAAGAGAAAGATCCCTGAAAAATCTTCAAATATTTAGAGACTATTATAACACACATCTAAACAACCCACGGGTCAAAGAAGAAATCAAAAGGTAATATAGAAAGTATTTTGAACTGAATAACAATGAAAATACAGCATATCAAAATTTGGGAGATGCCATTAAATCACTTAAAGGAAGTTTAAAGCAGTAAAGAAAACTAAAGTTCTCAAATCAGTAATTTCAGCTTCCCCCCCAAGGAAGCTATAGATATAGATGGCAAAGAAACACCTGAAAAGATGCTCAGTATCGTTAGTCATTAGGGAAATGAAAACTACAACCATAATGAGGTGCCATTACACAACACTACAGTGGCTAATATCAAAAACCCTGATCAAACCAGGTACTGAAGAAGATGTGGAACAACTGGAATTCCCATACAACCTGGAAGTTTCTTAAAGAATTCAACATACATCTGCCATGCAACATTGCAATTCCACTTGTAAATGTGTACCCAAGAAAAATGAAAGCCTTTGTCCATACAAAGACTTGTATATGAAGGTTCATAGCAGCCTTATTTGTAATCACCAAAACTCTCGAACAACCCAAATGCCCATCAAGGGGTAAATGTATGTTCAAATTGTGGTGTAGTCATACAACTGAACATGCCTCATCAATAAGAAGAACTATTGTTGTATATTGCAATATGGGTAAATCTCAAAATAATTATCTGGAGGGAAACAGCCATAGTAAAATAGAAGAAGAGAAGAGTATGTACTCTATGATTCCACTTACATAAAACTCTAGAAAATACAAATAATCTGTAGAGCCAGAAACAGACTACCTGGGAAGTGGGTAAGGTAGGACAGGGGTGGGGATTACAAAGGGGCATGAAGACACTGTTGGGGAGATGTATATGTTCACCATCTTCATTGTGGTTACAGTTTCACAGGTGTATACATATGGCAAAGAAAAACTGTACATTTAAATATGTGTGTTTATTGTATGCGAATTAAACCTCAATAAAGTGGTTAATTTTTAAGTCAAAAATAGATTTGAAAAGTGATGCTCAAAAACAGTGCCTGGCTCCATCTAATGTCTGATAAACAGCAGCTCCTATTCTTCATTCTGGGTTCTCAGTGGGCTACAGTGCTGGCTAAGATGTGGTCCCTGTCCTCAAGGACTCCTCAGTGGGGCTGGGGAGAGAAACAAGTGAATCGATTACAATAAACGTTAATTGTTTTGGAGTGTTGCTAAATGAAATTTGCAGATGGTAAATGGTACAGGGACTTAATATCTGAACAGAATTGGAATCTTCAAAATGAAAGGAAGAAAAAAGATTAAATCTTTACCCTCCCTCTCTTCCTCTGTGCCACAAATAGAGATTTCTTAAAGCTATTTGATTCAGCATGCAAATCATGGTCTATTTATTCTTGTTTTCTTCAATTAGTATATTAGCATTTCTCTCCCCTACATTATGCATGTGTAGCCTAATCTCATTTTCATTTGCTTTAACTCAGTGTGTGTTTGGGGGTAGGGATGGTTTGAAAGTCTAGAGTGACGTTCTCTGGACTGTTGACGGGAGTAGTCTCCTCTGGGGCAGGCCAAGGTCTGTACCCAGAGGGTCCTTATGGAATGTTTGTTGGTGGCAAACCAGTGAAGGTGGTAAGGTCGGGGCCGGGGCCTGAGGGGCAACAACAGGAGAACACTCTGGGCAGAGGGGGCTATGAAGAGGTCCAGACACTGGGATGACCCCACGCTTGGGGTGGCAGAGATGTCTGATGATACAGGCACAGCAGCTCTAGGTGACAAGTAACGGCAGGAACTGAGACCAGAGAGGGCTCTGAAGTCAGCTCATGAACAGCCTCACAGACCATGTGGAGGAATCTGAACTCTGTGCTATGGACCCTGGCAGCCCACCACCTGCCCAAGACCTGTTCCAGCATACAGGTGAGCAGATGTCGAGAGAAAAAGCACATGAGTGTGTCTGAAACACAAATGCATGTGGCAGTCAGAGTGCACCACTTCATCCTTGGAAAGCACAGTATGCATTAGAGATGGAAGACGCCTGCGGGAGATACCTGTTTCTTGCTGTTTAACTTACCCGCCCTCTTTGATCACAGAATCCTTTTTCCACAGAGCACCTACGAATTAGCAGAACATGTGTTCCCCCGAGCCCAGTGTGGAGACTGCTGCAGGAAGCCTGGCCAGTGCTTCCCCTGCCCTCCCCCCTGGCTGCTCCACCACCTGCCAATGGCCTGTCCAGGGCACAGGGGAGCCTGTGTGCCCGAGAGGAAGAGCTCATACCCCACAGGACTTGAAATGCAGGCACAGGAAAAGGAGATGCAATGGAACATGAGGTGCTGACAGCAGTAGCTCATGAAGCAGGATCACAGCTTTCTGAGTTCCTGAAGGATTGGGAGGTTATAAATGCCTCTTCCTCTACATGTAGGCAATTAAACAAGGTGAGGAAGCAGGAGGCAGATGCAGAGCAGGAGGCTTAACCCAGCACCTCCTGTGTGTGTGAGCCCCTCATGCTGGGGGCTCTAGGGAGCTTGACAGAAAGGAGGTCCAGCCCTCACTTATAGGCTGTTCAGGAGGCCAGGCACATGCATCAAGGCCCCAACACAGCATAACTGGGGTGAGGAGTACAGGACGCCAGGAGAAGGAATAACCCTACTGGGAAATCCAGGAAGACCTTTGGGCAGAGGCAATGTCTAGCAAACTCTTGCAGGAAAGGTAAGTCCTTGATAGTCAGAGACAGGCATTCCAGGAACAAAGGAAAATCCTAGCAAAGGTCCAGAGCCAGGAGAGGAAAATAAATAGAAGAAACAACAAGTCACCCACTGCTTGCACGGATGAGCCATGGGAGAGTGGGCAGAGGGTAAGAAGTAAAAAAGCACGGAAAGGTGTGACAGGGTCATCCTGGAGCAGGTTCTGAGGCAGGGAGCAGGATGTGGGCTTTTCTCCATTGGCTAGGGAGCCAACAAATAGGATGGAGACACCGGTCCCTGGGATTGGAGCACTGGGTGAGAACCAGGTTAGGGGGAGGATCATGAGTTCTGAGAGAGACGCACTGAGCTGGAGGTGGTCATGGGGCTTCCAAGTGGCTGAGTCCAGAAGGCATCTCGATCCGTGGGTCTGGAGCTCAGAGAACAAAGATATGGATGTGGGGGTCATGGACCTAGGCTGGCAAGGAGGCAGGGAGTGAGGGCCTGCCGGATGCGACTCCTCCCTCCTAGAGCCCACCTCCCCCTGGGCCCCTGCTGAGCCACAGAACACAGCTCAGAGCATCACTTGCTGACAAAACCTAAGTGCAAGGGTTATGGATGTGCTTCTGCATTTCTTGAACCATTTCCAGCAAAGCTTGCTTTTGTTTCTATGTCTGGAGGAACTAGTCTAACCATGAGAGCTGTCCAGTAACAAATGGAGTGCTTCAAGTCCCCTTCACAGATGGTTCTGGAAGAGGCTGGAGAGATAGGCATATTCCATAAAAGAATTTCCTCCAAAAAGTTCCCAAGAGGCCAGGCTATGAGGCAGATGTGTCCTGCCTGGACACAGAGCCTCTCAGGGAGGGCATTCTCCACTGCGTCCTGACTCCACCCAGCACTAAGGACACCTGTGCATCACTGGGCCAGAGCCACGTGGACAGGAAGCTCTCCAGACGAGCTGATAAAGAGGTTCTGGGAGCCAAAGTCAAGTCTGACTGGTCCTGAACTGGTAGCTTCCGATGAATGACCCAGAGCTGTCCCCTCCATCCCTGAGCCCCCCATCTTAATTGTCGCCTTTGTGTTTTCTCAGAGGCTGGCTGGGAAGTACTATTCAAAGCAACTTGTTCTACCCTATCCTAAGTACATTGACTTGCCTGCAACCAAACCTTTTTAAGAATCTACTCTTTGCATGGGGTATTGGGGATTCAGTGGTGAGCTGGATTCTGACCACGTCCTCAAGGGACTCACGGCCTTGTGGCCACCTTGACTAATGTTTAAATTTGCTTTCCACACGTTCTTTTGAATCCCCCATCCTCCTCCAAACTAACGTGTAATTTAATCAATCAATAAAAATAGAGTTTACACCCCAAAGCACACCTGCTTGCCAGTGTCCCCACAGTGGAGCCCAGAGACCTGTAGAAATTGTCAGTGAGGCTCACATATTCACAAACCTTTCTCTGTATCCAATGACCCCTTCTCCAAATAAAACAGGCTTGTAACATGCAACACCAATATTCACTGGTGAAGGGGTACCGTAGACATATTAAGAAAACCACTGCATGAAGAAAGCAAACAAAAATATGAGCCCTTGAATGTTTATCTTGAATCCAGGAAAATATATTAAGAAAGTCAAATACAGAGAGAGAAACTGGAGGACAGAGCCTGTAAGGAAGGAGGGAAGCAGGGGGTGGAGTTGGAGGACCGCCTTGGAGAAAAACGTGTTAGGAAGAGGCACAGACCTGAGCTCATCTGATGGACCAAACTTCCTCCAGCGAAGTGGGGAGCAGCTCAGGAAGAGGGAAGATGGGGCCCCGGTGTAGATGCTGGATTCTGGAGACAATGTTGGAGTTACCAAATGCCTGCTCCTCTTTTTTTCCTATTTTATTTTTTCCTAGCTATCACATCTGATAAACGGAAAAGCAACTGGGAAAATATTTGTCTGTGGCTCTTTGAATGAAGCCTGGAAGTCTAACTGTCATAAGAATAACAGGACTTGTTCCCAATGGGGCCATGCTGTAATAGGAAACAGCAGTTCTGAATATGGCTAGCTCCTAAGGATAAGTCAATTTAGAGAACATCTTAGCCATTAACCAGAGGCCACACTGTGGCCTAAGGGTCAAAGCTTTACAAAAGGACCCACCTTTAGATCGCAGGCTTCAGGAATGTCCACGAGCTGACACCAAGGCCAGCCCAAGAGTGTCCCTGTCAGTATGCACACCTGAGCCCTACTGACTGACCTTATTGAATTAGACCCTGACCATAGGTTAAGGATCGTTGTCAGGGCCACATGCATGATGGTGTCCTTTGGTGGAAAGGGCTCTGGAACCAGACAGTCATCATACGGAATCCCAAATGCACCATTCAATAGCTGTATGACCTTGAGCAAGTGATTTAACCTCTTGAGCCTCCCTTTTCCCATCTGCAAAATGAGGATGGTAATAACTGACATACAGGGTTGTTGATGAAGATAAGGATGTTAACATACACAAAATGCCCTGACAAGTGCTTGGCCTCCCCATAGAAAAGGAAACCAAGAAAGAGGGGGGTCACTTCTGGAGGAAGACACACTTATCCCAGGGACAGTCACATGACTGGTGTGCCAGCTAACAGTGCGGTGCACTGATGACTGGGGTGGAACACAGCCATCCTCTTGGGTGAGGCTGTTCCAGTGTGGCTCTGACAGGTGTGCCCACACCTGATGCCTCCCAGTGGCACTAAGTAAGTCCTGGGTTCCAGCTGCCCGGCAATGTCCTGGGGGCACTTCACATTGGCTAGTGTTAACCCCAGCCCTCGCAAGGGAATAAAAGGGACAGACAAGAGTGGGAGTGGGTCGGGATGCAGGGGAGGAAAAAGGAAATAAGTTAGAAATGTAAAAATAGAGCACTTTTGGAAGACTGGCAATAGAGAAACACTGGCTATCCAATTTGGAGGAGCCACCCTAAAATAAAGCCAGCACTACATATTTGCCTTAAGTGGTACATAGAATGCATCCTTCCTCCAAAACAAAAGAAACCTATAAAGACGATGGCAAAGCCCAGAGGATCAAACTTCCCAGGGACCATGGGGGACTCTGTCAGGCTCTGAAGAAAGGGGAGGCGGCTGTCATGTCCCTTCTCCTAATCACCAGCACAACCACCCACAACCCGAGGGAAAGGGACAGTTACCTCGCATGTCTCCCACTGGCCCGTGTAGACGTGGCGCTAATAAGATATGAATTTATGGACAAACCTCGAAAAGTGGGCCTTGCAAGCAGTTACTGTCAGATACTACCTGCAAAATTATAAAATCAGCCACCCCAAGCTCTTTCAGCCATAGTAGCACTGAGCCGATGAAGAAACACACATCATAAAAGCATAAATTACCTGCACAATAAACCTTGCATCTTCTAGTATGTGGCCATTAGAAATCGATCAGTTAATTTAGGAGCAACGGAAGGCCACAGGGCTGATGAAAGCCCGTGCCAGGAAGCACTTTCTAGAGTCAGCTGTGTTAATAGCTGGCTAGGGTCACCAGGCTGCCTTGGTGGGTGCTTCCTGAATGGATGTGCGGGCAGAGGGCATGGCATCACAGGCCACTCCCGTGTAATGTCTGCAGCGTGGAGGTGGCCAGGACAAGTTACGGTGTAATTGGTGGAGAGCAGACCAGGCTGCAGTGAAACCTTGCTGTGCCCATTCCTCCCAGGACCCAAACCAGTGGAACGGCCAGTCATGGGAGAGATTTCCCATTTACCCCCTTTAAATGGTTCCACTGAACCGTGCCCTGACCAGCTGCACGGGGGGTGTGCACACACATACACACACACACACACACACACACACACACCTCCTATACACATACACATACTGACATGCACACACACACTTATGCACACACATCCACACTCTCACAAATATATAGTTACACACTCACACCCATGCACTCTTATATACACACCCTCACACAGAGTCACATAACACACATACCTTCAACCTCCTGCAGGAAATGCAGCCTCCATCCCCTCTGCATTCCTTTGCCCACCCCCTCTGCACCCCATTTTCTAACCCGCCCTCACCTCTCCGGTCTCTGACCCCTGACTGGTGACCTCCCCTCACCCTGTACATCTAATGCCTGACGCCACTTCTCACGGACTCTTGACTTCCTCCTGGACTCAGATCTCCACTCTTCCCCTGGTTTCCACCTGCTCCGGCTGAGTATCTTGGCAAGTTCTGTTTATCTCTCTCACCTGTTGTCTTGCACGGTGGAGCCCTGGAATCTATTCCAGCACCAAGGATCACTCTGCACTTTCCCAAGGGGCAGGGGCTCAGTGCAGGCCACGCCCCTCACCATTCTGGGGCTCTTACCTCATTCACAAAGACCCAGTGGCTGTCCTTGGAAGCCAGGTTGGTCTCCACGGCCTGCAGAGAGAGAGAGAGAGAGAGAGAAAAAAAAAAAAACATGACCAGAAGCAAGCCAGAAGATGGCAGACGCACAGGATGACTGCCGAGATGGAGTTTGATAAACATTGTTCCTGGAAAATTTTTTCCGCACAAAGCACGCCGTTCCCCTGGGGTCAGCTCTGGCTGCCTTAGCTACGAGACGCATCATTTGAACATGGACATCTGATTTCCTGCTGTTCTTCGGAGCTCTCATGCGCCAGTCCAGTTCCAGTAGGCGTCACAGGGCCACGGGCGGGGACATCCCTCCCCTCTCTCCTCTTGGAGAATGCCTGCAAACACCTTTCTGGAGGGGTGCTCAGGGAGGAATGTCTCATTGCTGCCTGAGGCTAGAGAATCAGGAATCTGGAACAAGGGATTTACAGCAGCTTGTCAACAACACCCAGGAAGATGGCAGCTCACAGCTGGGGCTCTGAGCTGCCTTCAGCTCTAAAGAACCCATCAAGGACCCTAGAACTGGCTCTTTTTTGCTCCGGGGCAGTGACCCCCATCCCCGTCATTCTCTCTTAGAGCATTTTGTTCTATTTCTTTATAGCACTTGCCGTGTCTGTACTTGAATAATTATCAGCTTATTTATTTTTTATTATTTATCTCCTTCACCAAGGTGGGGGTCTCCATGAGGTCAGGGGCCACATCTGTGGCTGTCACATTTGTGTCTCAAAACCTTACACTATAACCAGCACATAGTAGGTGTTCAATATATAAATGAATACTGTTGTTGAAGGTATGAATGAAGTATAGGAGGGCGAAGCAGATAGGACCCAGTTACTTATTTTGTTTCTCGTATGTTTTCATGAGTGCTCTCTCCCTTTTTAAATTGGAAATCCAACAGATTGAAAAAGAGGAGGGACTGGTAGTTTTCAAGCCTGTCCTGTAAGAATACTCACAGTTAGCACGAGCCAAATACTGCTGAGTGCCAGGCACTGTTCCAGGCCATCTACGAACCTGGGAGAGAGCTCAGATTGTAGTCCTCTTTCATTTTTACTTTTTTTTGGTATTTCTTAATGTAATTTTTGTCACTTTTTATTTAGAAAAATACAGAAAAATTAAAATGTTCAAAATTATCCTATAAACCTGCCCCATTTTTTAATGCACTGAAGTAGTGAAAACACCCCATGTATCCCTCCAAATTCATCCCCCAGAGATTGTTCCAAATGGCCCCTTCCAGAAGTTTTCAGTCACACCTGCATGTATGTATCTACATACACTTATCAGACAGATGTTTTAATTAAAATGGGATCATGAAATACACATCAGGTTACCACTGTCATTTCTGACTTAGTGTATCAAAAATATCTTTCCTCTTCAGTACACAGAGATCTGATTCATTCTTCTTAACAGATGAGTCACATAGTGGTAAGGAGCCTCCCTGCCCCAGTAACCCAGGGGGCTGGGGGTCTGTGCTACCCTTGGGGGGTTGACTACTGGGCCACCCTGCATGATAGGGGGCACTCCAGACTGGAAGCGGTCATAGAATGGGACAGTGAAAACTGATGGCCAGTTACAGTCACCAGGGACAGTGCAGGTGTGCAAGAGAGGTTGGAATTGCTCTTTGCAACCTCTGAGAGTTGATTTAGCACCTAAGGCTCCTGTACTCAGGGGAGCAGATATCAACTCAATATAGAAGAGAAGTTCCTGACTTTCCAAGGAGTTCAAGATGGAGTGGGTTGCCGCAGGAGCAACAAGATCTCATTGTGGAAATGCCTACATGGACGGCAGATAGCAGGGCCATATATGGTATGTAAGTATCAACATGGAGGTTGACCACAGGTGAGGGGTAACACACCATCATGCACTGGCATTCTGCAGCCATGAGTCTCAAGTCTGGCTGCATGTAAGAACCTCCTAGGGAGCTTTTAAGAATGCAGATCCTGGGCCACACTCCTTGGATTCCTAACTCACTGGGAATAGTCATGTGCCTGACATGCTGTGTTGTTTCAGAGCTCTGAACCCTGACTCTTAGCCTCTGGAGCTGAGAACTCTACTCCAGAATGTATAGTTCTGTGAATCTGAAGGTATTGGTGCACCTGTGCAGGTGAGAGGTCCTCCAGTGTCCCTGCAGGAGCCAGCAGTGCAGAGGACCTGACTCAGTTGCCAGGACAGCCCAGGAAGCAGGTGCGAGCCCTGGCTACATTAAGCATCTTCCCACCTGGTCTCATCCTCATGCGTGGAAGATAATGATGGAAAGAATTGATCAGAAAACCCCACAGGACAACTGGCCAACTTTCCTGTCCTACTTTCCCCCTCACCAATTAGCAATTAGCTAATTTGTTAAGCCTCTTTTCCCCACACGGAGATAAACAGCACTTGGCTACAGCCTTTTCCAGAGGGTGCAACTCCCACAGAAGCTGAGATAGATGGTGAGGAGAAGAGACTGCAGATTTAGCAAGAACACCCCTCCCCACTGATGGCTGGAGAGCTGCCAGCTCCGTGGGCAGAGCCCTAAATGTTCCCAGCCCAGTGGACGTGTCCCCTTCTAAGTGCCATCCTTTCCCCAGCCATGTCTGAGGCAGGTGGAGGCCCCCAAGACCTCCCTTTCATCTCAGAGCCAGCAAGGTAAGGAGGGGGCAGGCAAGCAGAGGACGGTCGAATCCCAGGTCTGCCTCTGCTTAGCTGAGGGCTCCTGGGTGAGCTATTCCACCTCTCTGAGCGGCAGTCCCATGCATACAGGGTGTTCCAGCATACACGGCGGCCAGCAGTACTATTGACACTCTGCCCTGGTGCCCCTCAAATCCCATTAGGAATTCGGAGCCCAGTGGCTCCCCGTATGCGTTCATTGCCAATGGCAGGCACTGTGGCCAGCTGTCCGAACATTCCTTAGCATTCGAGAAAATGTACACCCTCACCAAGGACTGAGGGTGCCATACATCCAAACCCCAGCTGCCCCGTTCCCTGCTGGGGACTGCTCAGAGCGTGGGCTCAGCTGTTTCCGGATCCCCTCTGCGGGGCTAGCCCACACGACCTCGCTCATGCACCCTCGCTGGCTGCTTTCACTTCCCTGTTCCACGTTCCCACTCCCCAGCCAGGTTTTTTTTTTTTAATTCCCCTGGGAACACTTCTTACTAAATCATTGTCACACACACTCTTGCCCCAAAGTCTGCTTCGGGGGACCCAACCTGAGACAAACACCTCCTATCTTACAGTTACTGTGAGAATTAAATGAAATTAGGGGTGAAGCATCCAGCCCAGAAAGAAGCTCACTATGGATGATCAGTGAACACGAAGGCCCTCCCTACGCCTTCCACTCACATCTCCTGCCTGGTTGTCCTTCGATGGTCTCTTCTGAATGTGTAGAAGTGGGTAATCTCTCATGTGTTCCTTCTTTCAGTCAACAGACGGCACCAGACACACACGGCAGCTGCCCTAACTCTCCTGCACACGGGTGTGAGCCAGGAGTCTCGTCCATGCCGCTGTGGAGCCAACAGACCAATAACAAACACGCAGGTATGGTCAGCACTGCCTCCTCTACGAGTCCATAGACCCTTCAGGGCAGCACAGTGGGGCCTCCCCTCATCCCAGCCACGCTGCGGGTTTACCACTGCAAAACACCGCTAGCATCTGCAGAGGAGTGCTAGACCAACTAGACAAATAAGGGCAGGCCCTTCATTCCGTGGGTAGGCAGGGAGTGGAGCTGGCCTTCTGCTCCCGCTGGCCTCCTGGTCACTTGCTCACTGCAGGTAGGGAGGCTGGCTTCCTGCAACCGGGCTTCTCTCCTGGAACGGGGCACCATGGCTGTGAAACTCCCCACTAAATAATGCAGTGGCAGTTGCTAGAGTCCTGAGCAACTTCAGGAGCTCCGCACAGTCCCTGGAAACTAGGTCTCAATGAACCCAAGGGATGCCCTCAGTGGCGCAATGCCTCGGCACAGCACAGGCAGCCCTGCTTAGGTCATTGCTTGAGTCCCTGAAAGGCTATGGCAGACCATCAGAACCCAAAGGCCTGACCCCTGGGGTCCCTCAATAGAGTGGCAAGTGGAGAACTTTAGAAGAAGAACTGAGGAGGTAGGAACTTCTAAAGAATCATGCTGACTCCTGTTTTAGCCCCTTTTGAATAGGAGACCCAAAATGCTTCAGGTGGCACGTAGCCCAGGCTAAGAGCTGGGATGGTGGACAGAGACAGCCAGTGGGAAGGGACATCACTTGCGGAGGCAGAACTGGACATCTGCCCTTGTTCTGACACCCACATACCACCCTTCTGAGAGATAAGTGCACTGTCATAGGTGGACCCCTGTTAAAGGAAGCGGAAGGCAGGTGTTCTTCCCACACCCACACCTGGAGGAGGGAATGTGTCCCCTCGTCCGTGAGCAGCAGCCCCTGTCCGAACCTCAGGGTGCCTTTTCCTATGGCCAGTCTCATCTATGGAGCCAGAGTATAAGTGATGCAGGACACACCATCCCTGCAGGCTTGCCAGGCGCCAGGGGACATTTAGATGCTGTCCTGAACACCCAGCCACCTTGATCCCACAGTTTCCATAGAGAAGTAGAGGCAGACCAAACCCCAGCTCCTGGCTCCCAAAATGACAGCAGCCCCTAGCACTGCCAGGAATGGGATGTGTGGGGCAGCTCGCCTGGAAGGGGCTGGGACCACGTGGAAGTGAGGCTCAGTGCTAATATGCAAACATCTGGATGGAAGCAGAGAAGACAGGAGTTCTGAGGGATCAGAGGAAGCATCTCCAGCCTGTTCCCTTTCCTCTGTGTTCTCAGTCTTTCATGCAGAACCAAGTTGCAGCCATTTCCAAGGGCAACAAGAGCCTGCTTTTATCAAGCACCAGCCAGATATTTCAATACAACCCATCCACTTGACAAGCCACAGGTCTTGCTTGGTTCACAACACCCTAAGGAGCCAGGTAGGTTCTCATCCCCATTTCACAGCCGAGGAACTAAGATCTAGATCTAGACTCGGGTCTTGCACAAGCCCCTCTGTTAGTAGAGACTGGATTTGAACTCAGGTCCATCTGTCCCCAAAGCCTATGTTCCTTTCCCTTGATAATGCGGCTCCCCAAAAGGCCTGGACAACAGTCAGAGCAAATGTACGAGCCTTTGAGCCTGGCCCTCTGACTATGGGAACAAAATGATCTTTTATTCATATCTAAGAAAATGGCCTTACTAGCCGCGGTGCCTTCCTTCCCAGGTTAACTTATCCTCCTAAGTATGAGACCATTGTACCACTTGCCGTTCTCAAGTCTGAGGCTGTTTCACTTGATCTTGGCCTCAAGGAATAGTAAATGGAGTGGAAAAAACCTCCACATGCAAGCCTTCCAGCAACATCGCTGAGGATTTATTTTACAAAGTGCCAATGCCACTGACTATTCATGTACGTGTTAATTGTTGGCCACTTATCCAGCATCCCCCACCCCCAACCCCCCCGACACTGGGAGCCTGAGATAATGAAAGCTAGTCAACGACTAGCATCTTTTTAAAACCCCAACTCTAACATTTCAGAACATTCCCCCCATGGAGCCTGGGGCCTGGCATTTTCCCAGGAAAGACACTGAGCTAACTTTAAAGACCCACTGCTGCCTTTGCAACAACATGCTATTTAGGAACAATTCTCTCTGTGCGATGTCACCCCTCTGAAGCACGAGGGAGTGCAATGCCCCCGATTTGCAAGGAAGGGGAGTAGCTGATGGCGACACGACGGACAATTTCAGGAGCCCATCTATAAGGAAATCAGCAAAGCCGCCACCACGAGGCCCGAGTTTCATAAGATATGCCCAGAACCACCATGAGGAACCCCATAAAGGGCAGTTATCACTAGGTCAGGCCACACCATCCTTCCCAGGGGCTGCCTTCTTGGGAAAAGGGCCTGAACTTCTGGCTCAGATACTTTCTGGCCCTCTGTACTCCAGCCTTTTCTCTAGAACCACCATGAGGAACCCCATAAAGGGCAGTTATCACTAGGTCAGGCCACACCATCCTTCCCAGGGGCTGCCTTCTTGGGAAAAGGGCCTGAACTTCTGGCTCAGATACCTTCTGGCCCTCTGTACTCCAGTCTTTTCTCTAGAACCTCTTGGAGCCTACTTTCACCAGAAAACTGCCTTAAGGATCTCCCCCAGTCTCCCATGGCTCCTACTTCTGGCTCCATCCTTACTCCTAGAGCTTATTGGGGAATCTTGGGCTCTATGTGGGTCTCTTTCCCAGTTTCCTCTCCCAGACCCTTCCCAATAGATGGCACCTCTTGACCAAGTGTGAGGTTTCTGTTCCCACCTCACCCATCGTTCTGCTAGAGCTTCCTTGAAGCCCAGGGCCCTCACCCTTGGTGGGAGCAGGAAACTCAGCCACCTGAGTACATGTGTGTGTGTCAGGGGACAGAAGGGGGGTTTGCTGGAGCATGGTGGAGACAAGGAAATCACCCCAGTTACACAAGGCCACCTGGGGAAGGTGTGGCAGAATTAATCTTGCATAGCTTCCAAACATAACTCTGGGACAATAAGAGGGTGTTTTTGCTGAGGGAGAGCTAAGCCTGTGGCCTGGGAGTTCAGGGAACACTCTGGCTGGGAGAGGCTGGATGGAGGTGAGGGTTGCTTGCAGGCTGGGTCCAATCACTGACACTCACTGAACAACTCTGCCACCTGACCCGGAGCTAAGCCCTCTGCACATGAAACCTCCCTGAGTCTCACAACAGCCCACTGACAGAGGTTCTGAGCCTACAGATGGAGAAACTTACCCAAAGTCTCCCAGCAAGTCAGTGCAACCGAGGCAGCATAATCAAGCCTTTCAGATGTCAGATCCCACGCACTTTCGAGTGTATCATGCCGACTCAGGGACCAAACAAAGACAAACTCATTCTTGGCACTTTTTGTAGATGTTTAATGAAAAACCAAGAGTTGAGCTGGAAGACGATGCAGACAGTGGTGAGGCTTGGCGTGTGGAGCCACAGGGACTGCTGTAAAGTCAGGTCCTGGATTCTGGAGTTTCCTTCCACCACCCCTCCCCAGAACCCCTGGGTCAGGTGGTCCTCCGGTTGCCAAAGGGTTTCTGTATATGGAGAGCAGCTTCCAGTCCATCACCAAGACGTGAGCTCCTCACGGGCCGAGGTCTGGTGCAGTTACCAGGCAACCCTGGCAGACAGTGAACTTCAGAAGATGTCTATGGAAGAAATGAATGGTGGGTTCACACGCCTGCATATTTCCCTGGTGCTCAGTATGAGGAAGGTCAGGGGCATAAATAGGAAGCCCAGTACAGTGTAAAGGGATGTTGACATACAGGCAGCCATCACTCTGCACAGTAGGTACTGAACTAATAGAAACCCACGCATGAGGAGCCTGTGTCCTCGCTTCCCACGGCATCGATACGCACTTAATTTCCAGTTAACACTGTGTTGTGCAAAGTCAGTCCTGCCTGTATTTGAAAGTAGCATCCTTTTTCTACACATCTGTGAGAACCTGAGAATGAAGTGAAGTGAATGTGAAAGGTGGATAAATGCAAGATATCGTGACCATTAGAAGCTGATGCCAACATGATCAGATTTTAGAGCTTTTTTGTGGGAATGTAATCGTTTCTTCATTTGTGCCGAGTTCTTTTTTTTTTTGTTTTTTTTTGGCTGTGTGGGTCTTCATCGCTGCTCACGGGCTTTCTCTAGTTTTCTGAGCGGGGACTACTCTTCGTTGCAGTGTGCGGTCCCCTCACTGTGGTGTCTTCTCTTGTTGCGGAGCATGGGCTCTAGGTGTGCAGGCTTCAGTAGCTGTGGCGCATGGGCTTAGTTGCTCCGCGACATGTGGGATCTTCCCGGACCAGGGTTCAAATCCGTGTCCCCTGCATTGGCAAGCGGATTCTTAAACACTGCGCCACCAGGGAAGTCCTGTGCTGAGTTCTGAACCTCCTGATGAAAGTTCCCATCTATCCTGCTTAGCAACACAATAAGTTCTGGAATAGTTTAGTCCATCGATGGCATTTAAAAAGATATTACCATCACACCTGAGAGAGAGTGCTGTTCATGAGATCTGTTTCTTACACTTGCTTTGATCTCAGAAAAACTATTATGTTGCTATTGGGGAAAAAAAAAGCATAACTGACTAAGTACATGTAAAAATCTGATGGATCTAAACAATTTTCTAATCAATCATGAGACCTCCCTGCCCTCAGTCCGCACTGTTTACCAAGTTTGAGATAAACAGCTCTTCCAAACCACCTTCCCACTTTGTACAGAGGGCAGAAGGGCCAGCTCACGGCCTCTGGGGGATGAAGATTCATTACAGATCATTTGTGGATCCTTCAGATGAAACAGAGACAGGTTCCAGGGCTGAACAGGCAGTGCAATTGACTGTAATAAAAAGTGAGAATATGCTACATGTGGACAATTTATGAGGAAGCGTTAATAACAGCAGAAAAATGAAATGGAGTCTGCTCGCAGGCACGATCTGTTTAATAAGATCAACTTGGAGAAGTGAAGCCAGGCAGTGCCGATGAGTAGAAACTGATGGATACTTGGATTTTAATCAATGGTCCATAATTTCCCTGCCACCTGGAAGGCAGAGAAGTCAAATAAGGCCCTCTGTGTTCTCACTCTCACAGACACCCAAGCTGTTCTAATGGGAGGGAATGGGAGCCAGCTTTTCAAAGGTATACCCGGCCCTTGGCCACATGGAGGCTACCACACAATCATTTTGGGAGACTAGGGTGTACAATAGAACAAATGGCTTCTGAGCTTATTTACACCTGCTCTGGTTTGGTGAGAGCAGCCGCCAGTCTCTGCAGTGGGCTGTGAACAGTCTCACCACGTGGTCCTGAGGGGGCAGGGGATGCTGCTCTTGGGTGGCAGGTGGCTACGTTGAACCATTTCTCAAACACTCTGCTGTCCAGCTCCAGCTTCAAGCGATTTTCAGATATAAGCAAATAAAAGTCTAAAACTGATTAGAAATGTTTTTCTCTCCCTCCCACGGGTATTTGCGCGTTCACACTGGAGCTTGAGCCGGCGCGGTGCGCATCCAAAGACTGGCTCTGGGGACCCACAGCATCAGATGCTGCTGAAGGAGGGGGTGGGGACCGTTTGGGGCAGAAAAGTCCCTCCTAGTGCCACTGGGTCACATAATGCCTCAGAGGCCTGCCCCCCCATGTGTGGCTGTCAGCCCCAGAGACCAAGACCCACAGCGGGACGTCCACTGGGAGAACAACTACACTGTCTCTGCTGCTCAATTAAAGCATCATCGTTCAAGGTTAATACCGCGACCCCTTCAAATTGTGCCAGGCAAGCCATTTCTGCACATGTATCTAATTCCTTTTCTCAACCTAAATTGTTTTTAAAAGATGGAAGCGTTTGAATTCTTTTCAAGGCAATAATGTTGAAAGTAGCAATTCTTTACCAAGCTGATAAGAGCTGTTGGGTGTAATTTATATTCTTTTTTATGAGCCTGACTTTTGGGAGAATGAAATAGGGAGAAAAATCTCTTCTTTTCAGTTCTGGACACAAGAACCGCTTCTTTCTCTGGGTGCTGGAAAGGAGTTCCCTGGCTCAGGAATTGTCAGGATACAAGTCGCTGATTTGTGACACAGGAAAGCCAGGGAGACACTCTGTGCTGGGGTTGGGACAGGGGGCTGGGGAGCTGGGGTATAAACAGCTGCTCATCTTGGGGCTCACTTGGACTCTGGATCCCCTGAAAGTGATTCAGAGTCCATCGGTGGGGCTCCAAGGTCTTGGGGAGTAAGGAAGAAAGGATGTGGCAAACTCAGCGAAAAGAAAAGAGGGAGGAGGAATCCACAATATAAATTCTCACCAAATACAAAGCCTCTGTAGAGTTGGGGCCCAGACCTGGGCATGGCCAGGAGCTTAGTTTTTACACGAAGTCCTCTGAGCCCAACAGTAAAGCCACTGTCACTCTGCACTGTGCTGCAGAGTAGATGGAGAAGCCAAATACTCTTGTGCTTCATCCTCGGGGGTGTGGCCCACCTGCCTCGCCCTCCACCTCTACTGCCTGCACAAAGGACCTGGAAAGGCCCTACCCATGGGGTGGCATCATTTGGAGAAAAAAAACTCTCTGAACACAAGGCTTCCAAGCTCAGTACCTGGAGTGGAAAACACAATGAATTTACCACCTATCACATCCTGCAACCTGCCTTGATCTGAGGCACCCCACTGGTTCCATCTACTGATCTTGGTATTAGGCATGACCTTGACCCCCAGGGCAATTTTTAACTTTAAGCTCTCCAAACATTCCTATTCCTGTGGGTGTGTGCATACACAAATATATACATACACACGCATAAATAGTTGTACTTCATTCGCTTTGTGGGGGAAAACGGGGCACAAATAAAAAGAATATTAACGAATCAAAAAACAAAAATGCCTAGCACAGTCATTATTGTATCTCTCAAAAATTCTTGCCTCAAATCCACACTCCTCTTTCCATGATTCTTCATATGGCCTCCAAGGTGCTTATTCTAAAATGTAAACCTCAATCTACATTGCCGCTAATTCTTGCAACCATCATGGAAGGTGATCATTTATGATCCCCTATTAATAGAAAAAGAAAGTGAAGCTTACAAACTAGTATATAACTACATGGTCAGCTCTTTGGAGTCACAGACAGGAATAGCATCATCTGTGCCCAGGTGGGAGAGCCCAAGGGTACAGCTCAAATCATGACGGCATGAGACAGCCTGTCCCCATGTCTGGACTAGCCATCTGTCCCACCAGACTCCAAGGACAGGGAAGCTCATGAGGGGATCCGCCCCTCCCCTGGTGGTCATTCAGTGTGGGCGTGATGCATCTTGACTCTCTCCTCCCTGGTATCAGTTGGCCATGGCCCAGGGAAGGGCCAAGTGCTGGCTAGTGTCCGGCTGGCAGTACAGGGCCCAGGGGAAGGGCCATGGGCACAAAGCAAGAGGCCTCAGGCTAGAAAGGGACCCACCCCATAGGCCTCCTGAGGAAAGAGCAAGACATGATGGAGGCCCCAGGGAGGATAGCAGGATTCTCTGACTTGTCCACTTCATGGATTAATGAGATGGAAAAGTCAAAGAAGCACGTGTCACCCTCAGGAAAATCCATGAGCAGGTGGGAGGGAGACAACAGCAGAACACACCCACCCATTTAGCAAGCATGTCCTGGGCTCCTACTAGGTGTCGGGTGCTAAGAAGGATACTGCACATGGAGATGAGGCAGTCTTGGGCCCCATCCTCGAATAAATCCAGCTGACTGGGAGAGACACAGCCGTAAAGAGAGAGAATTCCACTAGACCAAGGGAGAAAGTGCAGTGATAGAGAGGCTTTCAGTGAATCAGGAACCAGATACCAACTCTTGCCTGGCAAGTAGAAGCCCCCTGCTGGGGCTGGGCAGTGGTGGGATGGGAGGGTCTTCCAGTCTAAAGAGACAGCATGTATAAGCCTGGAGGTGAAAAGGGGCATTCAGTTTGTTAAGAATGGTGGTTGAGTCACATCTTCACATCTTATGAATAAGGATTTGGTTCTAAGGTTATTAGGTGAGGCAAAAATCAATTATAATCAAAATGAGCCATGGAGATTTCTTAGCTCATGGATATAGTACAGAAAATATAATTTGTATAAAGAACCCTGTAGCCGATCCTCTAACCTTTATTAATCAATGTTTTTCCACGGTGGTCCTCAATTAAAGCTTCATTTTCTTCCCTGAGTGTATTGACTAACTCATCACCCACCTGCCCAGTCCTGGAATGCCATGCACCCTATCCTGCCCTGTCACGCCACTGCGCTATCCAAATGGCCAGACCAGAACCTCTTCTTGCCTTGCAAGTTAGGATGGTATATGTATGGTCAGATCTGCATTCCAGAGAAGTCAGACTGGCCATGTGGAGAAGCCCTTGAGACCACACACCCATTCTTTCCAGCAGGTTCTTTCTCACTATGTCAAGCTGCACTGTGCCCAGGGCCTGCTGGTGAGGCAGTCATGGCATTGTCTGGCCCAAGTACCTATCAGCTGGAGTTCAATGTGCGTGTGAACCATCCTCACTGTTGGTCATGCTGTGGCTTAAAATCAGGGGTGTAAGGGTCAGTAGCACGAAGCATGAGTTATGGACTAAAATACTGCCAGGTCCCAATCAGCAGGGCCTTATGCTATGCAATGGAGCCTGGCTTTTACCCTGTGAATTGGGAGCTTCCAGATTGTGTTCTATGGAATGGAAAAGGCTTAGGAGATGCTAAGTTCTCCTGTAAAAAAAAAAAGTCTATGCTGAGAAAGTTTGAGATATACTGTATTTATATCCCTACCTTGAAGAATCACAAAAGGACACTAACAGAAATGTCCTCGGGATGTTATGGGGTGAATTGTGGCCCTCCATATTCATATGTGGAAGCCCCAATCCCTAGGACCTCAGAATGTAATTGTATTTAGAGGCAAGGTCTTTAAAGAGTTAAGTTAAAATGAGGCCATTAAGATGGGCCTAATCCAATTTGACTGGTGTCCTTATAACAAGAAAGAAACATGAGGGATGCAAGCTCACAGAGAAAAGGCCATGTGAGGACAAAGAAAGAAGGCAACCATCTACAATCCAGGAAAGGAGGCCTCAGGAGAAACCAACCCTGCTGACACCTTAATCTTGGACTTCAAGCCTCCAGAACTGTGAGACAATATTATGAAAACACTGTTCCCTACTAAGCCAAGTAGTAGACTGTGATTATAGTATTTTCTTGGTTATACAACTTGTTTTTCTTGCATTAGCAATTACTTTTATTTGCATTTATACAAGTTCTATAATATATTTGTCCAAATGCTCAGCCATACAAAAGCATCTCTCAGTTCCCTTTGGCCCCAGAGACAGCCTCTCAGAGCCCTCTCTCCCCCGCTCCTGTATGGATCCCTGCTCTCCAGCTGGATGACCAGGGACTGCCCTGAGACTTTCCTATCTGTTCTGCTGGCTGGAGTCTCTATACTTGTTATTACTTACTTCTATCTTTTTGGTTTTTATTTTCTTTTTCTGAAGCTCATCCTACAGCATCTTCCTAAGAAAAGGTGCGTGGGCTGTACATTTTTGAGTCTATGCATGTATAGAAATTTCTTAAAAATTTTTCTATCACATTGATTGATTGTTTCACTTAGACATAATAGGGTAGTACTAACTCATCCACAAAAATAGCGCTTCTCCAGTATCTCCTTGCATCCATTATTACTCCTAGGCATCCCAATGTCACTCTGATTCATGTGTCCTTTATGTCACCTGCCCATCTTCCTCCTCTCCTCCTCCTTTTCTTCTTTCTCCCTCTCACTCTCTCTCTCTCTGCATCCCTTCTTCTCTCTCCCTCGTGCTCTGAAACTTGCCATTGAAGTACCTTGAGGTGGGTGTTCTTTTCCTTTATTTTGGCTAAGAGATAAATGGTTGATAGGACTTTTTAGTCTGAAGACACATTCCTTTTGTTCCAAAACATTTTCTCGTCTATTTCTTTGATATGTGCCTTGTCTCCATTTTTATCTGTTCTTTCTCTAGGATTTCTGTTAGAATATTAAACTTTCTAGACTAAACCATTCATTTTTCTCAAGTTTACTCTCCAATTTTATACCTCTTTACTTTGGATCTTACTTTCCTCAACTCCAATACTTCTATTGGGCTTTTAAAAATTCAGTTAATTTATTTTTTTTGCTTTCAGTTGCTATTTTGTGCTCTCTGTTCTTCTACATAGCTTCCTATTTATGTCTTAAGCAAAAAATATTTTTAATCTCTTTAAGATTATCAGTGATATGGTTTTTCATGTTTTCTTCTGTTCCCTAAACTAAGTTTGGCCCTGGATTCCTTTTTCATATCTGTTTTGTACTCTCTCTTTCATATAAGAGACATTCCTCAAATGCATAATAATCCCTGGTTGTTCCTTCACGTTTAAAGTGGGGCATTTGCAGCATCATGGATGCAACTAGAGATTATCATACTAAATGAAGTAAGTAAGAAAGAGAAAGACAGATACCATATGATATCACTTACATGTGGAATCTAAAATATGACACAAATGAACCTATCTATGAAACAGAAACAGAATCACGGGCATAGAGAACAGACTGGTTGTTGTCAAGGGGGCGGGGGAGGGATGGAGTGAGAGGCTGGGGTTAGCAGATGTAAGCTTTTATGTAAAGAATAGATAAGCAATAAGGTTCTACTGTATAGCACAGAGAACTATATTCAATATCTTTGATAAACCATAATGGAAAAGAATATTAAAAAAGAATATATATATGCATAACTGAATCACTGTGCAGTACAGCAGAAATTAACACAACATTGTAAATCAACTATACTTCAATAAAAAAAATAAAGTGGGGCATTCAAAAGCTCACTGAAGGGCATGAATGTGGCTTGTGGATGGATGGATTGGTGGGCCTCCCTGCTTTTGCATCGGAAGACACCTCTTTCCTCCACAATTTCAGCTCCTGGAGGTCTTTTCTCCAGTCCAGGTTCTCCAGAAAAGATTCTTCCAATAACCTGCCTGAAGGGTATCTTCCAGCTGCTGGCATTCTGAAGTCAGGAAAAGGAAGTAAAAGGTCCTACTACTCTCCATGCAAATCTCTGCTTAATTTCTGCTGGTTTCTGCCACCTGCCTCGTCCCACTTTCTGGGGCCTCTGGGTTCTAAGGCTTTCAAGCAGGTAGAACCAACTCACTTCCCATGAGCATCGGCACTGAGGCTGTAACACCCTACCTCAGCTGAATCAGTTACCCTTCCTCCACCCACTCTCTACTTTCCAAAAACTAGCCCTAAGATCTCACCAACTGTTGTCTCCTCCCATGTAGTCTTTGACCTTGTGGGTTTTTAACATTTAACTTTACTGTCATTTTAAAATAGTTTGAGGGAAAGAGGCATTAAACATGGGCAACAAATCAGAATTGTCTCATCAATCAGAAATCAATAAAACTGAAGTCAGTCAGAGGTTAGTGGTTCATTTTATGCTCAAGGTAACTAGAGTAGGTTTTTGTTGTTGGCAACTGAGCACACTGACTGATCCAAGGAGGTTGTAGGAGGGCACAGTAGGGATGAGCATGGCCTGTGCCAGGGCTGATGAAAAAGGGCAAGTTGCAGGCAAAACTAGAATTAAAAGGAACATCTTTTTTTCTGCAGTTAGCCTGGAAAGCTAGCTGAGAACCCAAACTCCAAAACTTCTCATGAAGAACTTACTGTCATAAGCTTTGGGAGGGTAAGACTGCCTACCCAGACTTTGGGACGAGAGAGGGACAGCTCTCTTCTCTGCTCTTATCTACAGCCCCTGGAGGCTGTTTGGGCCAGTGTGTTCTTTGGGCGATCATGCAACTGCAAAGGTACAATTTCATAGAGAATTCTTGATCAAACCCACAAGCGCATTTTGGGCTCATGCTCTGTTTATCACTCCTAGAGGGGAAGGATGTCAGATTCTTCTCCAACAACTTCATTCCACAGCCCATTTAAATGACCATACATCAGGCGACCCAAGGTAAGGAGACCATCAGCAACCTCAGGAATGACATGCTATCAATCGGATGTGCGTGAGATTTGGGGATTTATAATAGCCTGTTTGAAGGAACAGGTCAAACATACTGGCTCACTTTTATCAACACACCTCTCTAGAAGAATGAAAGATTTAAGAATCTGTAGAATTCAAGAATCTGGACTCCTTCAACATAAATCCAGGCTGAGGGTTTCCTAGGCATGTCCTTGACGCTGAAGGCAACAAGGGAAGCCATGGACGATGTCTCTACCCCATTCAGACCAGTTCTGTTGGGAAGAGAGGTATGAAGAACAGATGTGCATGCAGCCTGTGGATGGATAAGCTGTCTCGAGGGGCCTCCGACAGGGAGATGTGAGAGCAGATGTGGGAAAGGCTTCTTGGAGGGACTGGGCTGGAAAGGTGGAAAGGTTCGGATAGACTCAAAGCAAGAAAGAAGCCGTAGGTAGGAAGAGTGAAGATGAGCAAAATGGTGAAGGCAACAGAGTGCAAAACATGCCCCTGTCCTCAGAAACAACAATAAGGATACAGACAAATGGCTCTGAGTTCAAAGTGCCCACAGTATGCCTCAAAATAGTGGCTTGAAGTACCTCTACTGACAGAGACAGAAAACACAAGAAAACCACAGCAGAGATAGTCGCTCACCTGGAGCATGTTCAACCGAAAGGATGTACCACCAGGCCAGGGATGGGTCCAAGCTAGAGTCTGGGCAATACCTCTGAGAGCCTAGATTCACATGTGTGGCCCCTGCACCATGCACATTTCGGGGGGTGTGTATGTTTCCCTCTGGGGCT
This sequence comes from Phocoena sinus, assembly GCF_008692025.1. NCBI lineage: Eukaryota > Metazoa > Chordata > Mammalia > Artiodactyla > Phocoenidae > Phocoena > Phocoena sinus. The sequence continues at coordinate 35,626,175 of NC_045778.1, forward strand.
AAGATTTCTGCAAAGCCTAAACTTAGGGCTTCTTTTCTGTCTCTAGTACACAGTACGCTGTATTTACATGAACAAAATCATATGTTCTTCTCAGAAAAAACCACTTCACACATCACTTTCTGCACAAGTATGATGAAGAGTATTTCTTTTTTTTTTTTCTGAAACCTTTTCTAGTAAAATATTTGTGTGTCTTTTAGAGCAGAAAATGCAGTTAGTGTGAACAGGGCACTGAGAAGCCCATCCTGGCCTGGATATACACAGGCAGATGGGAGGCCAGTGAGGCTGGCTGTGGTCACTGGCCAGGCCTGGGCCCGAGTGCTCGGCAGCCTACCTGTTGCAGGAGGGCCTGGTGGGAAAGGGGTCGTGCAGAGGCTCCTGTAACTCCAGGATCTGGTCGGCGAACACTGGTCTCCACCCACAACTAAGTCCTGGGGACCGTGGTTCAGATAAAGCCACCTTGGAACTTTAAGGCTTCCCGAGTCTTTCTGGCTATGTTCACAAAGATGAATTCTAAAGTGAGTTCACGTCATGGAGAAAAAGGTTGGGTGTAGACATCAGTGAAGTGAGTTTCCCAAAGCCTAGAGGAACTGCATCTGACACTGAGTGTCATCACCCAGTGATGACCTCACTGGGTCCTTCCAACAGCCGTCCCTCCTGGCGGTACCATCATGCCTATTATTAAATGTGAGACAGTTGATGTCACGTGACCCACCCTAGTTCACACAGGAAATAAGAGACTGAGCCAGGAGAGGATCCCAAGTCTGTCGGCGGCCAAAGACCCCCTCAGTCGCTTCCCAGAGGAAACCGAGGCAGGGTGAGAAGCCCCGGAAGAAGGCTGGAGAGCCCCAGAGACAGAGTTCTGACCTTGGAATCACAAATATCCTTCCACAAACCTGCCCCATTGTGGGAGCACAGGGAGCTCTGAGAAGGATGTGTGGGGTAGAGTGTCAGCCTGGATCCCCATTTGCCCAAGAGCTGCTTTAGAGTGACCAAAACGTGGCCATCTGCCAGGCCCAGTATGGATGGACCACAACTCAGCACATCTACCTACTAACACTGGCCAAGAGCTGCTGGGACACCAGACGCTATTCATCGTGGCCAATTACACACAACGCAATATCGACGCACCAGGGACTGTTCTAAGTATGTTCCATGTATCGATTCCCTTAATTCCCTCAGCAATCCTACGACGTAGGTACTATCATCAGCCCCATATTATAGATGAGTAAACTGAAGCACAGAGTGTTTCTTTAACTTGTCCAAGGTAGCAGAGCTAGACAGTAGTAGAGGCCCAAATCCGAACCCAGCAATCTGGTGCCAAAGCCCAGACTTTAACCATTCTGTACACTACATCTCCTATACCAAGAACTGCTCTGAGTTTTGGCATGCCTGATAAATACCCACAAAGGCCAAAGCCACTGTGTGAGCCGGGAATATGAACATAACTGAGGTCATGCCTACCTTTCAGGATCCCACCATCTTCAACACAGACACATAACCAGGTATAATGAGGTAGGGGCTCTATGGAGGGGAAGGATGCACAGGGCATTAGGGGAGCATATTGAAGGGCACCTAACTCAACCTCAAGGAGTCAGGGAAAGTTTCTCAGAACAGATGATCCTGGAGCTACATCTTAAAAAGGAAGCAGAAGCGAGTCAGCAAGACAACCTAAGAAACACCACTTTTTAATTCTTCCAAAGCTTTTAAGCTCTTCCTTGTGCCAAGTCAAATCCCTAGGAAGCTCCGAGTCTGGGTGAGATCATTTTGGCTTTCCACAGAAAAATCTGCACTGAATTGGAATATCACATTGTTTATGCCTTTGGCTTTCAGCCAAGGATGATATAAGAAGCAGCCATATGAATCACATTTGCATTGTTTGTAAAACCGCGAGCAAAGACACTATCCATTATGTTCTTCTATGTCCCTTATCTAGAGACGCATGTGATAAATGTCTCCCAAAGAACTAAACTCAAAAAATAAGAAATAGAAGCCTCTCTCCCAATGGATTGGTGGTGTTCTTTGTAGTCAGCATCGAAGGCTATGTATTCTGTCAGGTTCTGTTGTTGCCTCGCCTACCACGAAGCTCAGAACTGAGGTCAATATTAAAAGCTTCCCTTAGCCTAGGTTTTCTGGCCTAAAGGTCCCATTGCCCTTGGTTATTTGGCTCTTAACATTGTTTTAATGGATTGAGGGTTTTATATTGTTTTGTAACTAGATTTTAGTTATCGATACTACGGTGACACAGTGCAGCACAGGGAAAACGGCTGAGTAGGCTTGCCTGACACTCACAGCCACCCTACTCCCCACCTCATTGACACCTACGATTTCCCATTATTTTCTTCAAACCCTGAGTGTCCCTTTATACCCAGAAGGGATGAGTACAGATCTGCAGTCAAATATGAAAGCGTCAAAACAGCTCCCATCTGCCACTTGGGGGATGGGTCCTCTCAGAACAGAAGAGTTGTGCTTCACACTTCTCCAGGCATGACCCCCTCCAGGACTTCAAGAAAGCTCTGAAGACCTGTTCTTTGGGAACTCCAAGCATCAGGGCCAGATGCCGAGAGGCATTTGAGCTAACTCTGGTGAAGGGAGGTGCAGTGCCATCTTTCAGAACACGTATGTGTCGGCGTGTGTGTCTGTGTCTCTGTGCATGCCCGAAGCCACCCTAACTCTCATGCTCTGTCCTGGCATGACCGATGCTTTTTTATCCCCAACCACAAAGTGAGGTTGCTATGAAGCATTATGTACATACAAGCATTGCTACGATGCATCTGACATATGGCACCTGACATACCGCAGGCAATTTACAAAGGTTCTCATCGTCATTTGCTCTCTCCATGCTAGACTACAGTCTCCGTGAGGGTGAGGACTGTGAATATCTTACTGTCTCAGTCTCAGTGCCTAATGCACATCCTGGCCCTAGGAGCTACCAGACAGATGCTCAGTCTTAAAACACAGCACTCACTGGATCAATACTGCTGAAATGAATCAGTGACAACAAACAACAGATCTGAACAGCTGACATGATATAAAGCTGAGTTGCGATTTTACTCCTCCTTTTACTCAGGTGTGCAAAGATAACATAGCCTCTTTATTTTCCAGAACATTCTTCACAAGTCTTCATCCCCACCCTTGGGCACCAGGAAAACAGACCTGTCCATACACTGTGTCTCAGTCACTTTAGGTTTAGTTGGTCTCCTTGGTGGATGCTCTGCCTTCCACATATCCTCCCCTTGCTCCTGTTCCTTTTTCCCACGGAGAGGTTCCATGACCTCGTGGTATGGAACACTCTCCTCTGACCCAGCTGGTCTGGTCTGGTCTGCTCCTTCACTCCATGTGCTGGTCTTGCTGGCAGGGTTGGTGGGTGGCTTCCTGACTAGGTGAGATCCTGGTGGTCCTGCCTGGATGATTTGGCTCCCATGATACTTGGACCCTGGTCAAGTTTCTTCCACATCCTCCCTTTGACCACAGCTTGTATGGTCCTCATGCAACCCCTACAGGAAGAACATTCCATTCTTCTGCATGGCAGTGCTAAACCCAGCTGTCTTCTACTTTCCCCATTCAGAAATGTTCAGATCCCTTACCTATTCAACATACTTCCTGGCCTGGCACTCGGGAGATGGATGGGTGACCAGACCAAACTCATAGTGTATGTACCTTGCGTCTTATGTGTACGTTTCTTAGAGACTGTTCCTCACTCATCTGCTTCCCACCTGCTAGGACTATCCTGGACACATAAGAGGTTCCACAAAGGTCTGCTAAACTGAAGTGAGCTGCACTGAACTAAATACAACTGAAATGATCTGAATTGGATACTGATCACTCCTTACTTCTGAGTTTATGTTAAGGAAACTAAATCTTTTGAAAACTCGCTTGTAGCATCCATTCAAGAGAAGAATTTGACTCTAGTTTGAGAGAAAAAGCTGACATTCAATATTTTTATTGAGCCTTTTTTTTTTTTTTTTGCGGTACGTGGGCCTCTCACTGTTGTGGCCTCTCCCATTGCGGAGCACAGGCTCCGGACGCGCAGGCTCAGCGGCCATGGCTCACGGGCTCAGCCGCTCCGCGGCATGTGGGATCTTCCTGGACCGGGGCACGAACCCGTGTCCCCTGCATTGGCAGACGGACTCTCAACCACTGCGCCACCAGGGAAGCCCTATTGAGCTATTTTTATGTTCAATTTAAAGTATTTATTTAAAAGACTGCGCTTTAAAATGACGTTCATAAAATCTCTTCTGGTACTAGTTTTAAAGATTGGTTTAATAAGTTAATTTTAATTCACATTTGTTTTTCCAATCAATGGAGTTTAATCTTATAAATTAAAACAAAGATTTGGTTTTCTAGAAGTGGCCATTCCCCAACTTTACTGATGTGAACCAGCCCAGCCCTGGAGAGTGGGTTTCATTTCAAGAGACGCAGCAAGCCCACATCCTGCTCTGCTTTGCACAAACCCTCCTTCAGTCTCCTCTCTCTACTTGAGACCAATGGTTCTCAACCTGATGAGAAGTTTAAAAAAATTCTGTGTCTAGGCTCCACCCTTCACAATTCTGACTTAATTATTCTGGAAGGGGCCTGAGCAAGCCTTAGCCCTTTTAGAGAAGAATAAGAATGCTAGAGACAGACTACGAACGATAAGAAGTGAAAACTGCCCAACAGACCACAAAGTCAAAATGTAGAGTGTGGTAAGGGGTCATTTGCTGTAGGGTCAAAGAGTAGTACCTAGTACCCTCTGACTGGCCCCTGTGGCATCAGGAAACCAAAACTGATATTCAAAATACTCACCTGTATTCACAAGAAAAGTCTCTTTGGTCTTTGTATATAACAAAGCAGCTGTGGGGAGGGGCACTGCCCACTCCCCTCATTCACCTTTGTCCTGCTTATCTCCCCCCACTTCAGCCCAGGGATTAACCTGACTGCATTGTCATGGCCCATTGTTCTTGGGTGTCTCCTCTCTAAACTGTGAGAGCTTCTATGGCAAGGGCTGAGTCTCATTAATGTTTGTAACCCCATTTCCTAGCCCAGTGGTTCTCAGCCAGAGGCAATGTAGCCCCCCCCCCCATCCACAGGAACATCTGGGAATATCAGGAGACTTTTGGTTGTCACAACTCAGAGAGCGGGTACTACTGGCATCTAGTGGGTAGAAATCATGCTGCTAGACATCCTACAATACACAGAGAAATCCCCCACCACAAAGAATTATCCAGCCCAAAGTGTCAGTACCTAGGGTGAGAAACTCTGATTCAGTCTAACACTTGACACAGTTGACACTAAATATCAGAAAGATATTGCCCTCAAGAACTTTCTGCTTGGGGTGGGAAGGGATAAATTAGGAGTTTGGGATTTACAGATACACACCACCATATATATAATAGATAAACAACAAGTACCTACTGTATAGCACAGGGAACTATATTCAGTATCTTATAATAACCTATAATGAAAAAGAATCTGAAAAAGAATATGGGTGTGTGTGTGCATGTGTGTGTGTGTATAATTGAATCACTTTGCTGTACACCTGAAACTAACACAACATAGTAAATCAACTATACTTCAATTAAAAAAAAATTTCTTTTTCCCACATCACCCAGATAAGGACATCATGATTTATAAACATCTAGACCTCTCATAGCAGATTTGTTAGCTATCTGCCCTTACTTTGACAAGCTTTTAAACTTAATATATTAATCAGCAGAGTTCTTTCAGGAGGTCTGAATGCCTCCATTCCAATGACAATCCCAAAGCTCTTGACAGAAGAGATGTAGATGGGAAAGACTGGCTCCCTAGGACCAGTTCTCCAGGAAAGTCCACATAAATTAAGGAGGAAGATATATGGACACATGTATCTATAATTATGGCTGAATACTGAAGGGGAGCTTCCAGCCACACCCATGACCCCCCTATTGGATCACCAGCATCTAAATGCTCCAGTGGGATTAAACTCCATCCTCTACACTTGCCTTGACCCTCAATACAGCATTCTCCAATTGTTCATATTATCATTCAAGTTTATAATAACAATGAGATAAACCATTATTTTTATTTGAGCACTTACTATGCACTACGTGATGTGCTCAGGATTTTATATGGCTTAACTCCTGGAATGCTCACAGCAACTCTGTGGGTAGTTTCTATCATTATGTCTATTACACAGATGAGAAAAATGAGGCTCAAACATATAATAATACACCACGATACAACATAGCCAGGATTTCACCTCAGGGATAGTGAGTAAACATACTGAAAATGTACAAAACCTCTCTAATTCTAATCAGCAGAATTCAGAAAGCCAAACAACTGTCAACAACCCAGTCCTCTATGAGGCATCCCCTATAACGACAGAGCAACAGATAGGAAATAGGCCAGAAACCAGTTCTGTTAGCCCCTAGCTGGACCACTGAAGATAGTCACTTAACCCTGGACGCAAAAAGCTTTAAAAAATTAAAGTATGCTAATGCCAGCAATAAAATAATCTCTCATATTGGACCCAAAGAAATCACACAGAAATACATTATGTAAAATCCCTTTTTAAAATTAATTTCCTCAAAAAACAAAAATTAATCAAACATATTTGAGCACACTTATTCAAATCTGCCAAGGGCTGGTTATTTGAAGAATGGACAGTGACAGTTGTGGCCCCCTGGAAAGCTGGGCCTTACCAATGGCTGTGCCCTCCAGTCAACCCTCTACAGATGGTCATTGCTCAGCCCCAGTTCCACCTGGCACCTGGTCTATAGAATCACCTCTCAGTCAACTCCCCTGAACTGCCTCAGGGAACCATAATCCTCACCTGAGTCAGCAACTAAGTCAAGTCTATGCCTTCCCACCTCACCCTACCCAAGGAGGTCTTGTTGGGCCCCATGATGCAGACTGAGATTTCCCTCTTACTGGTTCACAAAAAAGATACCGCGCTTCTGTTACTTCTCTATGGATGCTGCAACAAATTACCCCAAATTCAGCAGCTCAAACAACACAAATGTATTACGGTGGAGTTCTATAGATTAGAAGTCTAATGTGGGTCTCACTGGTCTAAAATCAAGGTGTCAGCAGGGCTGTATGCCCTTCCGGAGACTCCAGGATAGAACCCATTCCCTTGCCCTTTCCAACTTCCAGAAGCTGCTTTCATTCCTTGGCTTGCGGTACCTTCCTCCATCTTCAAAATCGGCAACGTTGCATCTTCCAGTGCCTTTCTTCAGTAATCACATCTTCCTCTGACTCTTCTGTCTCCCTGTCCGGTTTTAAGGACCGTTGTGATAACATCAACCCACCTGGATAATCCAGGATAATCTCCCTATTGTAAAGTCAGCTGATTAGCAACCTTGATTCCATCTACAACCTAATTCTCCTTTGCCATGTAACTTAATATATTCACAGGTTCCAGGGGTTAGGATATGGACTTGGGGGGAGGTGGGGAGGCATTATTCTGCCTACCATACCACCTCTCGGATAGGGTAGCAAACTGTCAGAGGACTTTGGCCCACACGCTAATTACTTAATTGAATTTGAAAGCCTTTCTGTGGGACACACCCCTTCCAGTTTGCCCAGTCCCTACCACTCTTGATTGTCTTTCTCCACCCTCTGCCCTCATTTACATTATCTGCCTGAATCAAGGAGGAATTTGGGTTTTCCAGCCCAAGTCTAATAAATCGTCAAGAGAGGGCCAGTCTTGCTTAGCTTAGGCTCTTCTCTTAGGAGTGATCTTAGGAATAGACCCCAAGAGTCCTTGGCACCACGCCATCTGCAGTGCTCTCAAAAGCTATTGGAGTGAATAACAAATGCAGATTCTGAGGTACACACACACTGATGTGATTTCCAAAAAAAGAAATTGGAGAAGCATCCATTTCTACTGATGTCTGGGTGAGATCTGGAATGATTTATCCGAATTTTATAGACCCTAGACTTTACCCAGCTGAAACCCAGTTACTGCTTCCACAATAACTCATTGATCGCTTTAAATTTAAAGGGGCACCGGGAGAACTTCGGCTGCCTGAACTGTTTAGATCTTGTCCTCTGTGAAGGGTTCTGTTATGCTTCTGGATGACCTGGACACAAAGCACGGCAGGTCCATGGTAAAAACATGGCGCCAGTGGAGGAGACAGAGCCAGAGACGGGCTGGAGGGTTGGAGAAGGGCGCCAGCCAGAACCAAGGACAGCAGATCAAGGCAGAGGCTCAGGTACCAAAGGGAAGAGCTTCGGAAATAGCAGCTCTAGCAATGAGAGCTTCTGTGGAAGGGTGGTTATAAACTAAGACTGACAGAGGCAGGAACCCTGGTAGGGAGTAAGAATTGCCCTGCCTGAGGAAGGCAAGGCAGGGCAGGTAGAGAAAAAATTTATTAAGGACCCACACATGTCAGGTACGTTACATCAACCTATGACATTTATTCATGTATTCTTCTAACCTTGGGAGGACTGTTGGGTCTTAATAATCAGAAAGGTATAGGTTCAAATCCCAACTGTACCATATGCTAGCTGGGTGTCCTTGGGTAAGTTAATTAACCTTTCTGACCCACAGCTTCTCATTGTAATTGGAAATTATAAATATACCTACATATATAATTTTTATTTAGAAATTATTATATATGTATATATAAATTATAGTATACCTCACAGAGCATGCACCTTTTAAAATGTGTTTTCAAAGAGTATTTAATAGCATGGGGAAATGTTCATTAACAACATTAAAAGGAAAAAAGTAGATGACAAATACCGATACAATTCTGACTTTGTAAAAAGAATATATATACTTTGAATCTATCTGCACATATACATATGAAAGAAAATATATAAAAATATTAATGATGGTTATTTTCATGGTGGGAATTCAGATGATTTAATTTTTAAATATACTTTTCACATTTTCCAAATTGCCCACAACGAACATGACATACTTTGAAATATTTTTCTGGATTTGCATTTTTATTGCAAAAGTGATCCATATTCAGTGTAGGAAATTAAACTTCGTTACCACTGGGAATAGCGTGTTATGAGTCCTTCCAGATATTTTTTTATGCATATCTAAATACATAAGTACAGGGCATGCATTTCACAGGCCACAAATTTAGGTGTGCAAAAGAGGACAGCTTTAGTTTTCTGTCACTGAATTTTGTTTCGAGTCCCCATTCCACCTAGTGGCAGAAACTTCATTTTAAGCAATGGAGAGTAAGCTCGGGCAAATAAGGGTTCTCTCTGGGGATCTCACTTACCTACCTGTTCTCCTCCCTGGACTTGCACCTTCATCCTGGGGGGCTGACAAGGTATCCAGGTGTGTGGGAGTGTCTGGTGCTCACTTATCATCCAATCTTGTTAGTGTAACTAGTCGAGATAGACTTTTTGCCTGGCCTTGGTCTGCAGGATGTACCCCAGCTGACAGACTCTAAGACGTCAAGTTTTCCAAATCTACTTATCAACCATGTCGAACACTTGGGGCACCCCGTTCTCGGCTGGGAGCCCTCTTCTGGTCTAACAGCTCTGTGCTTCCCATTTCTCAAAACTCCTCTCAAGGGGCCACATGGAAAACTTCGGGATGCTCTTCCACTCATCCCTGGGACGGGCTTCTCTCACGCTCTGAGAGAAATTTCTAGTCTTCTAATGCTGCAGCGACCTGGCTCCGGGGACGTTTTGAGGGCCACCACCCCCACTGAGCTCTGGTGTGGTCTCAGATCACCAATCTTCTTCACCCAGGGAGAGCCCCGAAGACAAAGAGTCCCTCTCAGATGTCCCTCACCGCCCCCCCATGCTCCGAGATCAACCTCTGCTCAGATTCTCTCCTCTCAGGGGCCGATGCGATCTGTGACCTTTAACTCCTCTGTGTGAGCTGGACAGCCTGCTTGGGTATCTGAGGGGTATGACATAAATCCGAATCCGTTGGGAATCCTTTGCCTCAGCCTGGAGACTACACAAGTCTTCGCTTCTAAACAGTATCTCTATCGTGGAGTCTAAAAGTCTATTTTAAAATCCCAAAGCTGGAATCTGACTTCGGGTCTGTGGCCTCATGTCCTGCACTAGCATGACTATTCCTTTCTTACAGCAGGAGCAAGAAAGGACCTAACTGCGGCCTGAAGTTGGAGGGCTCAGTGGGCTTGGCATAGAAATAACAGAAAAACACATCTGTGAATGTCTTAAAATGTTAACTTACTGTATTTGTGCCTTTGGGTGTGTGAGACACATAGTGTAATAAAAGTATCACAGTGGGATCAGACAACACATACTTCCACTGTGTTCTTTTATTCACCGAGCAATACGTCTTGGAGTTATCAAGCTAATACATTCTTTGTAACAGCTGAGTGATCGTCTATTGTCCTATGTGGTTATCTAATCCCCTGTTTTAAAAACAGAGTACTACCCAATTTTTCACTATTATAATGCTGCAATGCGCATGCTTGCTCATATCTTTTGTTCAATTGATCAACTATTTCTGGGGGATAAACTCCTAGAGGCCAACTTTTTTATGTCAAAGGATATTGCTAAATAACCTCCCACCAGCAAAATATATATGGGAATATTAGAGGTTAAAAATTCAATGCCATGTAAAAATGATATTATATTTAATAAATAAGTATAATAAAAAATACTTGAATAAATCAGGATAAGTTCAAGTTATCTAAGACATATACCGTATACAAAACGATACACTAGACAGACTAAAGCTCTAAATAAGAAAGAAAAAAAATGGCTAAACCAAGTGGTACATTATACCAGAAACGTGAGTATTACCTCACCTTAGAATGAGGAAGAACTTCTTAAGAAAGATAGTTTTTAATACAGTAAAAGATACCACAAACAAAGCCAAGAGATAAATGAAAGATTAGAAAATATATTCATAAGCATATGACAAGAAACTGGTTAATGTCACAAAACAAGGATCTCCTTTAGAATTGATAAGGAAAAAAAGAGGGCGAAGATTGCAAAAAGCAACGCAGAGGAGAAATTGGAAAGGTAGATTGCAAACGATGGCCACACAATTTCCCCTTCACATTGGGAGGTGGAGTCTAATTCTCCACCCCACACCCCTGTCTGGATTGGCCATGTGCCTTGCTTTGGCCAGTGGAAAATTAACAAATATAATGCAAGCAAAGAAAAGTGCTTGATATTCGGGCTTGCCCTGTCTTGCTGCTCTGAGGAACCTTGTGACAACCACCCTGTGAACAGGTCCAGGCTAGCCTGGTAAATGACGACAGACACATGGTCCACTCACCTCCCTCACCCTAGCCAACAGCCAGCCAACTACCATGTACCAGAGCCACTTAACTGACCAGTAGCTAACCACAGACCCATATGAGGGAGCTGAAGCAAGACTAGTAGCAGAACATCCCAGTTGAACCCAGCCCAAATTGCTGACCCCCAGAATCATAAGCTAGATAAACAGCTGTTGCTTTAGACCAGGGGTCCCCAACCCCCAGGCCACGTACCTGTTAGGAACTGGGCCTCGCAGCAGGAGGTGAGCGGCGGGCAAGCGTGCGAAGCTGCGTCTGCCACTCCCCATGGTTCCCCATCACTTGCGTTACCACCTGAACCGTCCCTCCACACCCCAGTCCACGGAAAAACTGTCCTCTACGAAACTGGTCCCTGGTGCCAAAAAGGTTGGGGACCGCTGCTTTAGACCATTAAGTTTTGGGTTGGTTTGTTATGCAACAAAAGCTAACAGAAACAGCTAATAAATAAAAACATGTTCAAACTCACAAGCAGCAAATTTAAACAAAACATCATTTTTTACCCATCAAATTGACAAAAATGAAGAAAAATGATAACCGGTTCAGGCAAGGATGTGAAGACATAAATACTTTCATTCACTGCTGACAAAAGTATAAATGGCTGCAAACTTATTTGAACAGTAATGTGAAAATACCTATTAAAAATGAAAATACATATACCTTTGACCATTTTGGGGGGTTTTATCTTACAGAAATTAAAAAATGTAAAAATATATTTATTAGAGCATTGTCTGGATTGGAGGGGATGGAGGAGAAATCACCAAAGAAATAAGAAAAGAAGAAAGGAAGGAAAGGGAAAAGGAAAAAGAGATAGAAGGACAGAAAGAAGAAAAGAAAAGAAACCCTGAGAAGACATGTATACTTCTCAAAAGGAAAATGCTTAATAAAATGTACTCTGTGCATATTATGGATTATCATATAAATATTAAAAGAATGAATTAGAGATATATCTACTAATATGGAGGGATTAATTTGATTTACTGTTGAATTTTTAAAGCAACTTATAATATAATCCTATTTTTCTAAATTAAAAGATGTATGTGCATGTGTTTTAGCAGAATAATATTGACACGTTTTCATATCACTAATTCCATTTATCCAGTGGCCCTCCTAAAGACACGGAAGTAACACATGCCATAGCAGATTACAGAAACACCAGTTAATTCATGGCTTTGAGTCTCAAATTCTGAGGACTTTGTCTAAACCATAACTCCTAAACGTCCTGTGTACACCTATCAGTAAAACCTTCGAAGCAGGTACCCCATTATATACGTACTTAGCTACTTGAAATTTATGTACATGAATTACTACAGAGTATAAAACATATAAAATATATAACTATAAAGGGGAGAGCCAAAAGAGGATATAAACTATTTGTAATCAGTGATATTATTATATATAATTCATTGAGCACAAAATCCTTTTGCTATGACTAAAAATATATATCCTCAATCATAAACAATTCTTAGTGACAGCAGAGTAACTGGAAATGCTTTTTTTTAAAACAATCTTGGTTTAACCCTGTATGATACAGTAATTCAAAGACCTGGTTCCAATTTCCATTTATTTCAATGCTTGATTTTAATGGTAACTGTAGCTGAAAGAGGTGAATTTCAGAATTTCATGGGTCCAAATTAAAGAAGTTCATCTTTGGTGGCTTTGGTTTCTCAATCAAAGAATATGTCAAAAGTTCTGGAACATTTTCATCCACCCAAAGATGTTAATCAGTGCTGCCTGCAAAGGCTTCAGAACGTAATGTAATTCCATGTTTTTAGGGGGTTAATTACTATTTGTGGGTGACATACGCTGTTTGCAGCAACAACAGCAAAATAATAGAAATATTTCCAAACATTCACTTTCAAAATGTCTTCCAAGAGCAATTCCTTTCAAAAAGCAGCTCGGTGCTTTGTGACCACCTGGAGGGGTGGGACAGGGAGGGAGACGCAAGAGGGAAGAGATATGGGAACATATGCATATGTATAACTGATTCACTTTGTTATAAAGTAGAAACTAACACACCATTGTAAAGCAATTATACTCCAATAAAGATGTAAAAAACAAAAAAAGAAAATACAGCACAGAGCTAAAAGAAAAAAAAGCAATTGCTTTCTCATGAATTGTTACACACTATCTTCCGTTGAAGGAACAAATTAAATATGTTTAATTTCTCAAAATTACCTGCCAGGTAGCATTGGACTAATATTGTCATCTCAAACAAAGGTCAGTAAACTTGAATGTCTGTCTTTCTATGAAAGAAAAGGTATCTTAACTCTATTTCAACGAGTCTTTTTTTTTTTTTTTTTGCGGTACGCGGGCCTCTCACCGCTGCGGCCTCTCACCGCTGTGGCCTCACCCGTTGCGGGGCACAGGCTCCGGACGCGCAGGCCCAGCCGCTCCGCGGCATGTGGGATCCTCCCGGACCAGGGCACGAACCCGTGTCCCCTGCATCGGCAGGCAGACTCTCAACCACTTCGCCACCAGGGAAGCCCTCAACGAGCCTTTTAAACACTTTGCCATGAAATCATCAGTGAAGCTCTGGGTGGTAAAAACGATTTCAAAATGTCTCCCCATTTCATTACAAAGTACCGTAAAGAATCTACCGTTTAAAAGTCCTGTTTTTATCAAAGCAATCAGCTAATGGTACCCATGGCATTTTACATGGGATGTGCTGTGATACCCTGAAGATAGACAGACAGGAGTGGTCCCCACTCCAGACACTTCTCACTGTCCCCTCCAGTCGGCCCAAGTGCCAACTCATATCACATATTAGGAAAGCTTAGTTCCTTTCCTTTTTGATTAAAAAAAAGAGAGAGAGAAACAGATGTTTTAATATTTTCCTCTCATAACCCAGGGGATCAATTGTACAACCCACTCTGGAGATGACTGCCCTAAATAAGCCATTTGGAAAAACACCTTCTATGCCACAAGGAGATAAAAACACATGGCTAAGGCAATTAGCGAGAGCATGAGGCACTTGAGAATAGTCAATAGGGTCTCTGAAAGCTGTGGTGTCTCCGCTCCCTGGGCCCTGGCCCCCAGCCCAAGGCCAGGTCTCGGGAGTGGGTGTTGAGGGAACCCCCAGACAGTCTTGGGTGGTTCTGAATGAAGAGGAGCTGGTCTTCCAGTTTGTTGGGAGGCTATGATGCCAAGAAGCCTAGTGTTCCCAGGCGTCTAGGAAGAAGGATATGGGGCCCCTGACGGAACTGGGGAGTGTGATGCTTAGAGCTGCCTGGTGACCTGAGAGTCTTGGACGAGGGCAATCATAGGTGCTGATGAGAAAGACACAGTACAAGTGCCAAAAACTAAAGACGTGGAAATGCGAATAGAGCAGGAGAGATGACAGCCAGTAAATTCAAGAAGGAAGAGTGTATAGCTCAGGAGAAGGGAGGCAGATGATGACCCTGGACCAGAGCAGTCCCCACCATCAATCACCACCATTTCCACCACCAATCAGAGAGACTCCTCCACCAAGAGGGAAGAGAGGAAATTCATCATGGCTATGACTGCTTTCTCCGCCCCCAGGCAGAAAGGGAAGCTCAAGGTAAACGTTAAGTTCACCCAAAGACATCAAAAGTTACATTGTTTTCACTTCTGAATTTGTGGTTTGAGATAAGTACCCACTACGCATATTGTACATTATACAGAGATGTGCAAGGATATATTCCAGGCTATGAACAGGGGTTAGTTCAGCAGGCTGGGATCGGAGGGTGGCATAGGGTGGAGGAGGAATCACTAATTTATGCTTCTTTACATCATTTTACTTGATCTGATGGCCAACTGTAACTTAGGTAATTCAGATAAAATATAATTTAAAATATATATGTAGAGCAATTATCGGCTCGTTGGCTGGTTTTGTGAGTAAAGCTGTGGTCACAGACTCCTGTGGAAGACCCAGTCCCTGTCCTGGGGGGTTGTGGTTTGCCCCCAGGCCGCCACACAGCAGTCCTGCATGGAAAGCCTTGTGACATTTCTACGGGATGCTGTGCTACACGAAAGGACACAAAAAGCAGGAGCAGTCAGCTTCACAGAATTTTCTCAAGAATGCTTAGCATGGAAGAGGCCCACCATGTCTCCAAAGGAGAGAGGGAAACTTGAAGACATGACAAGAGTATGCAAGCCTTGTTATGGAAGCCTTATTTCCCTCTGAAGGGAAAGAAAAGAGGTTCAAGAATCCCAGTGCACCAAATAGCCTCCTTCGACCTGTTCTTGTTTGTTCTGCCTATCGCCCAGACATCAAGGGAGAGCATCTTGGAAATGCTGCAAAAGAATTGGGAGAATGTTAAATAATGCTAAGGATGATGAGCACCTGTATTAGAGGTCAGCTAAGCCGGAAAAAAATTGAAAATGACATTGCTTTACTGGGTTAAAGGAGAGTCTGGCATAGTAAGAAAGGAAGTTGTCCTAATTACAGTGTGGTACCCTGGATGGAATCCTGGAGCAGGAAAGGGACATCAGTGGAAAAATTGGTGAAATCCAAAGAAAGTCCGGGGTTTCGTTAATGGTAATGCACCAAGGTTAGTTTCTTAGTTTTGACAAATGTACTGTAATAAAGTAAGATCTGATTAAAGGAGATTTGTTAACATTAGGGGAAACTGGGTGAGGGGATATATGAAAATTCTCTGTACCATGTTTAACCATCAAAAATTATTCCAAAATAGAGTTTATTTTTTTAAAAAGAGAAGTTGTCAAGGATAAAAAGAGAAAGACCCAGAAGAGAAAGATGAGGAGGTGGTAGCTGAAGATAAGTTAATGCATTAGTTGGTTCTAGTGAAGGTTTTCCTCGAAAGGAATAAACTACCCAATATACATCTCACTTGTTTAAAGAAAAAAAAATGACTACTGAAATCACAAGGATACATAAGATCATTTTTTGTACAGTAAAGCTATTATTAAGATAACTCTGTATTTCAGTGAGATTTGCAATAGCCATTAACCTTGTATGGTACAGTATGGGGCTGTAAATTGGCATGGAAGTTTAAAGCAGGTCGTGTATAATACAAATTATACATGGGTTGGTAGTTTTGCTTTTGATATACAGCTTATATTAAATCATTGTTCTATGAACTGAATAAATTATTTCTTATAATTTTTAAAAAGTTTCGACTGTCTTGTCGACATTCTGAATGCTTGGAAGTATATACATTTTTTTTAATTAAATAAAAATGTATTTTAAGGACAAAAAGAAATGTAAACATAATAACCCTCCCCCAAAATACCCTGACCATTCTGAAAGATATATGGTATTTTATTGTTGCCTTAATTTACATCTTTTGTTATTATTTTTATAATAAGGAAAAGGTATACAGAAAGATTAAGCCCATACAGAAATACACAAACTGGAAAGGAGTGAAACCATGTGGACACCATAGCTAAATCTGGGCATAAAGGACAAAGGAAAAGCCTTCACTGTGAGAACAGAAGAGATGCTTGGGAGGGAGAGAGAGAGATACCAGTCTTTCCTTGGTATCAGGGTGTGGTAGTTTTAAACAGGCTTTAAAATATTTATGATGAAAATAACTATTATTAAAATAATATTTATAAAAATTTCAAAGAAGTTTTCATTGAAAATTCCTCTCTATCCCCCAATCTCATTTCCCAGAAGTAACTGCTGATAGCTGCATACTTTCGGGCAGCTTTCCAGACTCTTTCTACGCATATATAAAA
Source organism: Phocoena sinus (assembly GCF_008692025.1). Taxonomy (NCBI): domain Eukaryota; kingdom Metazoa; phylum Chordata; class Mammalia; order Artiodactyla; family Phocoenidae; genus Phocoena; species Phocoena sinus. The sequence continues at coordinate 35,643,046 of NC_045778.1, forward strand.
ATAGAGAGAGGATGCTAATGGAAATAGGATCACATTATACATAATACTGTATAATTTGCTTCTTTTTTTCATGAAGCAATAGATCATGGACATTTTTCTGCCCTTTGTGTATACAGGTCTAATTCATTCTTTTGAAAAGCTGCATCATATTCCATTTTATGGATGAACCTTAAATTACTTATCCAGTCTCTTATTGATTTTCACTTGCAGTGTTTTCAGTTTGTTGCTATTATAGATGGGGCTGCCACATTGTTTGTGCTCTGATGAGCATAATCTTTACAACAAGCCCTCTGAGCTACTATCCTGGCACCTCCAAAGACAAACCCTGTGTTTTGGGATGGATTATTTCACCTCCCTGAAACGCAGTGCCCTCGTTTTAATTGGAGATAATATCTGCTTTATAGGGAGGTGTATGGATTAAATCAGTGTACATTAATGAATGAAATTATATGAACAAAAATGTCTAGTAGTTTCCCTGATATGTGTGTGTGTCTATAAATGGAGGTAGGGTGGGAGAGAAACAGAGAGAGCGAGATGGATGTATATAAAGATGGAAGGACAGATGGACTGATGGAAGGACTGATGGATGGATGGATGGATGGACCGATAGACAAACAAGTGGATAGATACCTGGTAGGTAAGGACGCCTAGCAGGAGTCGCTCCTCACTAACAGGGCATAAGGGAAATTTTATAAGTTAGTGATCAATAAACTTAATACCTTTCCTTGTCTACTCAGAGAAATAGGGAGCAAACAAAACACAGAAGCAATGGAAGAGTTAGATCCTCTAAGGTAACTGCTTGAGCAGCGTACCCGGAAGTGACAGTAGCCTGACTCAGAGGGAAGAGGAAGCAGTGGAGGAGATGGCATTACGCCGGACCTAAGGAGAAGTGGCTCAGGTAATAGGAGTGGCAAGAACATTGAGAAAATGTGGCCCTGTCATTTTAATAGCAGGGTAGCCAGGGAGGGTCAAGCTCTATAGAATCGCAAATGAAATGTATCCCAGCCTTTGGCCAGAGACATTGTAAAATACCCAGAGAAAAGCAAGACTAAGATTCTTAAAAATGGTACAGCTACAGATGTGGGAGGTTTTCAGAATCCAAAGTTGACCAGACTATAATAAGCAATCCTGGCAAGGAGCAGAAGGAGAGAATATCTCAAAGGCCTGGGAGACAACAAAATATTTAAAATCAGAAGCATAGCTCTGTAGTTACCTTTGATTCATCCTCTAATTCAACCTATTCCCAAATCCCATAAACCTTATGTCCAATACAAACCTCCCACTAGAGCAATCATCTTAAACCTGTTTTTGATCAAGTCAGGCCTTCTAGTCCTCTGTGGTTTACAGAAGAAAGTCTAAAGTCCAGAGTCCTCCCAAATCTGGTCCCAGCCTGACTTGCACCACTCCCCTCTACATACCCTACACTCTGATTGCACCACCACTCAGGAGTCCCCTCCCGCGGTAGCAACGGCCTGACCCGTACCCTGGGCCCGGAGTATACATAGTGGACACCTGGAGTCTGGGTACCTGTTGGCGCCCCAATTCTATTTGGAAATGGTCCCGATATGACGGCGTCTGGTTCCGGTTGGATACCACTCACAAGACCGCACTTCATACCTGGCCATGGCAGGTTTACATCCTCCTGTTCACAGAGTCCAGAGGACAGGAACACAACCCAGGCTAGGCCAAACCCAGCCTTTCTAAGAGAGGTGATAGATGAACATGGGGACAGACTCAGCCTCTATTTACCTTGGGGTCAGAAGCCATTAAAATGTGGGCTGAGGCTGCCAGCCCGCCTCCCTCCCACGATGGAGGAAAACTGGCCTCTGAGCTCCATAAGGGCAGGGGTTCCCCTCTGGCACATAGTGTCTGCATATTTGTTGAATGAATAAATGAATGTGATGGGATCAATTTAGATCAGCATGCATATAATAGGACAGGCAGAGCCAGTGTGCAGAGAGAGTTCTGAACGTGTGCCCTTTAGACCTCTTAATTAAGTCCACTCACATGCTCCATGTCTGCCTTTCTGCTTATACTAACTTGAGCTGGGCTTCTGTCACGTACAACCAAAAGACCGTTCCCTATGCATGCTCCAAAGTTCCAATCTCTCCAGATTTGTTTCACATACTAGTTCTGTGATGCAGTCTTCCCAGATGCTCCCAGGTCCAGGTACCCTCTATACCTTCCAACTCCAATTGCATGTTATATAAACCTTCCAGTAACATTTATTATTTGTCTATCTTGATTTAAGACTGTTTACACAGCTGCAGCAGACACCATTGGTGCCCCACCTAGAAGCACCCCAGGATCCCTTTTAGTGGTCCAGCAGCTATGACCCTGCCCCAGAGGCTACAGGTGCTGGGCTAATGCTCTCACAATGTCCCTAGAGCTACTGAAGCCCATGCGTGCCTGGGAGTTACCCACAGGGCCTTATATCCCCATCCCATAGCCAGTGTGCTGAAGAACAAAAGGTGGCCCTCTCACCTCAGGGCAACAACAGTCTGAAGCACCATTCATGCTCGAGAGTCAGGGCTGAAGCTAGATTTCTCCTGAAACCACATTCCTGAGTAGCTCCACACTCTCCTCTACCCCAAGTCCCTCACTCCTTTCCGAGCGTCTCCCTTCTTCAATAAATAAAGTGCTCACGAGTCTCCCTGCCAGGCTCTGCTTCTAAGACATCCAATCTGAGGTAACATCCCAACGTCCCAACAAATCTCTTAAAAGCCAGATGTATGTCAATTCTCCCTTCTCTCTCCTGTAGCGCAGTGCCTTCCCGGCGCTCTAAAAACAAACAGAAGGGGGTTGTATGAATGAAGGAATGAGGGAGCGACCGCATGGAGTGAATAATTTTTACTAAACAAGGAGGAATAAATGTTATGACACAAACCTGTGAACATAGCATAAAGAAGCAAACTTCTAGAACAGGCCAAAACTATTCAGAGAACAACAAAAATGGCATATTTTTTTTAGCTCAACCCAGAGGAAAATCTAGACACAGAAATTTGAAAATCTTTTTTTTTTTAATGATCCTCTTCAATGTTTCTTAAATCCCCCCGCTCAAGTAAACTGCCAACTCATCTAAATTCCCCAATTCATCTTCGATGAAATGGGCACTTAGAAATCAATCCCAATATTCCTGCAATGCTTTCAGTATCTATACAAAAACCTGTTTTTTAAGATTTGTTTTCCTCCAAGCTCACCTTCCTCTCCAAAAGAAAAAAGAAAAAAAATTCTTCTATCACCAACAAAACAAAACAAAGAAAACCCTGGGAACAGGGCCTCGCAAATTGACTCAGTTCTGTGGGCTCCCTGGTATGCGTTTTTTTCCTCCACTGATCTGGACTATCACCTTGGGAGAATTGTATAATTTCTAGGATATTTCATGAGAGGAAACTTCCTGACTAACATAACTAAAAAGGCTTCCTCGGTGTGTAGAATCCATGGGCTCTGGGATACTCCGGGCTTCCCAACATTAAGCTCTATCAAGAACCCCTCCTCCTCTGCTTCAGCCCCTGACGGCTTAAGCGTGCAATCACTTCACAGTCTCTCTTTCAGGTCCACGGGCAGTATGCTTGAAGGCACAGGCATAACCAGCACATGCACGCTCACAGAAACCTTCACACAGAGACATCACACTTTCTGGTTTTAATATTCATCGGCTTCATCTCCGCCCAGAGTTCCTAATTCTCACTGTGGAACAATGTTTTCCTATTAAACCATTTCCCCTAAGCCTCATTACCTCCCTGTGGTAGAAAATCACTGTGGTGCTTTGGCTGTCTTTGCGGAGAAGAAAGTTAATTTACAAAAGAGGGCAAAATAATTTCCAAGTAACAAATCCTTCTGAACCTTGGAATTTGGCACTTAACAACCAAGTCAGATAGAAGGAGAGGCTATGGCTGCTCCACAAACAGAGAGTAGCTGAAACTGACCTGAAATTAACAAGTGCACAAAATGGAGGAAAGAAGGGGAGCCAGTGGGAAACCCTGGCCCCAGAAAGCCATGCCATGAAATGCCATTAAAGACCATAATCGGACGGCACTCTCAGAATAGGTGGGTGACAACGAGAGGGCGAGATGTTCAATTAAATATAAACTCTAACAGAAAGAACTGCACTTCCACTGCAAATCAATGGCAGCTAATTATTGCATCAAACAAGTATAAACATCATCTCTCCTTATCCTGTGCCCTACCTATTTAATGAACTGAGAGTAACTTACAGTAATGGGAAATCTTCCGAAATTAAATCTACATGAAAATTTCAGTCATAAATATAGGAAATAAAAACGACCATTTAGCAGCCCTCTAGGCATGCAAAAAATCTTTATACCTTTTATTTTAAAAGGAATTAATTCATGAAATACAGATAATTGCCCTTTGATATATTTGAAAAAGCTTTCCCCCAATTGACAACATTACTGTACATGTGGTTCCTCTGATAAACTGTGTGCTCTATCATAAGCAGAAAATAACAAAATTGGGTGATATGTGTCCCTACACCAGCTCCCCAGGTCCTCACAAGCTTGCTGAACTGTGTTAAAACCCCTAAATGCAGATCAAGATAGTAAATTACATTAACAAGCGTTGAAGTCGTGTGAACTCAAACACTTGCTCATCATGTGATCTAGAATAAATCGCTTAATCTCTCTGAGCCAGAGTTCCCCACCGTGTTATTGTGAAACTTAATGAGGTCATGGATGTAAAGTGTCAAACCCATTGCAGGCGCTTGTCAAACATTAGTTTTTCTCCTTTCTAGTACCTGCTCCGAAATAGGTGTAAAGGATTGGAGTCCACAGGTCCAAGAATACTAAATACTCTGGCACATGCGTGTCAGCTTGGCCCCATTCCCTGGGCAGAGCATGCATGTGATGGAGGGAAGAGGACCACTGACGCCCACTCAGTGACTCACAGCTTCAGATGACGAGCTGCTGGGACTTGAAGGAGAGACTCCATCTCCCTGTCCCTTGGTTGGTGCTCACTCAGCAGGAACTGGGGCAACAGTAGCTTTTCTGACCTTGCCCCAGAGTCCCAGCCCCCAGGGACTAGAGGTCAGCACCAAGGTGGCAAACCTCTAGCCATAGGAGTAAGTACCAAGAACCTTCATGCAAAGGCCTGTTTTAGGAGTAAAACTGGTGAAATCTGTGGAGAAGGGTCTGACAGGCTCCCTACCTTGCCCCCTGCCTAGGACGGTCTCTGCAGTCAAAGCAGGAACAGCAGGGCCTGGGAACAGGAACTCATTAAGGGTATATTGCTCTACTGAAAGACACAGGGCAGAGTTAAAGACAGAAAAATGTTTCCAGGCCTCCAGTCTCGTCTGGGATAAGAAACAAAGAAAGCTCTAGCCAGCTATGAAAAGAGCCCAGTGGGTCAGACAGGTTTCTATCAACAGACAAGTGGAGGCTTCAGGACACCATGATTCATTCATTCACTCAGTCTGTCTCTACTGAGCATCTTATGTGCCCAACACTTTGCCCCTGTCTGCCAAAGGCACGGTGGACAGTGCAGCCGGCCTGTCCCTGAGTGCTGCAGTGGGCACCTCTCCTTCTCACTCCCCAACACCCATATGCTGCCAGACCCCCACAGAAGCTCCTCCAGCTCAGCTTCCACAAGAGGGCCTGCTGGCCTGATACCAGCCATTGCGGGCTCCCAGGTCCTGTCTAATTCACAGAATAGTAACAGAATTGGGATCTGACATGAGCGACAGTTTCTTGTGAGTGTGACTGGCTTGAGTCACCTCCAGGCACCCTGGCAGTCTCAATTCTGTCCCTCGAAGTGGAGGCCTATAGTCCAGATAGGGTTACTCAGGATCCATGAGGTTCAAGCTACTAAACAGCCTCACTAGTCGGCAAGAGATCTTGTATTTTCTCCCTTCGACATCCGATATGCCCACGTTCCATTATCCACATATTATTACTTATTTTCATTGTAACCAAAATAATTTCCCAAATCAGATCATACGCTACTGCCTCAAATGGTCTGCGCCTACCTGGCAAATCCTGGGCTCCAGAGGTCCAGACGAAGAGCCTTACAACTGGGTACCACTGACCACCTGAGCCTTTAGTTGGCTACGCCAACTCCTTTCCAGAACAATTCCTACTCCAGCAAGCTCCTTCTAGCCCAAACTTCCCCAACACTCTTCTCTGGATACTCGTGAGCTGCCGATGGCTATTCCTTTGAAAGTTCAGGAAGATGTTTGCAAGTTCAGTACATTACATAATGTCATATATTAAGAAAGTATAAAATACATGTTCAGGATTTCTCTTTTCAAATGGGAGCAGGTGGGGATTAAATGCAGTTTTGACCCCTAGGGAACATCTTAGCCTGATTTGTGCTCATGTGTGTGGTCTGATTACCATAAGCTTCCCAAACATTCAGTAGTAGCACAAGAACAGCCCCTTTGGAGCCCAGCATTCTACAAACTCTAATTAAAAGAGGCCAACTGAGCTGAATTGAAAATGCCCTTCCTCATACTGATGAGATCAGTGCAGGAATGAGGTAGGGATGAAAAGCATCAATTTGAAGTGGGTCCAGGAAGCTACCACCACCACTGGGTTTTTTTTAGTGCAAGCAACAGAAATTAATTCTAATTAAAGTTAAGGAATTATTGGAAGGAGTCTGGGAGTTCACAGAATCACTGCCAAAAGCTGGAAAATGAAGCTGGGATATAAGACAGCTCCAGGGGGCTGGAGAATAAGTTACAGAAACCACCTTAGAGCAGGAACGTTGTAACCAGACTGTCCCTTAGTCCCATGCCCCCAAATGAATGAACTCTAGCTGGGCCTTTGGTCCTCAAATTTCCGAAGCTCCACAAGAAAGTATGCATTAGATCTTGGTGTTCCCTCTGGTTGTACTAGGGAGGGAGAAGAAATATGAGGTCTCTTTGGCATCCTGTTTAGTGGGAAAATCTCCCCTGACTATAAACAGAGGCAAGAGTCATCTCTCCAAAAGGAAATCAGAGAGCTGTGGGAAGAAGGAAAGTGTGAATATACCCCCAGTGAAAATGAAGATAAGGACGTCCCTTTGAAATCATGTGGCAACTCTGGAAATCATATTTACACCCACTCTAGGGTTTGCTGTTCTTACTGTTTGTTTTTGTTGCCTTTTGCTTTTTAGTGGGTTTCCTGAATTAGTTCTGTAAGTCTGTATTGTTTTTCACTGTGGCCACTGCAGTTTTGCTTGATTAGATTAGTGGTCAGCTGATGTCTGTACAGAAATTCCTTTTTTTAAAAATTTTTATTTTATTTATTTTTTATATATCAGGTTCTTTTTTTTTTTTTTTTTTGCGGTACAGAGCATAGGCTCCGGACGCACAGGCTCAGCGGCCATGACTCACGGGCCCAGCCGCTCCGCGGCATGTGGGATCCTCCCAGACCGGGGCACAAACCCGCGTCCCCCGTGTCGGCAGGCGGACTCCCAACCACTGTGCCACCAGGGAAGCCCTATATATCAGGTTCTTATTAGTTACCCATTTTTTCTGTTTGTATAGAAATTCCTTAAATGCCTGGAACCAATAAGTTTCCCAGGCTTTACTGAGAGGCTCCCTGTATTGGGGCATGCCTTTTAATGTTCAGGTAGGCAGTTTACAACTCTGCCTTAGCCTTTACTTCCTGCTTGCACAGAGCCTCAAGGTTAGCAGGAGGTGAGAGTTTAGGCTTTCTCAAGTCTTCCCTGGGTATCACACAGCCCTGGACATGCTCACAGCCTCGGGCATGCATGTAGCCCAGAGATTCTCAAGAATATGTTAGAGCTTTGCAAAGCATCCTACGGACATATTATTTTCCACATCTTCATTAAAAATTTTTCTGGTGAAAAAAAAAAAAAGATAAGGATGCCCTAACACCCAGAGCCCTCGTGGCAGGATGACACCCCGCCTTGGACATCCTGGCTCCCAGCCAGGGTTGGCCTGGCAAGACCCCAAGTCTTCTGTGCAGACTCTCTCCCTGCATTCATCTTAAAGGTGAGCCATGCTTCCCAAGTTAACCCTTCCCCAGAGCTTGGGAGACAAGGGGTTAATGGAAAGGCAGCAAGACTTGGGATGTCTTGTCTGGCTCATCAAATGAACCTACCAGTCAGAGGCGCTTCTGCAAACCCAGCTGTCATCTGCCACAGTGAGACCAGCTGGAAGCAGGGACCTTTCCCCAAATTGAGCTACCTTTAGTTAAAGTGAGAATGAAGCGTGTGAAAGTACTTCTAAGGGAGGTCAGGAAATGTGCTAGCTAGTTAGGTTGGTGATGGCAGAACCCAGAAAGTAGACAACAAAGGTAAACCTCACAGACCTGGGGCCATCGTCTTCTGGAAACCCCACCTGATAACCAGCTGAGTCAGGTCACCCAGGGCTGCTCCGGGATCCCACACAGCTCCTTCATGGACATTGCTGCAGTCTGCATTTTACTTCCTTGGGCAACTACTTATTGGCAAAGGTCTCTCTCAATGGAGCACAATCTTCGAAAGCACTGGGACCAAGTCTGCTCTTACGTGTGCTCCCACAAATGTCATCAGCACTTAGCATCTGGTACTTAGAAGCGCGAACTCATTAAATCTGTGTTGTGTTAGGCACTGAATGAATAAGTGAATGAATGCACTAAGCCTGACTCTCTTGTTTTCCACAGCCCAATTATTCATGTAATGTCCCTCCTACCTCATGGTGGCTACGGTTCTGTAGAAGATACTGGCTTTATTCAGTAGCGCAGCAGTGATTCTAAACATGGATTGAGGAGTGGTGGCAGGGAAAGCATGTGTGCCCAGAAGAGCAAATCAGATTCTGGTACGCTGGGCCTGTGTGCATACACTAAGTAATACCACATCTGTCTGCTGCTCCAAGGCCCCTTGGTGACCCCTGTGATGTTAATTTTATGTGTCAACTTGACTGGGCCATGGGTTGCCTAGGCATTTGGTCAAACATTATTCTAGGTGTGTTTGTGAGGGTGTTTCTGGATGAGATTAACATTTGAATCAGTGGACTGAGTAAAGCAGATTGCCCTCCATACTGTGGGTGGGCCTCATCCAATCAGTTGAAGACCTGGATAGAACAACAAGACTGAATAAGAGGGAACTCCTCCTGCCCAACCGTTGAGCTAGGACATCAGCTGCCTTCAGACTCCAATGGAAACATCAGCTTTCCTTGGGTTTCCAGCCTGTTGGCTCTCAGACTAGAACTTACACTTCAGTTCCTCCTGGGTCTCAGGCCTTTGGACTCAGACTGGAATTACACCACTGGCTCTCCTGGGTCTCCAGCTGACTGACTGCAGATCTTGGGACATCTCAGCTTCCATAATTGTGTGACTGTGTGAGCCAATTCCTCATAATATATCTCTTTATATATATATTATAGGTATATGTAATACATATATATATATATCTTATTGGTCTGTGTCTCTGGAGCATCTTAATACAATACCCCTCTAACACCTCTTCACTGTCCTGGCCACACTATACCCTCCCCTGGGAAGCTCTAGGCCTCCCCATGGTCTGGCAGATGAAAGGGGTAAGACATGGCACAGCAGGAAGTCGGCCTGCAGGACACTGCCCGATGCCCTAACAGAATCTGCTTTGAGGTATGTAGGTCAATGAGTTGAGTGCATCCACCACTATAATCATGATGTAGCACATATTCATCACCCTGGAAGGTTCCTTCTGCCCTGCCTAGCCAATCTCCCACCCCACTTCATCCGAGGAAACCACTGACCTGCTTTATATCACCATGGATCAGATTAGTCTTATCTAGGGATTCATATACCTGCAATCATGCATACGGTACTCTTTTTAAAATCTGCTATCTGTTGCTCAGCATAATGGTTTTGAGATTCATCTTTGTCTCTGCAGTTATCAACAGGCTGTTTTCTTTCATTACTGCTCAGTTTTCTATTACCTGAATACATCATAATTTCTTTATCTATTCACCTGCTGATGGGCACTTGGATTATTTCCAGTTTTGTCTATTAAGATTAAAGCTCTTCTAAACATTCACATCCAAGTCTTTGTGTGGGAATATATCTTCTTTTCTTCCAGGTACATATCTAGGTACCAAATAGTAGGCTCATAAGGTAAATTTACACATAGCTTTATACGAAAGGGACAGACTAACTTCTGAAGTGACTGCGGCACCTTCCATTCCCAGAGCAAAGGTCGAGTACCACTCCGCCCCCACAGACAGGTGAAGAGGTGTTCACGTGGGACTTGCCGGCTCTGCAGGCTGGAAAAGGTGACGGTATCACAGTGGGACAGGAATTCCCAGCCAGGTCTGGAGGGCGCTCCGTGCTGAAGCCTTCTCTAGCCCTCGAGTCTGAACTCCTCTCTGTCCCTCCAGTGCGCACAGTGACATGTGTCCACACGGCACTGGCCACACTGAGGTAGAGAGAGCATCATGTGCTCTACCAGCCAAGGGCTCAAGGGCAGAGCTCCATTTCATCTACCTGGGGGTCTCTCCTCCTGACCCCCACCCCTGAGAAGCTTTCCTCGCGCCTGGCATTACCATTTTCTGGTACATGTGTGATGAACAACTGCATGAATGAGTAAATGAATGGAGCCTGGGTTAATCACATGCCTGCCTCGCTCAACTGGAACACTGATTTCTCCACTTGGATGCACAGTTTTGAGCACTGACCCCTCTCAGGGAAAACATTTCCTTCAATCTTTTGAGAAGAACACTAAGCCTGATGGCTTGGGGAGGGAGAAGGGGCTTCTGCAGAGTTCGCTACCAGCCCTTGCCTTCTCCCTGAGGACTGACAGAGGGAGGTCCCCCTGGTGGGGTCTTTCATCTTGCACACACAGGCTGGCACACAGCTCTCCTATGTGGTTGTCCCGGTCCTGGGAGTGAGGGCTCCAGGGCTGGGTCTCATGCATCTCAGGAGTGGTGCCCGCCTTGGTTGAGTGGCAGGGTCATTCTAAGCCTAGATTTTCTCCTCTGAAAAGAGCAGTGGTAATAAGATATTCACAGCATTGCTCTGAGGGTAGAATGAGATAATGTATATGAAAGTGCTTTCAAAACACTAAATTGCTCCCCAAATATAAGTCGCTATTGTCGTGCGGCATTTGGCTCGCCTCACACTGCCTGCATGCCCCCCCAGCCGGTACCACCAGACTCGTCAGCTGTGCTGAGCAAGTACTCATGTATCTGTCAGTCTCAAAAAGCTATGAACAGACCCACCATCAGCACCCACAGTGACCTTGGATGACGAGCACAGTGAGAGCCAGACCAGGTAAGGGGGCATTCATCACTGGGGCTCTGAGGTAATAGGAAGCAGGGTTGCAAAGCCTCAGGACCTATGGGTTACACTTCCCTTCCTTCCTTCCATCTTTCCTCCCTTCCTTCCTTCCCCTGTGTTCCTCACTTCTTGGGCTACAAAGCTACTTAGGATCTTGGAGGCTGTGCATGGATCCTCCTCCCTACAGGTTTCTCTCCAAGTTTCCACTTTGCTTCTCCACTTAGGAGACAACCTGAAACTGCCTGTCTCTAAAATCGGGAAAAAGCCCCAGCTTAGCAAAGTGGCACTGCTGAACGCAAGGCAAAACTCCATGATTATTCAAAAGCTCCACTCAAAGTTGATGCCCAGGGAAGCTGTATTGTCCTGAGCCAAATCAGCTCCCCAAATGGGGAGAAAGGGAAGAATATACCATTGCAATGTTGCTCCCAGTACAGTCTGGACCTCCAGGCACACAGGGAGCTCTGAGCGGGGATCCCGGAAGGCAAGATGGCAGCTCTGGAGAAACCATTGTGCATCAGGGGTCACCCTAACTCTAGGGAGGCTGGGTGTCTCAAACACTGAGGAGTGCTATGCCAACCTCATGCCCAGTTGGTATGAAAGGGCCCAGTCCCAGAGGATGGCCACAGTTCTGCTAAGCACATGGTAACAAGCATGGGAGCCCAAGATCAGTGAACCCATCCCCCTCCCAGGTCAGCACGGGGACCTCACAAGTGCCTGGGAGAAAAGAGTCAACAGAAGCTGGGAGAGGGGCCAGAGTCTCACCTGACTTCAGCAACTAAACAGTACAAGGATTGGCAGATGCAAGTTGAGGAAAGGCCGAGTCAGAATTGGCCATCTTGAATTGGGCGGCTGAAGTTCCTTGCTCAATATGTTTTTATGATGCTGCTTTATCTGGACACACTGATCACTGGGCACCAGCACCACAGTCCATGAACTCTAAGCTCTTTGTGGTGACGACAGAGGACACTGAACACACTGCTCAGGCTTGGGAGGTCCTGAACTTAGAGAGGGATTTAGGAATTGATGGAACCACTCGGTAATAACCTGCCAGATTCCCTTTTCCTCCCAATCCCCTACACCCAAATTCAGTTCAATGCACAAATTGTGAAGCTCCTACTCTGGGACAAGCTAGTAATATAATGATGAGTTTAAACTTAGTTCCTAATCTTGAGGTATTCACAGTTTATAAGAAAAATAGGCACATAAGCAGATAATTTTAAAATACTGTGCTAAGTACTCCACTGGGGATAAAAAATAGGTTCTGTGTCAGCCTTCCAACCCAGCCAGGAGAGTCTGGAAAAATGGTCTGTGTTGCTGATACCTGAGCTTACCCGAGCTAGGAATTGCTTCTCCTCTATTCATTTCTCCTGCTGCAAATGTATCATGGATTCTGGAACATGTTCCTAAAGGCAGTTGAAGCCTAGAGTCCGTGGCATTCTTCATGTGGAATGAGCTACATCTTCCAGACACAAAATGATTCTTCTGACTTTTTCCTCCACATGCAACTGGGTCCTAAGCCCCATGGAGACCACTGCTGAATTTTCTCCCCACTCCACCCCTTCCTTCTCTTGTACACTGCCACTGCTTTAGTCCATGTACTGACAATCACTTCTCTGCACAATTTATACGGCAATAATAGTACAAAGGAGGAGGAGGAAACAGCTATACTGGAGTAAAGTTTTGTATAATATTAAAATTAAGCTACTATTAATCTGAACTAGATTACTTTAAGTTAGGATATTAATTGTAATCTCCAGGGCAACCATTAAGAAAATAACTCAAAAATATAATAAAAGACACAAACAAGAGAATAAAGAGGTTACACTAGAAAATATCTATTAATGCACATTGTCATTAGGAAGAATAGAGGGATAAATACATAAGGCATATAGAAAACAAACGGCAAAATGAAAGATGAAAATTACACTTTATCAGTATTATATTAAATGTAAATAGCTTAAACAATTCCAATCAAAGGTAGAGATCAGCTATACAAATCTTTGAAAAGATCCAACCAGATGCAGTCTACAAGAAACAAACTTTAGATTCAAAGACAGAGGTGTGGCCAAGGTGGCAGACTAGGAAGTCCCTGAACTCACTTGCTCCCCACAGGCACACCAAAATTACAACTATTTACACAGCAACTATCTATGAGAAGGACCTGAAGATTAGCAGAGATTTTCCACATCTAAAGATACTAAGAAGGAACCACAGGGAGACAGGTAGGAGCGGTGAAGATGTGGTACAATCAAGGCCCACAACCCCAGGTGGTGACCCACAAGTGGGAGGATAATCACTATGGAAGAGGTTCTCCCCAAAGAGCAAGAGTCCAAGGCCCACATCAGGCTCCCCAGTGTGAAGCATCAGGAGGTGAACCCCAAGAATGTCTGGCTTTGAAGGCCAGTGGGACTGACATATAGGAGAGATAAAGAGCTGTAGGAAACAGAGACTCCACTCTTCAAAGATGCAAACAAAATCTCACACACTCCAAGTCTCAGTGCAGAGGCAGTAATTTGAAAGGTGACTGGGTTAGACCCACTTGATGATCCTGGAGAGCCTCTGGAGAGACAGGAGGCACCTGGAACTCCCCCTGGGGAAAGAGATGCTGGTAGCAGCCATTTCTTGGAAATCCTTCTACCATGAGGATACTAGTGCTGGCAAATGCCATCTTGCAGTCTTCCCTCTGGCCTGTTAGTGCTGGGGGCTTACCTGCCCACTAGTGAACTGAGCAGCCGGCCACATGGGGACTTGGGCCCACCCACCATCAGGCTGGTACCAGCCCTGGGACCCCCCCAGGCTGCACAGCCAGCCACACTGAGACCCAGCTTCATCCATCAGCAGGCCAGGAGCCACTGCACAAGGCAGGGCCTAGGAGCCAAACTGGCCGGGGGCCAGTCCCACCTACCAGTGCACCCACTGTTGTTGACTCTGCCATAAAAGAAGGGCCCACACAGCCCACACAGGGGGCATTCCTAGAGCATATAGCTCTGGTGACCAGATTGGGGTGAGCTGCTGGGCCCCACAGGAAATCTCCTACATAAGGCCACTTCTCCAAGATCAGAAAATGTAACTGACCTACCTAATACATAAAAATCAACACTGAGAATTAGGCAAAATGAGGAGACAGAAGGATATGTTCCAAATGAAGGAACAAGACAAATCCCCAGAAGAAGAACTAAGCGAAGTGGAGATAAGCAATCTACCTGATAAAGAGTTCAAGGTAATGATTATAAAGATGCTCAATGAACTTGGGAGAAGAATGAATGAACATAGTGACAAGTTTAACAAAGAGTTAGAAAATATGAAGAAGAACCAAACAGAGATGAAGAAAAAATACACTAGAAGGAATCAAAAGTAAATTAGATGATTCAAAGGAACATATCAGTGAAATGGAAGACAGAGTAGTGGAAATCACCCAAGCTGAAGAGCAAAAATAAAACAATTTTTTAATGAGGAAAGTTTAAGAAACTTCTGGGACAACATCAAGTGTACTAACATTTTCATTACAGGGGTCCCAAAAGGAAAGGAGAGAGAGAAAAGAGGCAAAAAAAAAATCTGAAAAAATACGTAATAGATGAAAACTTCCCTAAACTGGGAAAGGAAACAGACACCCAGGTCCAGAGAGCACAGAGAGTCCCAAATAAAATAAACTGAAAGAGGTCCACACCAAGACACATTATAATTAAAATGGCAAAAATTAAAGAGAGACTCGTAAAAGCAGGAAGGGAAAAGCAGCTAGTTGTGTGCAAGGGAACTCCCGTAAGATTAAGCTGACTTTTCAGCAGAAACTTTGCAGGCCAGAAGGGAGTGGCACAATGTATTCAAAGTGATAAAAGGAAAAAAACTACAACAAAAAGTCTCTACCCAGCAAGGCTATCATTCAGATTTGAAGGAGAAATAGAGTTTTACAGACAAGCAAAGGCTAAAAATGTTTAGCACCATTAAACTGGCTTAACATAAAATGTTTAAGGAACTCCCCTGAGTGAAAAAGAAAAGACCACAACTAGAAATATAAAAATTATGAAAAAAAACTCA
The DNA here is from genome assembly GCF_008692025.1 of Phocoena sinus. Classification (NCBI taxonomy): domain Eukaryota; kingdom Metazoa; phylum Chordata; class Mammalia; order Artiodactyla; family Phocoenidae; genus Phocoena; species Phocoena sinus. The sequence continues at coordinate 35,658,282 of NC_045778.1, forward strand.
CTGGTAAAGGCAAACATTCAGTAAGGTTAGTTATCAACCACTTATGTATTCAACAATACATTCAAAGGATCATACCATGATCAAGTGGGATTTATCCCAGGGATGCAAGGATGATTCAATATCTACAAATCAAACAATGTGATATACCACATTAACAAACTGAAGAGTAAAAATCATTATCACCTCAACAGATGCGGGAAAAGCTTTTGACAAATTCCATATCCATTTATGACAAAAACTCTCAAGTGTCTATAGATGGAAAATCCCTCAACATTTTATTATGTTGAGGCCATATATTATGTTGAGGCCATATATGACAAACTTACAGCCAACATCACACTCAATGGTTAAAAGACGAAAGCATGTCCTCTAAGATCAAGAACGAGACAAGAATACCCACTCTCCCTGCTTTTTTAGTTAGCATAGTATTGGAAGTCCTAGCCATAGCAAGTCAGACACACACACACAAAAGAAATAAAAGGAATCCAAATTGGAAAGGAAGAAGTAAAACTGTCACTGTTTCCAAATGGCATGAAACTGCATACACACACACACACACACACACACACACACACACACACATACATGTATATATATAATAGTTCTATATATATAATATATATATAGACACCAGAAAAGACTATTAGAATTAATAAATAAATTCAGTAAAGATGCAAACTTAATATATAGAATTCTGTTGCATTTCTATACACTAACAATGAACTATCAGAAAGTAAAATTAAGAAAACAATCCCATGTACAATTACATCAAAAAGAATAAAATACTTGGGAATAAATCTAAGGCAGTAAAAGATCTGTACTCAGAAAACTATAAGATACTGAAGAAAGAAACAGGAGATGACACAAACAAATGGAACAATATACTGTGCTCATGGATTGGAAGGATTAATATTGTTAAAATCACCATACTACCCAAGACAACATACAGAATCAATGCAATCCCTGTCAAAATACCCACACTTATATGAGAAATTAATCTATGACAAAGGAGGCAAGAATATACAAGGGGGAAAAGACAGCCTTTTCAGTAAATGGTGCTGGGAAACTGGATAGTTACATGTGGACTACTTTCTCTGAACTACCTTCTCACACCGTGTAAAAAAATAAACTCAAAATGGATTAACGATTTACATGGAAGACCTGACACCAAAGAGCTCCAAGAATAAAACACTCTTTGACATCAGTCTTAGCAATATTTTTTTAAATATGTCTCCTCGAGGAAACAAAATCAAAAATAAACAAATGGGACTACTCAAACTGAAAACTTTCGCACAGAAAAGGAAATGATCAACAAATGAAAAGGCAGCTTACCGGGGGGAGATATTTGCAAATAACATATCTAATAATATCCAAAATATAACCAAAAAAGGACTCATATTCAGAATACATATTTTAAATAATTCTACAAATCAAAAAAAAAAGATGAACAACCCATTGGAAAAGTACAGTGGGCAAAAGAGCTGATCAGGCCCTTTACAAAAGAGGATATCCAAATGGTCAGTAAGAATGTGAAAGATGCTCAACATCTTTAGTCATTGGGGAAATAAAAATTAAAACCACAGTGATACACCACTGCATTCCCTTCAGTGGACCGAAAATTAAAAAGACTAAGAGTTGGTGAGAATGCAAATATCTGAAACTTTCATACCTTGCTGGTGGGAGTGAAAAATGCTACAATCACTTTAAGAAAATGTTTGGCTGTATCTTCTAAAGCTAAATATGGATGTACTTTATAATCCTGCAATTCCATTCCTATATATATGTATGAGAGAAATGGACACCAATGGACACCACCAAAAGCATGGACAGGAACATTAACAGTGGATGCATTCATACTACCACAAAATTAGAAATAATACATATGTCCATCAACTGGGGAATGGATAAATAAATTGTGATACATGCATACAATGGAACACTACACAGCAACAAACCCATGGAAGACATAACTACATGGGAAAATCTCTAAGACATTATGTTGCATGACAGAAACCAGACATAACAAGAGTATTCCCTATATGATTCCATTTATATGAAGTTCAGAGAAAACTAACTGATGGTGATAAAAATCAGTGGTAACCTCCCGGTGAGAAACAGATGAGAACTGACTGAGACTAGAGCACCATGGGACCTTCTGGAATACCATTATGTTCTATATCTTGATCTGGGTGGTAGTTACATAAGAGTGTACATATGTACAACTAAACCAAGCTCTACAGTTAAAATTAACATTTTTATGCACTTTACCAAACCATGATTTAAAGAAATTTAATCACATCATCAAAGATAAAATTAAAATAGATTGAATAATAGCAAAGTAAAATAAAAATTATATTGAAAAAACTGCATCCAGAACTCCAGCCTGACTCTGCCCCAGCACACATCACGTCTATGTCCCCATGTCCTGTAGGTCTCATGCTGTTGTCTCAATAAAAGCAGCCAAGGCTTTCCTGAGCATTTTTTACTAACCTAAAATATTAATGGCTCATAGCGAATTTTCAGTCAACTAAAATTCCTGACTCTCTTTCTTCCCATGCACAGCTAGGACCTATTGTCCTCATTCTGTCCTTATGCATGTTTAAAAATTGTTTAGTGTTATTATTATCACTTGTTACTGCAAATTGTAACGACCCTAATGAAAATCAAATGCAGTTGGGCAGAGGAAATTTTCCCATAGGCTTGCCATCCCACGAATCATCAAGTTCTAGGGCCCTCCAGTTCCTGTCCACTTATATATTTAATTTTTACGCACTTATAATCACCTCATTAGATACAATTTTGCTATTCTTTTAATAAACATACCGTTATATCGTAAATATTTCCCATCGTCTTTATCATCTTTATTGGCTGCAGAATATAGTCTATTGTGTGGCTACACCCATAATTTACTTAGCTAATCTCTGCACTGAACTTTTAGGTTGTTTCCAATTTTTCAGTGTGATAAATAACACTGCCATAAAATCCTTATATATTCATCTGTCTCATTTAAATTATACTTTTAGGCACAATTCTTAGAAGTGAGATCACTGGGTCAGATGTATGATTCTAGGTATGTTTTGCAAAATGGCTCCTAACGGACATGGTCACCAAAAATGTATAAAGATAACAGTTTTATCACTATCTTGGCAGGAGTATTATAACTTTTAATCAAATACAGTTGATATTAGATGGTTTCATGGATTTTGTCTCATTTTGCAATTATATGAGTACTCCAGTAGTTGTCCGTTTTTGCCATGTTAGTTTTTGAAATTCTGGTATTTAGCACAGGGTCAGGCTCGGTGAAGGAGCTCAATAATCATCTTTTGAGTGAACTGAACTTCATCTCTTCTGATGTTAGTGTTCACGCATGCCTTTTGTCCATTTTTAAATCAGGATTCTACTTTTTGTCTCATTAATTTGAATGAGGCAAGGTAAATATTTCCATCTTGTCTTATTTGTAACAAAAGCTATTCCCTTCCATCATTTCTTTCTTTTTTGCCTGTAATTGCTATAAAGTTGTATCTATTTACTTTTTTTAATTGAAGTATATTTGATTTACAATATTGTATTAATTTCAGGTGTACCATTTAAAATTTAGAAAATTAACTGAAAAATCTTGTGGTCTATTTTTTGCTAGTTTTCCATGATTTAAAAAATATTTAATTCCTTAATAGGACTATTATTTACTTTTGGCTCATTATGAGGTGTGTGGCTATTTTTTCCCTAATAACTAATAAATTCTGTCAACATCTTTTATTAAACAATCCTTCCTTTCTCCATGGTGTTTGATTTCTCCTTTATTGGTTACATAAATTACTTTATATAACAGAATCTTTTTCAGCTGTAAATCTCTGTGTTGCACTGGTATCTCTCTGATTTCATTGTTATTGGTTTATACATCCTAAAATCTGTTAATACTGGTCCTCTTCATTATTTCCTGTTCCCTGAGTATTTTTCATTAACCATCTTTCTCCTTCCAGAGTAATTTTCTAGTGATTTTGTAAAAGTCCAATAAGAAAATTGATTGGGACTTTGATAGAGATTGAACTACAATTATAAATTGAGAATAGGCTTTTTTATATTTAGCCAAAAACTCCATCCAGGAATACAGTAAGTCTCCTTGATTATTCTTCCCTATTTCTTTCAATGAAATATGGTGAAATACCAAAGAACATGGGCTCTGGAGTCACATTATCTAGGTTTGAATCCCAGCTTGGCTACAAACAGATATAGATATAGATATAATCAGTCAGTGCTGCTAAGTGACAACCATAAAATCTAGCTCAGCAGCACACAACATTGAGGACATATTTCTCACACTGGCAGGTTTCTAGGTCAGCTGGATGGCCCTGCTCTGTGTGTCTCATTCTTGGATCCAGGCAGGAGGGCAGTTAGCACCTGGGGCATGTTCTCATCTGCATGTGGTCAGAAGCAGAGGGACAGGTGGAAACATGCCTTGCCACTGAAAGCCTAGGCTCATAGCTTGCACACTCACATTTGCCCGTATGTCATTGGCCAAAGCAAACCTGTGGCCAGGTCCAGCATCAATGGTACAGGGAACTAAACGTATCAATGAATAATTTAGGAAAGAGAATGAATATTTGTTGTATAATAATCTAGCCCACCACACCATATGACCTAGGGAAGTCCACTTAAAGCCCCAGTCTCAGTTTCCTTCTTTTGTAAAACCTTGCTCATCTCACGGGGCTGCCATGAGGAATAAATGGAATAATGTCTGAAATCCACTCAGCACTGCGCTTGATGAGGAGTAAGAGCACAATAAATGTCAAATATTACGACTGTTTTTAATTCTAGAGCAGATACTGCAGCTGATCTTTTGAACCCAGGTGGAGACGTTCCATTTTTCCATATCAGATTTCATCCTGTTATCTCTGACACACTGTTCCAGTCATTGGAGGTATTTGGAATCATCATCTATCAAGTAAATAAATTCTGAGAGCGCTACACTAAGTAGGTTCCCATATATTACCTGGCTGGCTTGTGCGGTGCTGATGAAATAACTTTCCCTGTTGACTTGCTATAATTTGCATGTTCAATCACTGTGCCACTGCTCTTCACAGGTGGTGGCTGAGTCCAGGGAGACAGGACAATCCTGAAGCCCTCTTTCGATTGACAGAAATCAGTGAAATCAATAACCTCTGGGTACCTGCGTTTAAAGTCAACATATCCACCTAACTGTCATGCTTAAAAGTCTGTGTTTCTCCATCTTCTTTACAAGGGCTGATTGAGAGCCTTGTATAAATCTGAATATGCAGCCTTCAGTATCTCCACTCCCATTCTGTGTCCTTGTCCTAAGTATGAATTTGTCCAAAATCTCTGGATATGGCTTTGTTGGTCTATCCTAATCTTCCCTGTCTCCTCTAGGGACTTTCACAATTATTTGTCCACGTTCAATTCAGTGTCTGTAGCCCGAAGAGTCATCTTCCTTTGTTTAGACAAAAACACTGGCATTTCTTTGGGCCTTTTGAAATCTCCCGTACCAAGGTGTAGGGTGAGCATGTACTTGCCCAGCCTTCCCTTCCTGGCTTCAAAAACTAAAGGGTCGGGCTCCCCTGGTGGCACAGTGGTTGAGAATCCACCTGCCGATGCAGGGGGCACGGGTTCGTGCCCCGGTCCGGGAAGATCCCACATGCCGTGGAGCGGCTGGGCCCGTGAGCCATGGCCGCTGAGCCTGCGTGTCCGGAGCCTGCGCTCCGCAACGGGAGAGGCCACAACAGTGAGAGGCCCACGTACCGCAAAAACAAAACAAGACAAAAAACTAAAGGGTCATCGGGGCAGCTTGTCACAAGTTTCTTTTCTCTTCTACTTTACCAAAAAGTTCCTCTATATCATCCACATGTAGGGGCAAGGTAGCAATTGTCTTCATTGGATCCTCTGTCCTACGGGAACTAAAGTTGTCAAAAAGCTATATGATGCTCAAGGAGACCACCCAACAGGTGATCAAGAAAATCAGGGCACATGGCCAAGCTCTCTCATAGACCATCTTTTCGAATAACTAGGTGAATCTGTGCTCCCAAAAAAAGACAATAGCAATTTTTTTCCCCTATAAAATATAGTTCACCTATATGAAAAGTTAACATATTTATATGTCTTTTCTTTACTATTCTTCCAAAATCTATCTATCCAAAATGGTGTGCCTTATATGCTAGGAAGCCTTGAGAGAGCTCACCTAAGGCTCAGGGGCCCTCTTTGCCTCTGTTTACTTGTCAGCTGACTGCTGAGTTAAGCAAATGCTGTCTAACAGCCGCTAATGCCTCTGTGTTTGTGTTATTCTCTTCCTTTTTGTTCTCATTAATGTAAAAGCATTTATTTCTCTAATTTGATTATCGGGTTTTTGTTCTATTTTCAACTGAAAATAAAATGACCAGAGATCAAACTGTGATCATTTCCTGCAGCAATTAATCTGCCTTTAAGGCAGTGTTCTGCTGAGCACTTTGATCCCCGTTAATCATGATTCGGGACCGTGTTCCGTCAATACAGCATGATTGCCAGAGTGGCTCGCAGTCAACTGTTTAGAATCACGGCCCCAGGAACGGGGATGCCTCCAGATTGGGTGAAGGCAGTCTGGGCTATTGCTCACGTGACTGGTTCTCTGCAGAGAAGGCAGGCCCCTTAGCAGCTCCTGCTGACCTTGAAGGAAGGTTCCAGATGCTGGCTCCTCCCAGAACTCGCCAGTGGGACAAACTACTGCTTCCTTGTCTTATAAAACCTGACTCACCCAGCTAGCCCCCTTGCTGCCTCAGACACTCCCATGTGTGTGCAACCAACAGGTGGAGTGCTCACATCCCAGGTGACACCCGGGAAACACAGCCCTCCCGTCCCTACAGCAGCCTGAGGAGAAACAGCAGCTTCTCTCTCAGCCAGAGCCCGTATTTCCTAACCTCTGTGTACATTTTTTGCAAATGTCTACCTTCAGGCCTGACGGTCTTCAAAAGCCCCAGATGACAGGCAAAAACAGAAACACAGAGTTACTGAGGACCCAGGAAAATATAACACATTGCTACAGATTTGCTCCAGCCATAATGGGACTGATCTGTATGCTCTGCAACCATAAAAGATCTGAAATCATCAAAGGAACCATCCTCCCTCCCTTGGTCCATATGGAAGGCACTGAGGGAGGACATATTTCTACAGGAGGCACTGGCTCATGGATTCCAAAGTAGTCTTTTCCCTCTGACAAAGCCCAGCTCCCAGGGGAGACGTGAAACCCATGAAGGCTGTGTAGCAACCAGTGATACAGAAATCCTGGAACATACTCTGCTTACACATCTGACGTGGGGTCCAGCCCCCTACACTGAAAATGCGGTTAGCGTCTACACGGTAGCTGTGATATAATTTGAAGAAGACTAGAGTATTTTTTAATGCTTAGAATTGTGACTGGTACGTGGTAGAGATTCAGTAAATATTTTTCTTGCACCCTACAGCCTACTGTGGTCAAACTGCAGATGCTGGAGGAGCACAGACTCCGTCCCAGGTGGTTCATACAGGGAGGAGGGAGAGGAACAGGCAGGGAGGAGCCCACGGCCCCGAGGGCTGACCCCAAGGATGCACACCCCACCTAAAGGCACCCCAATGCGTATTGCAAAAACCACTATGCCAGCCACCCAAATACATTTCTGAGCTGCCCAGAGGCAGTAAGTTTTCAACTCTGAGGAGAGAAACATCTGGAAAACAAGGGAATAAATATAGCTGTAGAGCACTTCTAGCAACATAAAGGGAGCAGATCATGTGCGCCTGCTGAGCCTAGACACTCCCCCTCTTGCATGTACATACTCAAGGCTGCCCCCTCAGGACCCAATGCCATCAAGGGGTCTCCTTCACTTCCCTGGATGAGATCACAAGTCCCAGTTCCCATGCAGAAATGCTGGGCCAACATACATGTGGCAAATACCCACAATTCGATAAAGACCCTCCAACGAAAGTGAAATCCCAACCCATATTTATACAGAGTGCCAAGGCTTGGACCCCAGTATGCCATCACGGACCATGCCCAGGAGCCTGGGAAGACACCTGGCCCATCCAATCAATGCGCTGGAGGGTGAGCAGGTATGATAACAGTCATCCATTTCAGGGCCCACATGAGGGCACCCATGTCAGGTTGGAACAGAAGGCCCAAAGGGCCAGGGAACTCATTCAGCTCTCTGAACGCATTTTGCTAACCTGCCAGGACTCCCCAGGTAGCTGAGGTCATCCTTGTAGTTCTTGCTCTCCATATAAAGTAAAGCCACCAACAAGTGATGCAGGGATGGGCATTTCCCCAGGCCACGCAGCATCTATCCCACTCACTCTGTGATAAGAGAAATATCCCTGAAGACACATCCTTGGGCTTCAGGCTCAGCACCATGCAGCTGCCAGGGCTACTCTATTCGCCTCTGACCGTCTGCCAGACTAAAGGACCCAGAACGGTCACAAGATGTGCCGGCCAAAGTCTAAAAACGTGTTGCATCTACTTATGAACGTTTTCTCGAAAGGAACTGGGATGGCTTATCGTAAAGAATGTATTTAATCAACTGGTACAACATAAATAAAGCATAATAAATTAGAACGAGGGAAAGGGAGAATACAATCGTGCAAGCCTAAGAATTAATAGTCTTGACCCTCTTGGCAGTGAGAACAAAAAAAAGGAAATACGTTCAGTTACACGGATCATGATGCCAGGGAGGAGGAAGCAAATGCTCACTGAATTCTGAAATATACCCCTCCAAATGGTGTAATGGGCAATTTCTTCAAGGGAAAAAGCAAATGCTCATTGGACATCGACTACATGCTGGGAATGTGATGAGACCCTTGACGTATGGGGCCACCCCAGCTCACAGGGGCCAAGAAAAACATGATCCAGCGTGGAAGGGGTGGTGAGCAACGTGCTGACAAAGTCCAGCTCTGATCACCCCCTGGCCACTCTGTGCAGGACACAACCTGCCCAGCTGTATGTGGCGGCCTTGTTATGCACATCTTCCCTGAATCTTCACCGTGACTCTGCAAGGACATGGTTCTACCTCACAGATAAAGAAACTGGGACTCAGAATCTTTAAGCGTCTTGGCCAAGTTCAAGTCAGTGAGTGACACTTGCATTCTCTGACTCCCATATCCAGCTTCTTTCCACTATACACCAATAACAGTGTCAGCCACAGACACTGTGGCAAATTCCATACTGCTTTGTTGCCTGTAAGACCCTTGACAAAAGCTGCCACTTTTGCGCAGGAAACTCTAAGTCTGGGGACATAATGAAGGCCTAGTGCAGAGCTTTGTGGTGGTCTGGCTTCCCCCAAGGACAGAACTGAGGACCAAAGGTGAAAATGCACAGAGGGAGACCTGTATGAGACTTAGACTCTGCATCCGTCTCTCCCCACATCCCAGAATGCTCATCAGCGTCACCTGGAGAGCCCTGTCCACCACCACACATCTGTGTCACCAAGAGTGGGACCCAGGTGTGCTGATGTTTCAAAGGGCCCCACATTTCTATATGAAGAGACAAGGGTGTATTAGCCTGTTAGAGCTGTGTAACAACCTACCATAGACCGGGTAGCTTAAACAACAGAAACTTATTCTCTCACAGTTCTGGAGGCCACAAGTCCAAGATAAAGGTGTCAGCAGGGTTACCTTCATTCTGAGAGCCGTGAGGGAAAAATCTGTTCCAGGACTCTCTCCTTGGCTTATCGATGGATGTCTTCTCCCTGTATCTTCACATAATCTTCCCTCTGTCTGCCTCTGTGTCCAAATGTCTCCTTTTTATAAGGACACCAGTCATATGGGATCAGGGCCCACCCTAAGGACCTTGTCTTAACTTCATCACCTATAAATACCCTATTTCCAAATAAGCTCACATGCTGACGTACTGGGGTTAAGACTCCAACAGATCTTTTTTTTGGTGTGGGTGGGGATTCAATCCATAGCAGAAGGCTATAGCCCAGACAGGTATGGTCTGTGACAAGGGCTGGTCCACAGGGATCAGGAAGGGTCAGAAGGCCAAGCAGAGAACTGGCCCCCTGCCAGGCTCCAGGTCTATCCACTGCTGCTCCAAGCCACCTTCATCCATTGCCAAAACAATATCAAGAGCCTCCTGGCTGGTCTTCACTCATCCACAATTGTTGCCCCCACCCGGGCTCCGCACAGCAGCCAGAATGAACTTTTCAATCAAACGCAAATCTGATAACAGCAGTCACTGTTTAAGAGCCCTCAGAAAGCTGCCCATTAGTTTCAGAAGAGAGACCAAAGCCACTCCATCCTTATTACTTTCCAAATACCGCCCTGGGTCCTGAAACACACTCCCCTTCTGACCTTCCCTACCTGGGACTCACAATTAAGTTCCTCTCAACCTTCAGATCCCAGCTCAGAAATTTTCCCTCCAGGGTCTCCTGTATCAGACCACAGCCCCCAGTACAACAACATCAAGGCTGTTCTGCTCCCATTGAAACCCCCCAACCCCCCTCACCAGCACCTAGAACACTGCCCATCACATGGCGGCAGCTCCATATTTGTTAAGTGAAGACGAAGTGTGACAGTGATTCATTTAAATGTATTATCCTGTATTACTTTCTCTCTTTTTGTGAATGCTTGTTAAATCCTTTCTAGGCTTAAGGCACTGCACTAGAAGCTTTAGATACAAAGAAAACTTTTATTTCCACGTAATAGATGAGGAAGCTGAATTTCTGAGACCGGAAATGACCATCCAAGGTCACACAGCGAACGCAATCTGACTCCTGATTCTGAGTTCTCAACCACAAAGCTCCACTGGCTCTCCAGGCTGGGGATTATCCAGGGCAGTCCTGATTTCTTCCTTCTGCATCTCACCTCTGGGTGTTTCCCGGCCAGCAGAGAGACCTCCCTGCTCCTTCTCCACAGAAATACCCTCATATTCCCACCCAGAATTTATGGGGCTAAAGGCTGATAAAATAGCAATAATGAAAACAGGCAAGAATGCTGGCCGTGCCCCAAGCAGGGTCAGAAGAGGGATCTGCCTTCTGAACACGTTGTAATGAACTGAACCTTGGATCTGGAGTTCCCAAATGAGGCATCTGATTCTGCTTCTGCTACTTATGGGGGCAGGAACTTGGGAGAGTCACATGGCTTCTCTGGACCCTTCCCTTCTCTGTAAAATGTGAGGGAATATTGAAGCCCATTTCACAGCGAGGACTCTGGAAATCACAAATGCCTTGCTGGATGCTGGCCACTACAGGTACCCAGGCAATGACAGCTGTCTCTCCCTTCCACCAGGGTGACTTGTAGCTTGGGGAGCCCCAGTGTAAAGGGGCCACTGGCTCCCACTAAGGCTGTGGGACAAAGAGCTGTATGAGGGTAAATCTCAGTTCAACCACAGCCAATGAGCACAGAGTACTGAGAACTGTCCAAGAGGCTGCAGCTTCCAGTCCAACCCCTGGAAGAAATGACCACCAGTAGCCAAACGAGATGAATGTGGTCACTCCACACCCTCATCTCTGCAAGCACCACCTTCGAGCAGACGCACAGCTGAAAAGGCAAGACCTGTTTGATTTTGCTCTATTGTACGTGTGGAAATGTGCAGGCGATGGCCATGGACTGCAGTCACTCCAGGGAAAAGCCCTTGAGGATTATTAGCCTTTGTAGACGGGAACCTGGCAGCACCTGTCTGCCAGCGACGCTAACTGCACAAGGGCTTCATTGCCTGTCCTGCCTTAAATGGGAGCACGGCAGCCACTAGGAACCTTGGCAAAGGACTTCATGTCGGTCTCCTTCAAATGGTGCCAAAGGTCCTTTAAGCTCTGCCTCCTTGCCTGGGGTCCCTGGCAGGCTGGTGGGCTTATGCCCAGATGTGCACATTTGGAAGTGTTGTCTAAAAGACCTGGCCTTCTCTTCCTTTACTGTCACTTTTTGTGTTTCCCCACCCTACCGCCCCTTTGATCCTAGTGTTTGTTCAAGGAGTGCTTCATTCACCAAACACGCAGAGTCCAGACTGTGTGACAGCTGCCACTTCAGGTATGGAGGAGGGTATGACAGGGGCAAGACAGACATAGACCCTTTTGTCGCAGCCTGGCAGGAGAGAGACAATCAACGTAGCACCAAACTAGCATATGATATGTCAGGTCATGACAAATACTATGGAGTGAAGCAGGGGAAGGGCCAGAGGGGGGTGGGGAGGGTGCTGTTTTAGACATGGTGGTCAGAGGCAGCCTCTCTGATGAGACAGCATCGTGCAGAGGGACCAGCAAGGTTGAGGAAGTGAACCTGAGGCTATCTGGGGGAAAAAGGGATCCAGATAGAGGCGGTAGCCAGTGCCAAGGCCCTGAGAGGGGAGCCTGCTTGACATGTTTGAGGACCAAAAAGGAGGTACCAGGTGACACAGGGGATAGATGCTGGATATGAGGCCAGAGGGAGCAACAGCCATTTCATGAGGGCCTTTGAGGTGATGAACAGGACTTTGGATCTTATTCTAAGTGACAACAAAAACCACTGAAAGCATTTTGAGCAAAAATAATCTGAGTTATATTTATGAGGGTCATTCCCTGTACTCTATGGAAATTTGTCTCTAGAGGTCAAAGGTGAGGAGTCCTGCAGCTGTGGTTAATTAGGTAGCAACGAGGGTGGCACAGGCAGTGTTCTTGGCAGGGGAGGAGACTCCTGGTGAGCCCAACCCTGGACAGATGTCTGATTTGAGACAAGTTGGGGGGGGCTTCTCCAAGCCTCAGCATCTGCCTCTGGACAACCCCAGGATCACATGGGTTCCGAGTAAGAACGTAATGAGATAACATATGTAAAGGGCTTTGCACAGTGCCTGCCTCTTATCAGGACCTTTGTTCTTCCTCCACTATCATCTCTATTCTGGGGGGAGAACGTCTCCCCGCAGTGGCTGTTACAGCTGGAAAAGGTACTCCCTCAGGGGAGGCGCAAGTTTCTCAGCAAGAGCAACCCATGGGCAAAACACAGGAAAACTCAAAAAATCTCTTAAATCAGGACCTAAAAAACCATTATAAAAAAGACAACCTTCCAGTTTTATGGCTCCCTAAAAACACTTTAGAAACACACGTGATGTTATCTCGAGGCCCTCTGCTGTTGATCCAATTAGCCAGTTTGGGGCCTGGAAACAATACAGAACTCCAGAGACCGGCGGCCCCCAGAGAGGCGGGGAGCTACCCAAGTGCAAGGAGATGCTGGCTCCGACCTGGATGCAGGCCTCCGGGGGAGCAGGTGGGCAGCCCCTCTTTTGCCCCCACCACCTTGTCTGTAGTGAGTGTGACTGGACAACCTCTGTTGATAAGTGAGAAAATGGGGTCTCTCCCCAACCTGCTGGTTGACCCTGGGCCTGGGGTAGGACCCAGTTAAAACCAGGAAGGCTGGGGGAGCCACGTGCAGAAGGCAGGGATGGGAATATGGGAGCAGGGGGCGTGTGAAAGTTCACTGGGTGAGACTGTGCCCTGCAGTGACTCCTGAGTTCACAGTACTACACAGCCTCAGAGAGGAGCCCAGCTAATTTTCACAGCTGCCCTATGAGATGGACAGGGCAGAAATGATTATTCCATTTTAGAGAAGAGAGCATCTGTTCCCTTCTGTGCTGACAGACAGGATATGAAGCCTTGAATGGAACCTGCTTCCAAAATGACCAAGGAGAGGGGACCTTCAAAATGGTGGAGGAATAAGACGTGGAGATCACCTTTCTCCCCACAAATACATCAAAAATACATGGGGAACAACTCCTACAGAACACCTACTGAATGCTGGCAGAAGACCTCAGACTTCCCAAAGACGCCAGAGGGCGACCTACATGCAGAGGCTGGACCAAATCCAAAGCAGAACCCCAGGAGCTTTGGGAACAAAGAAGAGAAAGGGAAATTTCTCCCAGCAGCCTCAGGAGCAGTGGATTAAATCTCCACAATCAACTTGATGCACCCTGCATCTGTGGAATACCTGAATAGACAACGAATCACCCCAAAATTGAGGTGACAGATTTGGGGAGCAACTGTAGACTTGGGGTTTGCTTTCTGTATCTAATTTGTTTCTGGTTTTATGTTTATCTTAGTTTAGTATTTAGAGCTTACTATCATTGGTAGATTTGTTTGCTGATTTGGTTGCACTGTTCCTTTATATATATATATATATATATATATATATATATATATATATATATATATATAATTTCTTTTCCCCTTTTTCTCTTTTTGTGAGTGTGTACATGTATGCTTCTTTGTGTGATTTTGTCTGTATAGGTTTGTTTTTACCATTTGTTCTAGGGTTCTATCTGTCTGCTTTCTTTTTTCTTTTTGTTTTTAGTATACTTTGTTTGTTTTTGTTTTATAAATTTATTTATTTATTTGTTTATTTATTTATTTATTTATGGCTGACTTGGGTCTTTGTTGCTGGGTGTGGGCTTTCTCTAGTTGCGATGAGTGGGGGCTACTCTTTGTTGCAGTGCGCAGGCTTCTCACTGCGGTGGCTTCTCTTCTTGCACAGCACAGGCTCTGGGCACGTGGGTTTCAATAGTTGTGGCACACGGGCTCAGCAGTTGTGGCTCGTGGACTCTAGAGGGCAGGCTCAGTACTTGTAGCACACAGGCTTAGTTCCTCCGTGGCACGTGGGATCTTCACGGACCAGGGCTCGAACCCGTGTCCCCTGCATTGGCAGGCGGATTCTTAACCACTGCGCAACCAGGGAAGCCCTTTAGTATAGTTTTTAATGCTTGATATCATTGGTGGATTTGTTTATTGGTTTGGCTGCTCTCTTCTTTCTTTTTTATTACTTTTTATTTTTAATAATTTTATTAAATTTTTTATTTTAATGACTTTATTATTTTTCGTTCTTTCCTTTTTTTTTCCTCCCTTTTCTTCTGAACTCTGTGGCTGACAGGGTATTGGTGCTCCGGCCAGGTGTCAGGCCTGAGCCTCTGAGGTGGGAGATCTGAGTTCAGGACACTGGTCCACCAGAGACCTCCCGGCCCCATGTAATATCACTCGGCAAGAGCTCTCCCAGAGATCTCCGTCTCAACGCAAAGACCCAGTTCCACTCAATGACAAGCAAGCTCTAGTGCTGGACACTCTATGCCAAACAACTAGCAAGACAGGAACACAACCCCACCCATTAGCAGAGAGGCTGCCTGAAATCAAAGTAAGTTCACAGACACCCAAAACACACCAACGGACATGGTCCTGCCCACCAGAAAGACAAGATTCAGCCTCAACCACCAGAACACAGGCACCAGACCCCTCCACCAGGAAGCCTACACAACCCACTGAACCAACCTTACCCACTGGGGGAAGACACCAAAAACAACGGGAACTATAAACCTGCAACCTGTGAAAAGGAGACTCCAAACACAGTAAATTAAGCAAAATGAGAAGACAGAGAAATACACAGCAGGTGAAGGAGTAAGGTAAAAACCCACCAGACCAAACAAATGAAGAGGAAATAGGCAGTCTACCTGAAAAAGAATTCAGAGTAATGATGGTAAAGATGATCCAAAATCTTAGAAACAGAATGGAGAAAATACAAGAAAGGTTTAACAAGGACCTAGAAGAACTAAAGAGCAAACAAACAATGATGAACAACACAATAAATGAAATTAAAAATTCTCTAGAAAGAATCAATAGCAGAATAACTGAGGCAGAAGAACGGATAAGTGACCTGGAAGATAAACTAGTGGAAATAACTACCACGAGCAGAATAAAGGAAAAAGAATGAAAGGAATTGAGGACAGTCTCAGAGACCTCTGGGACAACATTAAACACAGCAACATTCCAATTAGAGGGGTCCCATAAGAAGAAGAGAAAAAGAAAGGGACTGAGAAAATATTTGAAGAGACTATAGTTGAAAACTTCCCTAATATGGGAAAGGAAATAGTCAATCAAGACCAGGAAGCGCAGAGTCCCATCAGGATAAATCCAAGGAGAAATACGCCAAGACACATATTAATCAAACTATCAAAAATTAAATCCAAAGACAACATATTAAAAGCAGCAAGGCAAAAACAACAAATAACACACAAGGGAATCCCCATCAGGTTAACAGCTGATTTTCCAGCAGAAACTCGGCAAGCCAGAAGGGAGTGGCAGGACATATTTAAAGTGATGAAAGGGAAAAACCTACAACCAAGATTACTCTACCCAGCAAGGATCTCATTCAGATTCGATGGAGAAATTAAAACCTTTACAGACAAGCAAAAGCTAAGAGAATTCAGCACCACCAAACCAGCTTTACAACAAGTGCTAAAGGAACTTCTCTAGGCAGGAAACACAAGAGAAGGAAAAGACCTACAACAACAAACCCAAAACACTTAGAAAATGGTAATAAGAACATGCATATTGATAATTACCTAAAATGTAAATGGATTAAATGCTCCAACCAAAAGACACAGAATGGCTGAATGGATACAAAAACAAGACCCGTGTATATACTGTCTAAAAGAGATCCACTTCAGACCTAGGGACACATACAGACTGAAAGTGAGGGAATGGAAAAAGATATTCCATGCAAACGGATATCAAAAGAAAGCCACAGTAGCAATTCTCATATCAGGCAAAATAGACTTTAAAATAAAGACTACTACAAGAGACAAAGAAGGACACTACATAATGATCAAGGGATCAATCCAAGAAGAAGATATGACAGTTGTAAGTATTTATGCACCAAACATAGGAGCACCTCAATACATAAGGCAAATGCTAAAAGCCATAAAAGGGGAAATAGAGAGTAAGACAATTATAGTAGGGGACTTTAACACCCCACTTTCACACCAATGGACAGATCATCCAAAATGAAAATAAATAAGGAAACATAAGCTTTAAATGATACATTAAACAAGATGGACTTAATTGATATTTATAGGACATTCCATCCAAAAACAACAGAATACACTTTCTTCTCAAATGCTCATGGAACATTCTCCAGGACAGATCATATCTTGGGTCACAAATCAAGCTTTGGAAAATTTAAGAAAATTGAAATCGTATCAAGTATCTTTTCCAACCACAACACAATGAGACTAGCTATCAATTACAGGAAAAAAACTGTAAAAAATACAAACACATGGAGGCTAAACAATACACTAGTAAATAACCAAGAGATCACTGAAGAAATCAAAGAGGAAATCAAAAAATACCTAGAAACAAATGACAATAAAAACACGGTGACCCAAAACCTGTGGGATGAAGCAAAAGCAGTTCTAAGAGGGAGGTTTATAGCAATACAATCTTACCTCAAGAAACAAAAATTTCTCAAATAAAAAACCTAACCTTACACCTAAAGCAATTAGAGAAAGAAGGACAAAAAAAACGCAAAGCTAGCAGAAGGAAAGAAATCATAAAGATCAGATCAGAAATAAATGAAAAAGAAATGAAGGGGTCTTCCCTGGTGGCGCAGTGGTTGAGAGTTCGCCTGCTGATGCAGGGGACGCGGGTTCGTGCCCCGGTCCGGGAAGATCCCACATGCCGCGGAGCGGCTGGGCCCATCGCTGAGCCTGCGCATCCGGAGCCTGTGCTCCGCAAAGGGAAAGGCCACAACAGTGAGAGGCCCGCATACTGCAAAAAAAAAAAAAAAAGGAATGAAGGAAATGATAGCAAAGATCAATAAAACTAAAAGCTGGTTCTTTGAGAAGATAAACAAAATTGATAAACCATTAGACAGACTCATCAAGAAAAAAGGGAGAAGACTCAAATCAATAGAATTAGAAATGAAAAAGGAGAAGTAACAACTGACACTGCAGAAATACAAAAGATCATGACAGATTACTACAAGCAACTCTATGCCAACGAAATGGACAATCTGGAAGAAATGGACAAATTCTTAGAAAAGCCCAAGCTTCCGAGACTGAACCAGGAAGAAACAGAAAATATAAACAGACCAATCACAAGCACTGAAATTGAGACTGTGATTAAAAATCTTCCAACAAACAAAAGCCGAGGACCAGATGGCTTCACAGGCGGATTCTATCAAACATTTAGAGAACAGCTAACACCTATCCTTCTCAAACTCTTCCAAACTATAGCAGAGGGAGAAACACTCCCAAACTCATTTTATAAGGCCACCATCACCCTGATACCAAAAACAGATAAAGATGTCACAAAATAAGAAAACTACAGGCCAATATCACTGATGAACATAGATGCAAAAATCCTCAACAAAATACTAGCAAACAGAATCCAACAGCACATTAAAAGGATCATACACCATGTTCGAGTGGGGTTTATCCCAGGAATGCAAGGATTCTTCAATATACGCAATCAATCAATGTGATACACCATATTAACAAATTAAAGGATAAAAAACATATGATCATCTCAACAGATGCAGAAAAAGCTTTCAACAAAATTCAACAGCCATTTATGATAAAAACCCTCCAGAAAGCAGGCATAGAGGGAACCTACATCAACAAAAACCCACAGGCAACATCTTTCTCAATGGTTTAAAACTGAAACCATTTCCACTAAAATCAGGGACAAGACAAGGTTGCCCACTCTCATCACTATTATTCAACATCGTTTTGGAAGTTTTAGTCACAGCAATCACAGAAGAAAAAGAAATAAAAGGAATCCCAACTGGAAAAGATGAAGTAAAACTGTCACTGTTTGCAGATGACATGATACTATACATAGAGAATCCTAAACATGCTACCAGAAAACTACTAGGACTAATGAATGAATATGGTAAAATAGCAGGATACAAAATTAATGCACAGAAATCTCTGGCATTCCTATATAGACTAATGATGAAAAATCTGAACGAGAAATTAAGGAAACACTCCTATTTACCATTGCAACAAAAAGAATAAAATACCTAGGAATAAACCTACATAGGGAGAAAAAAGACCTGTATGCAGAAAACTATAAGACACTGATGAAAGAAATTAAATATGATACAAGCAGATGGAGAGATATACCATGTTCTTGGATTGGAAGAATCAACATTGTGAAAATGAATATACAACCCAAAGCAATCTACAGATCCAATGCACTCCCTATCAAACTACCAATGGCATTTTTCACAGAACTAGAACAAAAAATTTCACAATTTGTATGGAAACACAAAAGACCCCGAACAGCCAAAGCGATCTTGAGAAAGAAAAACAGAGCTGGAGGAATCAGGCTCCCTGATTTCAGACTATACTACAAAGCTACAGTAACCAAGACAGTCTGGTACTGGCACAAAAACAGAAATATAGATCAATGGAACAGGATAGAAAGCCCAGAGGTAAACCCACACATATATGGTCACCTTATTTTTGATAAAGGAGGCAAGAATATACAATGGAGAAAGGACAGCCTCTTCAATAAGTGGTGCTGGGAAAACTGGACAGCTACATGTAAAAGAATGAAATTAATGAAATTGAGATATTTGTAATGAGATGGATAGACCTAGAGTCTGTCATACAGAGTGAAGTAAGTCAGAAAGACAAAGACAAATACCGTATGCTAACACATATATATGGAATTTAAGGGGAAAAAATGTCATGAAGAACCTAGGGATAAGACAGGAATAGAGGCGCAGACCTACTGGAGAACGGACTTAAGGATATGGGGAGGGGGAAGGGTGAGTTTTGACAGGGCGAGAGAGAGTCATGGACATATACACACTAACAAACGTAGTAAGGTAGATAGCTAGGGGGAAGCAGCCGCAAGGCACAGGGATATTAGCTCGGGGCTTTGGGACAGCCTGGAGGGGTGGGAGGGGGAGAGTGGGAGGGAGGGAGACGCAAGAGGGAAGACACATGGGAGCACATGTATATGTATAGCTGATTCACTTTGTTATAAATCAGAAACTAACACACCATTGTAAAGCAATTATACCCCAATAAAGATGTTAAAAAAAAAAAAGAATGAAATTAGAACACTCCCTAACACAATACACAAAAATGAACTCAAAATGGATTCAAGACCAAAATGTAAGGCCAGACACTATCAAACTCTTCGAGGAAAACATAGGCAGAACACTATGAAATACCCAGCAAGATCCATAAATCACAGCAACCCCCTAGAGAAAGGGAAATGAAAATAAACACATGGGTCTTAATGAAACTTAAAACGTTTTGCACAGCAAAGGAAACCATAAGCAAGATGGAAACACAACCCTCAGAACAGGAGGAAATAGTTGCAAACAAAGCAACTGACAAAGGATTAATCTCCAAAATATACAAGCAGCTCATGAAGCTCAATATCAGAAAAACAAACAACCCAATCCAAAAATGGGCAGAAGACCTAAACAGACATTTCTCCAAAGAAGATATACAGATTGCCAACAAACACATGAAAGAATGCTCAGCAGCACTAATCATTAGAGAAATGCAAATCAAAACTACAGTGAGGTATCACCTCACACCGGTCAGAATGGCCATCGTCAAAAAAGCTACAAACAATAAATGCTGGAGAGGGTGTGGAGAAAAGGGAACCCTCTTGCACTGTTGGTGGGAATGTAAATTGATACAGCCACTATGGAGAACAGTATGGAGGTTCGTTAAAAAACTAAAAATAGAACTACCGTACGACCCAGCAATCCCACTACTGGGCATATACCCTGAGAAAACCATAAAAAAAGAGTCACGTACCACAATGTTCATTGCAGCTCTATTTACAACAGCTAAGACGTGGAAGCAACCTAAGTGCCCATCGACAGATGAATGGTTAAAGAAGATGTGGCACATATACACAATGGAATATTACTCGGCCATAAAAAGAAACAAAATTGAGTTATTTGTAGTGAGGTGGATGGACCTGGAAACTGTCATACAGAATGAAGTCAGTCAGAAAGAGAAAAACAAATACCATAGGCAGATACATACATAAGGAATCTAAAAAAAAAAAAATGGTTCTGAAGAACCTAGGGGCACGACAGGAATAAAGACGCAGATGTAGAGAATGGACTTGAGGACACGGGGAGGGGGAAGGGTAAGCTGGGACGATGTGAGAGAGCGGCATGTACATATATACACTACCAAATGTAAAACAGAGAGGTAGTGGGATGCAGCTGCATAGCACAGGGAGATCAGCTTGGTGCTTTGTGTCCACCTAGAGGGGTGGGATAGGGAGGGTGGGAGGAGGATGCAAGAGGGAGGGGAGATGGGGATATATGTATATGCATAGCTGATTCACTTTGTTATATAGCAGAAACTAACACACCATTATAAAGCAATTATACTCCAATAAAGATGTTAAAAAAAGAAAAATGACCAAGGAGTCCCAGTTGCCCAACTTCTCCTGGGCCAGTAGGTCACATCCTGGGTTGTCAGACTGGAACGGGCCTCTGCACCCTGTGGATTGTCAGCAGGAACTGGCCAGGCCAAGAAAGGCCCCACGGAATCTCCACAGCAGTGCTCATCTCTTCCTCAAGGCCATGCTCCATTGTTTTCCCGCCGAGTCCCCATCTATGGGGGTGGTGGGGGAGGACCAAGACTCGTCACTGAGGCCACGGCCTTGGGAACTGCTGAGAGCAGAGAGCTCCTTCTCTCCATCCTGCACTGAACAACACCGTTCTCTCCCGTGGCCCCAGGACTCGTAACCCTCAGCATGCCCAAACTGAGCTTCTCCCCACACCTGTCACTTCTCCTCCCCTCCCTTCTCCTGTTGACACCTGGGGTCAGGCTCTCTCCTCCATAGCCGACCGTCCCCATCTGGCCATGGGATTTCAGGAAAGTTGCCCGAATCCAGCCCTCCTCACCACCGGCCTCCATGACATTTCAGCATCCTCGTCACCTCTCCCTGACCACAGACGGAGGCCCTAGCACATCCTCTGGCCTCCTCCTGCCCTGCTAATCTCCCTACGTGTTTGCTGCCAGCAACTCTGCCACAAGTCTCCTAACAGATACCCTTTGCTCCTGGCTCCCCGGCCTGGTGGCCACAGAAAGATCTGGGACGAGTCAACACGGAACAAGCAAGAGACACAAGGGTTCTCTTCCTTCCTGTGGACTCACCACACCCAGCCTAGCCTGAGTTGCTCCTTGAAGCCCAAACCTGCAGGGATCTAGTATCTATCTACCACCTGGCTGCCTGGGGCCAAGGCATGAGCTCCTTACACCAAGAACAAAGCCCCATGCTGAGGGGTCCTGGGGAAAAGCATGCTCCCCCAACTGCTGTGCTTCATCTCCAGCAGCTGCAGGCAGCAGGGATGAACTGGGTCCAAGACCCACAGCTGGGGGCTGGGGGTGTGCGGCAGGACCCCTGTGAAAAGCTCGCAAAAGCCCTGGTCCGGGCCAGAGCCCAGGAAGGACATCAGAGCCAGATGACCCTCAGAAGGCGTCAAACCTGTGACGTTACGGGCAGTGAAAGTGACACCCAGAAAGGGGAAGGGAGGTGTCCTCCGTCAGCAACAGGCTCAGGACCGCTCATGCTCCCTGACAAAGAATACCCCCCACTCATAGCACCCCTGCCCGGGGTCCCAGAGGCCAAACATGGAGCATCCGGGTGCCTGACAGGAGTCCCAGCAAAGAGGTCTCCTGCTCTTAACACCCTGAACTGAATTCAGTTCACCTTAATTCACACCCTCCTGGGTGCAAAGCACTAGGTGAAGCTTCATCCTTCACACCAGGGTTTCTCAACCTCAGCTCTACTGACATTCTGGGCTGGATCATGCTTCGTGGTGGGGGGTTGGCCTCTGCAATGTAAAACACTGAGCAGCATCCCGGGGCTCTACCCACTAGATGCCACAGCCCTCCATCCCCCTCGTCGAGACAACCAAAAACGTCTGCAGACATTGCCAAATGCCCCCTGGAGAACACAATCATCCTGAGTTGAGAACCACTGGTACACACCATTTAATCCTTACGCTAGCAATAGATATTTCTACCCCAAGCTGCAAGTGAGAAAGCTGAGACTCAGAGAGGTTTCGTGGACTTGCCCAAGGTCACCAAGCAAGTGGCAGAGCTCATGTGTGAATCCAAGGCTTTCTGATTTAAAGTGCAGGGCACTTTCTGCTACATAACTCTATCTCCTGATGCAAAGAGTAACAGTAAATCCCTGCCTACTTCAGTCTCCCCTCCTGTAACCAAGAGGAAAATGTCTGAATTCCATCAATAAAATATAAGTAACCTCCGTGTATGTACCTAGACTATGGCGTTCAGAGGTCAGAGGTAGGGCTCACTGCACGGTACAGGGAGCTCATGGGGCGGCCCTCCTGGTAGGAGCCACTCTCAGCACAGAACCAACATTCCCAGGGTCCCAGGATAGCTTCTCAGTGCCTGTGGAGCCCCTGAAATGCTACCTCCACAGTCCCCACCTGGTTGAGCAGGTGTTTGTGCCTGTCCTCGCCGTGCTCCTCCATTCCATCCATCTTTCTATCTGCAGGACCTAAACCAGTGCCTGGAGGAGGTCCTATCTCCAGACACAGCCCCACCTGACCTCCCAGACCTGGCTGCCTGGCCCACGGGGAGAGGCAAAAGTAGGACAAGTCAGCTGCCGTCTGCCTGTCTCACCCACTGTCAGGTTCACCAGGGGAAAAGGTCAAGGTCTGGTCTCTTGGTACAAATCCTGACAAATTCTGAACAAATGGTTTCATCTCTCAAAGCCTTCATTTACTCCCCCAGAGAACAAAGATAATAATACCCACCTCACAGGGACAGAATGGAAATAGAACCATACGTTGGAGGCTAACTGCCCAGCACAGTGTCTGCTGCATTCAAGGTGCTCAATGAATCATTCATTTAATGAAATTATGAAACACTAAGACGACCAGAAGGAAAGTGTTGCATGCCTCCCAGGTGTTTTTGAACTCACAGATAGATTGGTTGGATACCTAAATGTATGTATGCTAAGAAGTCCATGATAAGTCAGGCTCCCGTATTTGAGGCAACCCCAATTTAATAGAGAACAACCTTAAAGGTAATGAAATTGTCTCAGACTGCCGTGGTCTTAAAGGCAATCGCCTGCAGAGAGCAAGCCCAGAATATTTCCAAATGAGATGGGGAGGGCCCTTGGTGGGCACCGAAGCAGTGAGTCTAAGAGAAAAATAATAATAATACAGGTTGCTGTTCAAGGCATTTGCCTGTGCATTCTGCTGGGAAAATAGCATTAGCTGCAGAGACAGGCATGACAGGGGGTTCAGCTGGGGGGGAGCGTCGGGGAGGTACAGCATGTGGAAAAGCTCGGCATCACTGCCAAATCCCGCCTGCAATATCAACACACTCCACCTGCCAGCCACACTGGGGGAAGGGAAAGGTGTGAGCAAGCAGAAAGAAGCATGTCAGCACCTGGCCCATGGAGGTGAGGGAGTGGGCAGGGATGCTGGGGCTTTCTGAAACTTGCCCTGGCCCCTGGTCAACGCAGCCTGCATGTGCACCAAAGTCTAACATATGTGGAATATCATATATTCAACAAGTGTTTGCTGAGCACGAAGACCAAAGAATCACTCTAGTCCTGCAGATACAGCAAAGGACAACACAGGTAAAGCTTTCTTCTCTCTCAGCTCTCATGTGAGTGGGAAAGCGAACAACAGTCCCATTTGCTCAGTTTCAGCGGAGCCAGGATTCTGCCCACTCCCCTGCTCAGTACCCCGGCCCAGAGCAGCTCCATCCCAGCGCGGCGGCATCTCCCAGCCACAGGTGCTTACCTAGGCCAGGACTGCCAGCCTGAGCTCCAGAGCGTGCCAGAACTTCTCATTTTATAGATGATGGAGTTGTGACTTGGAGAGTAATGAGTCTTGCCCAAAGTCAGAGGCAGGCACCCCCTTCTGCTCTTGCAGATGATGTGTCCTTGCAAGGCAGCCCGCCCATAGGAGTCCTGCTCCAAGCTCTGTCAGGCATCTGCCCCATCAAGAGACCAGCTTATATACAGAGCAGGTGCCCCTGCCACAGAGATGGACACCACATCTTTTAACCACGTTGGACTCTGGCCCTGCTGAGCCATCCCCCGTGATGAATCAGCTAATCAGACATGTGCCGGGGCAGGGGGCTGAAAGCTGTTTCAATTTTTCAAACACCACAAACAACAGGAAAGAAATATGAGCAAACTGGACCCAGAAAGGGGCTCGACCCAACGCCCCCAAAACAGCTCCTCCAGTCAAGAAACAGACCCTCCATCCGGGCTTACAGATGCTATGCAGTGACCCACAGCATGGCAGCCTGGTCTGCTGGGGCAGGCGTGAGGATTGCGGTGACGGCGTCTGTGAGCAGGCAGAGGTAAGGCAGGGTGGTTTCCAGTGGCGGAAGTTGGCTAGGATTGAAATGGCCTGAAGTCCAGCCAGTAACTGTCAATAAGTGCAATCTCTGCACCAGACATCCCTGCCCTTGAATCACACACCTAGAATCAGAGACTGAGGACCACACAGAGCCCCAGCTGCCCACTTCTGTGTAACTATAAAACCGACTAAATCCAAGAGATAATGGGAGACTCTGGGATGGAGAAAGAGAAGTCTGTCCTGGCCAGAGCACCAGGCACGCTCTTCAGTTACTGGTGAACCACTGGATGCTCTGCACACTTGTGTGGAGTTGTGACAGTGGACCGAATGCTGAGGTCACCCTGATGGTCACCCTACGGTCTAGGAATCATGGCTGGAACCTTATCTTCAGCTGCCCAGGCAGGATTAGGAAAGGCAGCCTTTGGTTTTAAAGAGAGAGCCTTCTACTGACAAGTCCCCTACTTTTTAATGCAGTTTAAAGGTTCTTGGAGCAATAAAAAGCACTTCATGTGTGAGGTTTATTAAGAAGAGAAAATGGTATCTTCAGTCCAAATGCCACTAGGCTTACATTTTTAAACATTTCTGCTAGCCCAACCCAGGACTGGCTGAAACAGATGCAAATGTAAAATTAACCTTTACAGACCCTGTCTGGTTTCACAAACTTACCAGAAACGTTTCAAAAGGCACATATTTGTGTTTTATATTCTTTTCATTTATTTCATGTTAAACTTGGGGCTTTTACGTTACAAAGTGATTTTCCAGAAGTAGAATCCTGCACCCATAGAAAATAACACTGTGTCCATGGGAAACTGAAGCTTCACTTACAACAACTCAATGTAGAGGCATCATCTAGGAACAAAGTAATTCTGTGGTATCAAGAGCCAACTCTTTGATTTGCCATCTATCGGCTATCCTGTATTCCGTTTCTAGATAGAGCAAGTGTCCTAAGAGCATCCATCTAGCAGAGCAGTCCCCAACTAGCGAGCAGCTGGATCGTCTCACCCCACCTGTTGGCTCTGTCTCAGTTTCCAGGGACTTTCCCACCATGGCTACACTGTTTAAGGGTCTCCAGCCTTAGGTGTGAGGGAAGCTTGCAAACCCTACTTAAAGGGCTCCATAAAAACTACAGAAGGGAAAAAACATTCTCCAGCTGAGTTAGAAGCACACACCTGGTGATGAAGCACTGATGGGACATGATGGAGCAATCATACCCCACTATGATTCTCCCCTTGAATATAGCCATAAAACCTGGCCAGATGCATGGACCAGCTATTGCAGGAATCTGAAGAGTAAATAATCGTAGGCAGATAAGGGAAGAGGACAAGAATTTGAAACACCACAAAACTGGCTTTAAATTTACCAAGTTTTTAATCCTCTGTTCCTCTTACCACTTGACCCTAGAGGTAGGTACAGCAATGAAAGTATGCAGCAAGTCAGGATCACAAAGGTCACATCTATCTGTGGCTGAAAGACCTTTTCAAAGGGGAACCCGCAGGAACAGGAAAACACTGGTGATGTCACAGAGAGAGAGCAGCTCAGGAAAACAGCCCTATCAAGTTGTTTATGAACTCCTGGGCTCACTCCTGAGCTGCTCACGCATGGATAGGATCCTAATCAGGATATAAAACACTCTGAGAACAGAATTTAAAGGCAGATTACCATCCAAGTTCCAGACTGGCCACTGCGGGGGAGCACACATGGTGCAAAGCTTTGAAAACTGAACTGACATTGGAAACAGTCTACAGGGAAGACACTAGAACTTGTGGCTTTAACCATATCTGCTAAAACAAAGTATCAACATCCTCCATAGGATGTAAATGAGACCAAGAGTCTTATAACATAATATTCAAAATATCCAAGATAAAAACCAAAAACACTCACAATAAAAAGAACGAGCAAAATCTCAACTCACAAGGGAAAAGAAAATCAACAGACATCTACCCCAAGATAAGAGATGTTGGGATTTTCTTGCAAAAGCTATTTTTAAAAACTGTTCTCAAAAATGTTCCAACAAGCAATCATGAACACCCTGAAAATAAATGGGAAAATAAAAGTCTCAGTAAAGAAACAGAAGAGATAAAGAAAGACAAACCAAATAGAAATGTTAAGCTGAAATATACAATAACTTAAAAAAAAACCTCATTGGATCAGCTGAATAACAGAATGAAGATACAGAGGAAAGAGTCAATGAACTTGAAGACATATCAATAGAAATTATACAATTAGAACAAGAGAAAAAATAAGAATTTTTAAAAATAAACAGATCCTTAGGGATCTGTGAAACAAAAACATATTTTGAATATTTATGAAAGAGTCTCAAAATGAGAGGAGAAAGAAAAAATAATATTTGAAGAAATAATCACTGAAAACATGCCAAATTTGTTGAAAGACAAAAACCTATAGATTCCAGAAGTTCAACTAATCCAAAATATGATAAACCTAAAGAAATGTATGTTAAGACGCATCATAATCAAACTGCTAAAAACTAGAGATAATATAAAAACCTTGAAGGCAGGACTTCCCTGGTGGCGCAGTGGTTAAGAATCCGCCTGCCAATGCAGGGGACACGGGTTCGAGCCCTTGTCCAGGAAGATCCCACATGCCGCGGAGCACCTAAGCCCATGCGCCACAACTACTCAGCCTGCACTCTAGAGCCTGCAAGCCACAACTACTGAGCCCACATGCTGCAACTACTGAAGCCTGCATGCCTAGAGCCCGTGCTCTGCATCAAGAGAAACCACCGCAACAAAGAGTAGCCCCCACTCGCCACAACTAAAGAAAGCCTGCACATGCAGCAACAAAGACCCAAAGCAGCCAAAAATAAGTAAATAAATAAAATCAATTAATTTAAAAAAAGAAATCTTGAAGGCAGTTAAACCCATGTAAACAAGAGACTATTCTCCTCTTGAGTTCTCTAAAATATGTTTGAAGGCTAAAAGGAAAAGCCAAAACATAGTCCAGTGGGGGTTTTGATGTACATAAATATATAAGACAACTAACACATAAATTGGGGAGAGAAAAAGGAACTAAATTGTGGTAAGATTTATATATTCACTTGAAGTGGTAAAATACTGATTCAAAGTACACTGTGAAAAACTAAGGATATATATATTGTCTCCAAGGAAATTATTACAAAAGATAATCAAAGGAATGTAATCAAAATCACAATACATATACCCAAAAGAAACACTAAAAAAATGTTCAAATAACCCAAAAGAAGGCAAAAAAGAAGAAATAGAGGAATAAAAAACAGAGGAATGAAACAGAAAACAAATAAGAAAACAGAAGACCTAAATCTAAATATATCAACAAATGCACTAAATGTAAGTACCCTAAACATACCAATCAAAAGACAGATGGTCAGAATGATTTTTTAAAAACACACAAAGTAATTATGTTCTACCTACAAAACACTCACTTCAAATATGTCATAGGTAGATTAAAGATAAAAAGGTGGAAAACATATCATGCAAACACTAATCAAAAGAAACTTGGAGCAGATATATTAATATCAAAGGAGACATAAGAGCAAAGAAAATTACTATGGATAATAACAAAAGGATCAGTTTCCCAAGAAAATATAACAATCTTAAATTGTTATATAAAAAAACTATATATTCAAATATACATAACAAATATACAGAACAGAAATTTAAATACACAGAAGAAAACCTGGAGGAATTAAAATGAGAAATAAATTCATAATTATAGAGACTCCAACACAACTTTCTCAGTAATCGATATGATTAGTAGACAGAAAATCAGCAAAGATATAGAAGAACTATACAACACCATCAGCCTACTAGATCTTGTTGACATTTATAGACCATTTCACACAACTACATCAGAATACACTTTATTATCAAGTACACGTGGAACATTCCCTATAAACAACTATACACTGTATCACAAAACAAATCTTTAAAAGTTTTAAATAATTGAATCATAAAAAGTAGGCTTTCTGGTCATAATGGAATTAAACTAGAATTCAGTAACAGAAAAATTACAAGAAAATCTCCAAACACTTGAAAACACACTTATAAATAATCCATGGGTCAAAGAGAAAATCTAAAGAAAATCAGAAAATATTTTCAAGTAAACAAAACTGAAAGTACAGCATTTTACAATTTGTGAGATGCAAGTAAAGCAGTACTTAGAGGAAAGTATTGTAGTGTTGAAATACTTATATTATAAAAGAAGAAAGAACTCAAAGCAATAATCTAAGTTTTCATCAAAAGAGACCTGAAAAAGAAGAGCATAATAAGCCCAAAGCAAGCATAAGGAAAGAAATAAGAAGATGGGAAATCAAATAAATTGAAAATATAAAAACAATAGATAAAATAAATGGAACGAAAACTGGTTCTTTGAAAAGATAACAAAACTGATAAACCTTTAGAAAGACTAACAAAGAAAACAGAGAGAATACATAAATTACCAATGTCAGGAACATAAGAGGAGCCACCACTACAGACTCCACAGATATTTAAAGGAAAATAAAGGAGTATGATAAATAACTCTACATACATTAATTCAGCAGTTTAGATGGCACAGACCAACTCACTGAAAAACAGAAATACCACAATTCATGCAATGCAATCAATAACCTGAACAGTACTATAAACACTAAATAAATTTAATAAATAATTAGAAGCCTTCAAAACAGAAAACTGCAGTCCTACATGATCTTACTGGACAATTCTACTGAACATTTAATGAAGAAATAAAACCACTTCTGCACCATCTTTTCCAGAAGATAGAACAGGAAGTTATATTCCCTACTCTTTTATGTCAGCACTTACCAAAGCCAAAAGCAGTGTAGAAATTTAAAAAAAACCCTGCAGATCAATATTTCTCATGAACATAGACACAAAAATCTTCAAGAAACTATTAAATATTATCAAATCGAATCTAGCAATATATATAAAAAGAATAATACGTGTGACCATGTGAGAGCTATCTCAGAAATGCAAGCCTAATTCATTATTTAAAAGGAAATTATTCTTCATATTGAAAGACTGAAATTTTCCCCCTAAAATCAAGGCAAAGATGACCACTTTCAGCATTCCTATTATACATTGTATTAGAAGTCACAGCCAGTACAATAAAGTAAGGAAAATAAATTAAAGCACATCGATTGGAAAGGAAGAAATAAAACTGACCTATTCACAACCAACAAGATTGTTTATGTATAGGAAGTCCTAATTAATCTATGGAACAATTTCTAGAATCAAAAATTAAGTTTATCAACGTTGCAGAATACAAGGTCCACCCCCCAAAAATCAATTGTATTTCGATATACTAGCCATGCAGATTTGAAAACAAAATTTTAAAACAGTTCTATTTACAGTAGCTCCAGAATAAGAAATTAGTTATAAAGCTAACATAAATTGTGAAGCACCTATAGAAAATATGGAGAGAGGAAATCACAGACCTAACTAAATGGAAGAACAAACCATGTTCACAGATTGGAAGACTCAACATAGCAATAATATCAGTTCTCCCCCAAATTGGTCTATAGATTTAAGGTAATTCTGATCAAAATCCCAGGAGGATTTTTAAAATATAAAGAAGTGGTTTCTAAAATGTAAACTGAATGACAAAGGAATTAGAATAGCTAAAACAATTTTTAAAAAGAAGTTGAAAGAATCACTCTATCCAATTTTAAGAACTATAGTGATCAAGACAACATATTGGTGAAAAGGCAGACAAATAGATCAGTGGAATAAAGAGTCCTAAAATAGACCCAAACAAATATGGCAAATTGATTTTAATGGTGCAAAAGCAATCCAATGCTGAAAGGATAGTCTTTTCAACAAATGTTGTTGTAACAACTAGACATGCGTATACCAAAACCAAAAAACAAAAAAACCTTGTACTAAGCCTCACAACTATACAAACGTTAACTCAAAATGGATCAGCCATTCTGGAAAAGTTTGGCAGTTTTAATAAGTTAAATATGCACTAACCAGATGCCCCAGCAGACTCACTCCTGGGTGTTTACCCTAGAGTAATAAAGTCTTCACACAAAAGCATGTACACAAATGTTTTTAACAGCACTATTCATAATCACCTAAAACTGGGGAAAAAAAAAAAAGATGTCCTCCAGCAGATGAATGGATAAACACACCATGGTATATCTAGTAAAATCCTACTCTGCAATAAAATGAGCAAACTACTTGTGCACACATGGATGAATCCCAAAGGCGTTATTCTCAGTGAAAGTAGCCAGTCTCAAAAGGCTACATTACCAACTCATTCCATTTAAAGAACAGTCTTAAAATGATCATTGATGGAGAACAGATCGGGTGTTCGGGGTAGAGAAATGGTGGGACGATAAAGGAGTGGCACAAAGGAGTTTTTGATGAACTGCTGTGTATCTTGATTAGGGTGGTGATGTCACAAATCTCTACATGTTAATATTCAGAGAACTGTAAACAGAAACAAAACAAATAACACAATGACACAAACTAGATGGGACTCCGTGGCAGCCCCCAATCAGTCTCCAAGGTCTTGGGTGAAAGCTTCTTAAGTTAAACACTTAAAACAAAACAAAAAAATGCATTGGAAACCAGAAGACACAGAAGGATAATAAAGGCATTAAAGGAGCAGATGTGGGCCCCCTCCTGAGCCTGGAGAACTGTTCAGCCACTTTCCCCTGAATCTGGTGAGCTCTTATAGCACTGGTCCTCAAACTTGCCTGTACACAGTGTCTGAAGAGCTTTCCTTAAGAAATGTGGCCTTGCAATGGAAGGGCGTGTGTTAACAAATGCAGAAATTCAGCTTCAGTGATGTCTGTGATTCTTCCATACAGCTTAGCATCCAACCATCTAGAAAGTTCCCTTATGTGGGATATACATCTGACAATTGGCTTGATTGTTGAAACTGCAGCTACCTCAAATTTATTAGTTTGCTAGGGCTGCTGTAACAGCACAAACTGACTGGTTTAAAATAAATATATTCTCTCACAGTTCTGGAGGCTAGAAGTCCAAAATCAAGGTGTTGACAGGGCCATGCTCTCTCCAAAGCCTCCAAGGAAGGATCCTGCCTTGCCTCTTCCAGTTTCTGGTAGCCCCATGCACTCTTTGGCTTGTGGCCACATCACTCTACTTTTTGCCTCCATCTTCACATGGCCGTCTTCTGTCTGTGTGTCATCATATGACATTTTCCTCTCTGTGTGTGTCTGTGTCTGAATCTCCCCCTTCTTATGAATAATCCAGTCATATTGGATTAGGGTCTGCCCTAATTAGACTTTATTTTAATTTGATCACATTTGGAAAGACCCTATTTCCAAATAAGGTCACACTGACAGGTATGGGGAATTAGGACTTCAACATACCTTTTGGCAGGATACAATTTAACCCATAATATCAAGATTTCATAGAATATAGGAAATGAAAGGTACAGTAATAGCACTGGCATTAGTTTGTTTGATATACTAATAGCAGTTGATTCTAAAGAAGTTCACTGGCATTAAGTCTCTGTTCTCCTTATCTTGAATCGCCTTTTTGAGTGCCTGGGAAGAAGAGCCTCTCCTTGAGTTGTATGTTTTTATATAATGCAGGCTGCACCACTATTTAAAGTTTTCAAACCAGCTCTCACAGATGTAAAATTTAATGATTTTTTTTTTTTTTTTTTTTTTGCACTTGCATTTCTCCTGTGTTTCGATTTCCCAAGTCTCAGCAAAATTCTTGTTTAACCGTCTGGCCTTTTCACAAAATTATCATGGTAGTTACTGGGTCTGGGAGGGGTATAAACAAATCTCACTCCCCTCATAACCCCCCAGACTCAGCTACATGTTTTAGGAGGAAGGAGTCATATTTATTGCTGTGTTCTTTTGTTTAAAGGGACTATGTTGAATTATGCATATGTTAAAAGACTGTGAAATTTAACATTTTTAGTATACAGAAACAAAAGTGGCATTTCAAAACCATGGTTGGCAAGGATCATTGTATCTTCCTCCGTTGGTTCATTTATTCACTCAGTAAATATTCACTGAGCACATACTATCTTCCACACCCCATGTATTGTGCTGGGGTACAAAGACAAATAGGGCAGAGCCATAAAACTGATAAAAATTCAGTTTTAAGTGTTCTCATGGGGTTAGCGCAAGGTTCCTCAGGATCTAGGGGCTGCCTCTAATTCTTCCTGGAGAGTGAGGGGTGACTGCCCTCCAACTAGTTTAATTCATTTCACCATGTCCATGGCAAACCCATACGGACAAAGATTTCTTCTCCTCCTTCTATCTCCTCTGCTTAATGCAGCCCAGAACCTCCAGGGCAACCAGAGACCCCTTACACACTCATTTAGCATATGCAAGTGCACACTACAATATGCCAAGTGCTGTGTCAGGGAGTGGAGTTAAGTGATGGTAGAGAGCCACAGGGCACCTGTCCTCCCCTGAGCCTTCATCTACTCGAGACTTGCTCCTAGGAAGCCAGGGAGCTGGAAGAATGGGGAGCCCTTAGCACAGCAGCTGGCTGGGAGAGCCCATGAGGCAGCCGACAGATGCTCATCCAGATATAGCCCTGCTGTCCTGAGAACCTGTCAGCTTTCTTATTCAAAAACAAGAAGTATTTTTAATTCTTTGGCACTTGTGCCCCACTTAGAATATCACGTCAGTCACTAATCAGGGGAGCCCAACTGCTCTGGACTCCTAAGAGCTCAGGTGGCTTCTC
This sequence comes from Phocoena sinus, assembly GCF_008692025.1. Lineage (NCBI taxonomy): Eukaryota > Metazoa > Chordata > Mammalia > Artiodactyla > Phocoenidae > Phocoena > Phocoena sinus. The sequence goes on from NC_045778.1 coordinate 35,692,037, forward strand.
AAAGCTACCAGTGCCACCAGCAGCCAACAGGACACAGAGCAGGTGGCTCATGGAGCCCTAGGTGGGCCTGGCCACCTTCCCAATCTTTATCATGCCCAGGTACACGAGGGAAGCTGCCCTCGAAGACACCAAATGTGAAGATGGACTTCTTTTTATAAGGCTTTGGAAACCAACAGCCAATGGGTATCTGAAAACATATTCAAACATCGGCAAACAGGGAGCTGTACATGATAACAAGATACCACTTAAAGCCATCTGACAGAAAACTATAAGACACTGATGAAAGAAATTAAAGATGATACAAACAGAGAGATATACCATGTTCTTGGATTGGAAGAATCAACATTGTGAAAATGACTCTGCTACCCAAAGCAATCTACAGATCCAAAGCAATCCCTGTCAAACTACCAATGGCATTTTTCACAGAACTAGAACAAAAAATTTCACAATTTGTATGGAAACACAGGAGCCCCTGAATAGCCAAAGCAATCTTGAGAAAGAAAAACAGAGCTGGAGGAATCAGGCTCCCTGATTTCAGACTATACTACAAAGCTACAGTAACCAAGACAGTCTGGTACTGGCACAAAAACAGAAATATAGATCAATGGAACAGGATAGAAAGCCCAGAGATAAACCCACACACATATGGTCAACTTATCTTTGATAAAGGAGGCAAGAACATACAATGGAGAAAGGACAGCCTCTTCAATAAGTGGTGCTGGGAAAACTGGACAGCTACATGTAAAAGAATGAAATTAGAACACCCCCTAACACCATACACAAAAATAAACTCACAATGGACTTAAGACCTAAATGTAAGGCCAGGCACCATAAAACTCTTAGAGGAAAACATAGGCAGAACACTCTATGACATAAATCACAGCAAGATCCTTTTAGACCCACCTCCTAGAGCAAGGGAAATAAAAACAAAAATAAACACATGGGACTTAATGAAACTTAAAAGCTTTTGCACAGCAAAGGAAACCATAAGCAAGATGAAAACACAGCCCTCAGAATGGGAGAAAATAGTTGCAAACGAAGCAACTGACAAAGGATTAATCTCCTTTGAGATTAAAATTTACAAGCAGCTCATGCAGCTCAATATCAAAGAAACAAAAAACCCAATCCAAAAATGGGCAGAAGACCTAAATAGACATTTCTCCAAAGAAGATATACAGATTGCCAACAAACACATGAAAGAATGCTCAGCAGCACTAATCATTAGAGAAACGCAAATCAAAACGATTTGCATCACCTCACAAGGGTCAGAATGGCCATCATCAAAAAATCTACAAATAGTAAGTGCTGGAGAGGGTGTGGAGAAAAGGGAACCCTCTTGCACTGTTGGTGGGAATGTAAATTGATACAGCCACTATGGAGAACAATGTGGAGGTTCCTTATATAACTAAAAATAGAACTACCGTACAACCCAGCAATCCCACTACTGGGCATATACCCTGAGAAAACCATAATTGAAAAAGAGTCATGTACCACAATGTTCATTGCAGCTCTATTTACAATAGTCAGGACATGGAAGCAACCTAAGTGTCCATCGACAGATGAATGCATAAAGAAGATGTGGCACATGTACAGAATGGAATATTACTCAGCCATAAAAAGAAATGAAATTGAGTTATTTGTAGTGAGGTGGATGGACCTAGAGTCTGTCATACAGAGTGAAGTAAGTCAGAAAGAGAAAAACAAATACTGTATGCTAACACATATATATGGAATCTAAAAAAAAAGGATATGAAGAACCTAAGGGCAGGACAGGAATAAAGATGCAGACGTAGAGAATGGACTTGAGGAGAGAGGGGGGAAGGGTAAGCTGGGACAAAGTGAGCGAGTGGCATGGACTTACATATATTACCAAATGTGAAATAGATAGCTAGTGGGAAGCAGCCGCATAGCACAGGGAGATCAGCTCAGTGCTTTGTGACCACCTAGAGGGGTGGGATAGGGAGGGTGGGAGGGAGATGCAAGAGGGAGGACGATATGGGGATATATGTATACGTATAGCTGATTCACTATGTTATAAAGCAGAAAGTAACACACCTTTGTAAAGCAATTTTACTACAATAAAGATGTTAAAAGAATTTTTTTTAATATAAAAAACGATAAAGCCATCTGACAGGCAAAGACTTTAAAGCCTGACAATATCAACCAAGCATTAGCCAGCATTTGTCAGTATCCAGGGAACCTCCAACATGCCTGCCCTTCCCTGCAGCCTATCACAAGGGCACAAAGAGAGCCATAGGCTGTGTCCATCACAGCACTGCTTGTGACATCAAAACATTAGAAACTCCCCAACATCCAGCAGTACCGGCACAGGAAGGTAAGCTATTCATACAAGGAAACTAAACATCATTAAAATGAGACAATTCTGTATATATTCAGAATCGTTAGATCCCAACGACATACTGCTGAGTAAAAATAAGGCAAGTTACAGAATATTGTGTACGCTATGGTACCATATTCCATCATTTGAAACACAGAAAACACTGCTATCTCTTGTTCATGGATATGTAGTTAAAATGTAGAAAAAAAAATAACTGCCAAATCAGATGCCACACTTAGGACAATGCTGCCTTCAATGAAGGAGAAAGGGAAAAGAACTTGCAGAGACAAACAAAGGAGGTTTTAACTATATATAGTATTTTTCATTTAACTATTTGGCGGAAACACATCATATCATAATGTTTAAATGTATTAACTCTAAAGGTGAGTGATAAAAATGGCCAGGTGTCAGGCACTGATCTATGCTTTGCATACATTACATCATTTAACCCTCACTACAACTCTGTGAGGGAAATGTACTATTTACCCCCATTTCCCAATGGGGAAACTGATGCGCTGAGAGGATGCCTCAGGTTACCCACCCAGGATCCAAACCCAGGCCATGTGGACCCCTATCTGTGCTCCTAACCACTCTAGAATCCTGTCTCTGTGGAATGGACATGGAGGCACATTGCAAATCTTCCTGATGTTTACGTATGTTCAAACAATGTAATTACAGAAGAAGAGGGAGAAGTGCTACAAGAAAGAGATTTCCAAAGCCCCTGTGTGATGGTTCATTTTGTTTCAACCTGGCTGGGCCACAGTGGCCAGACATTTGATGAGACATTATCCTGGATGTTTCTGTGAGGATGTTTTTGGATGAGATTTACATTTAAATCAACGGACTCTTAGTAAGGCAGACTGCCCTCCATACGGTGGATGGGCCTCATCCAATCAGTTGAAGGCCTGGAGAGAATGAAAGGCTGACCTACCTCAGCCCCAGCAGGCTGCCTCTGGACATCATCTGCAGCATCAGCTCATCCCTGGGTCTCCAGTCTGCCAGCCCACCCTGCAGATTCTAGACTTGCCAGCCCCCATAATTGTGTGAACCAATTCCTCCTTAAAATCTTCCTCTCTCTCTCCCTCACATATATATATATAGATGATAGATATATAGGTATAGCTATATACATATAGATATATAGATGTATCTCTCTCCCATTGGTGCTGTTTCCCTGACTAATACACCTTCCCTCCAGCTCTTGCCCTACGGCGACTGCTGATGGACAAGGCCTGTCTGGGTTGCTCCTGTTCCCTCCTGTTTGGAGTCTTGAGAGAAAGAACCACAGGAAGCCACTAATTATCAGAACATCATACGCCAAGGTAGCTATTGTTAATCCCATTTTTATGGGAAGAAAACTGAGGCTCAGAAAAGCTAAAGAACTTCCCAACAGCTCCCATCAGGCAAGGGACAAAGTGCTTTTATGCTCAAATCGCACATCTTTCCCTAAAGCATATGGCAAGGGCCAAGATAGTGGGTGCACCTTGGCTCTGCCAGCAATCAAACACAAATGGGGTAAATGCCAGGGAACCTAAGAGTAATTGAGCAATTGAGCAGACACTGAATTAAGACAATATACAGGAATGTATAATTATGGGGCATAGCTCATGTTATGCTATGGAGAAACAGACAATGAGGGCTTCCACGACAGCAAGCAAGAGAAATACCGGAATACAAGGTCCTGTCTGATCTAAGAAAACCCTAAATAAATGAAGACCCATACCATCCTTATGGAGAGGAATATATAGTATTATGTAGATGTAAAATCTTTTCCAACTTATCTGCATATTTAATGCAATCCTACTCAAGGGTCCAACAGGATTTTTATGGACCCCAACAGGCTGATTCTAAAATTTACATGAAAGAATAAAGAATAGCCAATACACTTGTAAGCAAGAAGACTGATGAGGAGAGGCTCATTTTACCAGATATCAAGAATTATTATGAAGCTATAGCAATTACAACATTGTGGTACTACTGCAGTAGTAGATATGTTAACCAGAAGAGAATACAAAGCCCTGAAACAGATATTATACGTATAAGGAAATGTTCTAGATGACACACGTGGCAGGTCAGGTCCCTCAGGACACATGAGGGACTATTCAACAGATGGAGTTAGAAAATATGGTATCCACTTGGGAAAATAAGTGAATTTCAATCCCTAACTCAATTCAAACATAAAAATTAACTGTAGTTGGATTAAGAACTTAATGACAACAGCCAACTTTAATACTTTTATATCAGTAAATTTCTAATCTAGGGATAGAAAAGGATTTCTTAAACCCCCTCAAAAAAAAAAAAACTATAGAAAATAAATGGGTGATAAATTTTGACTATATCCAAATTTAGAACTCCTGTTTATCAATGGAAACTTTCAAGAACATAAAAAAGCCAAATAAGAAAGTAATATTTGTAATGATTATAACAATGGACTAATATATCAATAACATATAAAGAACTACAAATCAGTAAGAATCTTCAAAACCAATAGAAAAAATGAGCAAAAGACATAAATGAGCAGTTCACAGAAAAGGAAAGTCCTGTGAACAATAAAGCTGTAAGATTCTTACTCTCCTTTGTGATCAGGAAATGCAAATGAAGACCATAATAAAATACGGTTTTACACACATCCTGTCAACACAGATTAAGAAGCCTCTGCCTGTTGCGGAGTATGTGGATCAAGAGCATCTCCTATACGTTGCTGGTAGGAGGATAAAATGATACAGTCAATTAGAAGATAATTTGTAATTTTCTTGTAAAATTGAACATTCAGTCCCCGACAATTCAACAATGCCACTCCAGGAGAAACTTGCACATGTATATATAGCAGGTAACATGCATAAGAATGTCCACAGCAGCACAGTTCATAATAGCAAAATCTTGGCATCCTGCCTAATGCCCATCAACAGGAGACTGGATTAAAAAGGAGACACCATTCACAACAGCATCCCATTGTAATATTATATAGTACTCAAAATGCTAAAACATAACTAATTCTGGCTACACGTAGTAATGATGAGAATATGTCATAAACCAGGGACTACAATTAATCCAATTCTGTGGTCTGAAACATAAATGAAAAAAGTGGGAAAAAAATCTTTGAAAGGACACCTATCTTCCCTGGTCAGACAAATGCTGTGATCTCATCCTTGCAAAGGGCATAAATGTTTATGGCAGAAGAATTTTTTTAACAAGTCCTTCCTGACATTCCTCAAGCCAATGCCATAAATGAAATATCTACACCAGCATCCCAGAGTGAGATAAATTGGGATTTAAGTGGCAGAGGATGGGGGCTTAGCTACAGCCATTTTTATTTATGCACGCATCCAGGCAGAGCAAAAAGAGAATTCTATAGTCCTGATGATAAAAGTTAACAGGAACATCAAGCTACAGAATTTGGGAAGGAAATGGCTTCGAAATCAGTCTGTGTCTGCTGGAACCAATTACCTGAGATAAAGCCAGGCCACGCTGCTAAAGATGGATAATCAGGAGTTTATTGGACAAATGAACCAGCAATGATAAAAGAGGTAACCTCGTTGCCAAGAAGGTAGGTAAATATAGCTGGAACAATGGAAAAGGCTGTTGTTAGATCCCAGTTTCCCAAACATTGCTATGTTCCTCCTCTGCAAAGGCTTTCTCACGTTCCTGAAGAATTCTGAAGAACCAGGGACATGGACACATTATCCAGAAGTTTCCTAACCCAACCTAAGCTGTGGTCTGTAAGCTGCCTTAATTCTCTGTTCCAAACACCAGAAGCAACAAAAAGGGGATAACCCCCAAAAGCTGGGTCATAATTATTAGCGGATGAATGAACAGGGAAGTTACAAGGCCGAAAACCTGTGTCTCAATGGTGTCTGAAGACCGAGACAAAAATGCTACTACCTCTTTCCACTTCCTTGACTCCAGACAGTGAATTAAAACCAACAATTACCTCATTCAGGTTTGCATATCAGGTAGAGTAAGATCCAAAACAAAAAGACCCAGGCTACTGTCAAACACCCACTTAGAAACAAACTCCGTTCATTTCATGGCTTAAACTCTCCTGTAGGAAGCTATCCCTCATTGCCCCTGGAAGCCTTGAAGGGCCTATTACCCAAGTGACAATAGTATTACTACCATCCCTATTGTGACACTTAGAGACTGAGTAGTCATTAGAATGGGTAACACGATGCTGTTCATTCATTAGACGAATATCACTGAACACTGCTACGTGCCAGACAGCATGCTGCGCACTAGGAATGTGGCAGCAAACAAACACAAACGTGGCATCTGCTTTCTTTGGGCCCACTTGTTGTCAAGGGAGAGACCCTTCATCAGATAGTCATAAAACTAAGCTTGACTACAATCTGAACCAAGGGCTATGAAGGGCAGGCAAGGTGCTGAGGGACCAGATCATGTTGGCAGGGGTGGGAGTGGGGTTAGGAAGTGAAGTTTAACTTGATGTATGCAAAATGAAAAGGAAGTACCCGTGCGTGTGTGTGTGTGTGTGTGTGTGTGTGTACACGCACGTGTACGTGTTTGAGTGGAGGAGCCAACAGGCAGAGGAAATGCGTGCAAAATTAGGTGGTAGATGGACCATGAAGGTCACGTTTAAGACTCTGGTCTTAACCTTAAATTTGACGGAAATCTTAAAAGGAATCTGGGGTAAGAAAGAGCAGGTGCAGGAGACTACCTCTGCATTTTTGTTTTTGAAAAATAATCACTCTGGATGAAGATTAGAGGTGTTCAAAGTGAGTATGTGAAGACAAATCAACAGCCTATTGCAATAAGAAACAATGAGATATCTGGGACTGATATTCTAGCCGCATTGTGAGCTAAAGTAATGAAAATCTTGTTGGGATTCAGGGATGAGAAGCTGAAGCCAATACTTTGCAATGATGAAATAACTCATCAATTTATCACATGTGATCATCTGAAATAAAATGTCTGCTAGACTGGGAACTCCGTGAGGTCAGGGATTTTTCTTGCTTTTTTTTCCCTCCACTATATCCTAACACCTAGAATAATACCTAGTAAATAATAGATGCTTATTAAATATTTGTTGGATGGCTAGATAGAAGGCAAGCCTTTGGGGAACTGAGGCTAAAATACCAAAGAGCAGTATGAAAGGCATAAAGGGATAAATGACAATGGAGTGAGGCAAAGGGGCAGTTACTAACTGTACCGTATAAATGAAAGAAAGAGAAAGAAAAACTCAGATCTCTGAACTTTAGGCCCAATAGGTGCTGAATTATATCAGTTGCATTTAAAATCTCACAAGGGGGGGCTTCCCTGGTGGTGCAGTGGTTAGGAGTCCACCTGCCCATGCATGGGACACGGGTTCAAGCCCTGGTCCAGGAAGATCCCACATGCTGTGGAGCAGCTAAGCCCATGTGCCACAACTACTGAACCTGCGCTCTACAGCCCGTGAGCCACAACTACTGAAGCCTGCACGCTGCAACTACTGAAGCCCACAAGCCTAGAGCCCGCACTCAGCAACAAGAGAAGCCACCGCAATGAGAAACCCACGCACCTCAACAAAGAGTAGCCCCCACTAGTTGCAACCAGAGAAAGCCCACGTGCAACAACAAAGACCCAAGGCAGGCAAAAATAAACAAATTAATTAATTAAAAAAATAAAATCTCACCAAGGGGCTTCCCTGGTGGTGCAGTAGTTAAGACTCCACCTACCAATGCAGGGGATGCAGGTTCGAGCCCTGGTCCGGGAAGATTCCACATGCCGCGGAGCAACTAAGCCCATGCACCACAACTACTGAAGCCCACGCGCCTAGAGGCCATGCTCTGCAACAAGAAAAGCCACCACAATGAGAAGCCTGCACACCACAACGAAGAGTAGCCCCCGCTCGTCGAAACTAGAGAAAGCCTGCGCGCAGCAACGAAGACCCAATGCAGCCAAAATTAAATAAATAAATAAAATTTATTTTTAAAAATCTCACCAAGTGTCTTACGGTGAAGTGGGAGCATTGACTGGGAACAAACAGGGAGCTGATAATTGAAATGAATATTAATGGGAGACTTTAAGCCAACTCAATGTGCCCTTACCCCCAACCCACTCAACCTCCCGTATCTGCTGAAACAGCTTCTCCTCCCTTCCCTGTTAGCACAACCCTCCTTTGTTTGAAGACCCCAAACTCCTTTGATTTCAGCTTCTACTGTGAAACAAGGAGCTCATTTTCATCATGTTCTAACAACTCCAAAACACAACACATATGCGCGCGCACACACACACACACACACACACACACACACACACACACACACACATCACTGTCTCTATATCTATAACTAGAGTATTATCCCAGCAGCTCTTGGAAGACAATTACAAAGTCAAGCATGGGAGGAGAAGCCTTGATCACACACAAATATAGCAGGACTTAGGTAATTTACAGCAGGAATGGATGTATAGGTATGGACCAGACCCCAAGAGGGTTAGACCAAGGAGAGAGAAACATAATCTCAAACCAGTCTGAGTTCACTGATATGGAGGCACTCACCAGACTTCTTAAGTTCAGTGTCCTAGCTCAAGCAGCTGGGAATGGTTCTAATTGTTTGCTCAGCTATTTTTTTTTAGTAAATTTATTTATTTTTGGCTGCGTTGGGTCTTCATTGCTGTGCGTGGGCTTTCTCTAGTTGCGGCAAGCAGGGGCTACTCTTCGTTGCGGTGCGTGGGCTTCTAAACGCAGTGGCTTCCTTTGTTGCGGAGCACGGGCTCTAGGCACGCGGGCTTCAGTAGTTGTGGCACGTGGGCTCAGTAGTTGTGGCTCCCGGGCTCTAGAGCACAGGCTCAGTAGTTGTGGCACATGGGCTTAGTTGCTTCGCGGCATGTGGGATCTTCCCAGACCAGGGCTTGAACCCGTGTCCCTTGCACTGGCAGGTGGATTCTTAACCACTGCGACACCAGGGAAGTCCTGTTTGCTCCGCTATTTAACAGGAATCTAAACTCAACAATGATCTATTCTAAATGAAGCTGAGATGCCAGAACTTCTTTGGCATAATGTAGATGAAGTAGCCCAAAGACCAGAGAATACCGACATCCCTTTATGTTATCTCCCTCTGCTTACCCTTAAGCACACTCCCAAAAGCCACGCCACGCCCTTCACCAAGTGCTGAGAAATACGAAGGTGAGGAGAGCACCAGCATTGTGTCTAAACATTTCAGTGCCTGACATCTATAAGCTATAAAGTTCTGGTTCGAATGCAGTCTTGAAATTGGATGCCTGATTTTAACAGAGATGAGCAGAGGCCAAGTGGCAGCATCCAAACACCAGAGGGAAGGTGAGCCTGGTGACTGGAAGAAGCAGCAGGACCAGATTATCACCGGAATGTTCTTACCCACAGGGAGAGCTGACTGTGATTAACTAACTCTGAGGTCCCCAAAACAAAAGTAGACAGGTGATCCACCAAGATCTTACTTAATTTGTATAACTGGGGGGAAGAAAGCCATAAAAATGGAGACACAGACTGTTTTCATCTAATGTCCAAACCCTGAGCCCCTTGAATGACCCTGTACTCTTTTTGTTCCCCCCATGGGACTAGTAAACCATTTATTATATTATGGTTTTTAGCAATGAATAGTGCATATGTCTTTGTGTGTGTGTGTGTGTGTGTGTGTGTGTGTGTGTATGTGTGTGTGTTTAGTTGGGTTTTTTTAACGTCTTTATTGGAGTATAAATGCTTTACTATGTTGTGTTAGTTTCTGCTGTATAACAAAGTGAATCAGCTCTACGTATACATATACCCCCATGTCTCCTCCCTCTTGCATCTCCCTCCCACCCTCCCTATCCCACCCCTCTAGGTGGTCACAAAGCAGCGAGCTGATTTCCCTGTGCTATGCGGCTGCTTCCCACTAGCTATCTGTTTTATGTTTGGTAGTGTATATACGTCCATGCAACTCTCTCACTTCGTCCCAGCTTACCCTTCCCCCTCCCCGTGTCCTCAAGTTGTGGCACATATATGCAATGGAATATTGCTCAGCCATAAAAAGAAATAAAATTGAGTTATTTGTAGTGAGGTGGTTGGACCTAGAGTCCGTCATACAGATTGAAGTAACTCAGAAAGAGAAAAACAAATACCATATGCTAACACATATATATGGAATCTAAAAAGAAAATGGTTCTGAAGAACATAGGGGCAGGACAGGAATAAAGATGCAGACGTAGAGAATGGACCCTGTACTCTTTAAACGAGAGGAGGACCTGAACTCTTCCTGGAGCATCACAATTAAGTACTGTGACTATTCTTCTTGGCCTTTCTTAAAGAGACCTGAAACTATTAATCAAGATAACTTTGCACTGGAGGAAAGGAAATTCCACGACCTACTGGGTATATCGAAGGCTGAATCTTGGCTATTCCTAATTCCTAGAAACCTGGAACATTGCTGGGGCCTATCAGTCAGAGTGGGGGTTAATGGAAGTCAAACAAAAAATCGGGTTTTGACCCAAGTCAGCCTTATGGAACGTCCAAGGGACCCCAGACCATTTCCTGAGTGAATGTTTGGAATAGACAGCTTCAGCAATATGATAAACTTCCTAACTGACTGTCTGAAAATTGACTAAGGGCTAATAAGGCAGAAAGAGCAAAGTGGAAACCATTTCACTCTCCCTGCTGAAATAAGAAAACCAAAACACTGCTACATCCCCAGGGAAATCAGAGAAATTAGCATCATCATTAAATATTTGAAAGGTGCAAAGCAGAAGATTCCAATCACATCCCATGTAACTTTCTAGGTTGACAGATGCAAAAGATAATGAGTCATAAGGAGTGACAGTGGATTATCATCAACTTAATCAAGTGGTGACTCCAATTGTGTCTGCTGCTCCTGATATGGTCTCTTTATTGGATCCAATCAATATAGACCCTAGCAACTGGTCCACAGTTATTGATCTGCCAGTATTTTTTCCCTCTATCCCAACAAACAAAAAACCACTAGGAACAATTAGCTTTCTCCAGTAGGTACAGCAATAAACCTTCACTGTCTTACCCGAAGGCCATATCAACTTTCTGTCTCTGAGTTACACAGTCTATGAGAATTTGACTATCTGACCGTCTAATAGAACATCATGCTAGTCTAATACATTGATGACTTCATGCTGATAAGACGTGGGAGCACAAATCAGCAGGTACCAAGTGCCGTAGTAAGACACACATATACACGGTAGAAAATAACTTCTATAATAGTATAGGAACTTGCCAAACTTGGTCAAGTTTTTTGGAGTTCCAATGTTCTGGGTTCTTTAAGAATATGTTCTAGAAAATAAAGAACAAGATGCTGCTCCTTGTATACCACGTCATTAATAAAGAGGCACAACACAAGGTGGACATCTTCGGATTTTAGAGGCAACAGATACCATATTTTATTTATTTATGTATTTATTTATTTTTGGCCGCACCTCACGGCTTGTGGGATCTTAGTTCCCCAACCAGGGATCAAACCCGGGCCCTCGGCAGTGAAGGTGCAGAGTCCTCACCACTAGACCACCAGGGAATTCCCAATAGATACCATATTTAGGTGTGCGGCTCCCATCCACTCAGTGGATGGCCATCCCCCTCAGCCATGGGGACACACACTTCTCATGAGCTCCTTTACGCCACGAGCCATAACCAAACCCTGGCATCAGAAACCTCTGCCTCAAACACACCAAAGATGACCCAGCTTGGTCAGAGTTCTGTGAGCACCCGTGGTGGATGTGAGCGAGGCAGCGACTCACTCTCTGGCTTCCCACGACTCTGTGCAAAGAGATAAGACAGGCCTGTGAGAAGCAGCCAGCACTACAAAACAGACGGCATCCCGTGCCAAAACATCTGGGGGAAACGTATCCAGTTACAGGTGCAGCATTGTCAGCACAGCATGACAACCCGTCTCTCACTCCAACAAGTCTAGGTTCTTTATTACAGCTCCGAGGCCAAGCGCAAACAGCTGGCTTCGGTACACGGCACGTGACTGCAGGTGCCCATGCCTCCATCTGGGCCGAGCCTCCGTCTTCCGGAGCTGCTGGGTGACAAAGGCCCATGGAGCCCACCAGCTCTGGACAGCCAGCCAGAGTGCTGGGCCACAGACACACCGCCAAGACTGGCCTGTCACTGAGAGGGGCAGCCCGGTCTCCCAGCCCCGTCAAAGGCTAGTACGTGTTCCACTGTTTCCACCGGCCACAGACCCAGGGTTCTGACACCATCCACACAATGCTGTCCTCGCCTTCCTCAGGAGGCAACCAGATAGTTTCTTGCCCTCGAGAAACCCCAAGAGAGCATGCACACCCAGCCCTCGACGGCCCTCTTCCAAAAGATACTCCAGACGCAGAGTGAGGAGTCTGCAAACCCCAAATCAGGATGCACGATCACGAGACCTAATACTGGATGCCAGACCATAAGGACAATGAAGGACATGGTGGCTCTCTTCAGACAGGAAGGTGTCTGTGATGAAGGTGGAGCCTTCTCACTCCTGTGAGGGTGCAGAGGGAGGGACACGGGCAGCTTGAGCCAAAGGCCTGGATGCGCCCCCGAAGCCCACCTGGGACACATCCAGACCCGACTTGGCTTCTGCCCTGCAGAGGTGTCTGGGCACCCCGGCACACCTCCACCCCAGCGCTGACCACGGCAAGCCCTGCCTCGCCCCTGCATCCCAGCTGCCCTCACGACAGACACCGTGTCCCCTTGATGTGACAGCGTTTCCACAGGCACCAAAATGGCAAGCCCCCCAAGGCCTCAGCCCCCTAACCCGAACCCCAGGAAGCCCACCATCCCCGTCATGGAGAAGGCGGCAACCTCGGGCTCCTAGAGGACTTCAGAGCACAAGATGCCTCCCCTTTCCTTTCCCAGGACCCCAACCCCACTCCAATCTGCTTACTCCATCCCGGCATTTCTTACCATCCACATGGATGGAACACCCTGGCCAGGCCCTTGTCAGATTGTTCACTTGCTCCTCCCAGGAACCCCCGGGTGCACGCAGGTACGTGACCAGCATGAGCCATACCCTCTTGTGGAAGCTGATAAGTAGATCCGGGTTCAAATAGAGATCTGTCTGACTGCAAGCCAGGGCCAAAAGAGGGCAGAGGCACATCTATCTGGTCAGGGCCACAAGCCATGCTGGGCAGGGATGCCGAGGGTCAGGGGCCCGAGCACAGCACCCTAGTGGCGGTGACCCACTCACTGACAAGCCCCCACTCTCCAGCACTGCCGGCTCCATCCTACTGATTACAGAGGGAAACAGTGATCCCAAACCCACCAGAGGCTTGGAGATGCCCAACTCCAAATAAATCAGCTCTCCTCTAACTGTCCTATCACAGGGGAAAACGTGACAGACATCATACATCACCTAAAACCAAACTCAATTTGTACCCATTTATAACACAGACATGTCTCAGGTGTAACATCAAGGGAGCTCTTTTTGTATTCTGCCTACTCACCTCTGAGGGCTGGCAATGCGCTGGCAGAGGCGAGACAGCACAGATCCACTTATGAGCAAACTTGTTCCAATGTGGGAGAAAACTTGGTTGACTTTAGATGGCAGGAGGCGGGGAAACCCCTCGCTCATTTGTAAAGTGCCAGACAGGAGGCAGGACGGAGCCCGCACAGGAGAGGGACAAAAGCTGAGTTGGCCGCTCCGAGCTCCCGTGACTGACAAGATGGCTCCTGGCCACTGACAGGCTGACAGACTAGCCCAGCTCAAGATAAGCAGCCCACCCGCCACTCAGCCCCAGCCCACAGGGACCCTGGGTGGTCCTGGGTGCAGCCTGTGAGACCCAGGGGAATTGAGATGAACTGAATTCAAATCTCTGCCCAGTGACCCTGTTGAAGTGTCTTGACTTTTCTAAGCCTCTGTTTCCAGCCTATTAAAATGAAGTCAAGTCTGTGAAGGTGACTATGGGTCAGAGGAAGTAACAGATGCAGGAAAAAGAGTAGGAAGTGCTTTGTCATCCATCATCAACTCTATCCCCCCCCCCCATTTGTACAGTCCTAAAGCATCATGTCACTTCAGCCAGCACTATAGGACCCCAGCGTGCAAAGCCAGCAAGGCAGCCAGGCCTCCATGGGGAGGTCACTCTGCTCCACTCTGGGAGCAGCACCCTGCCGGCTTCTCATGGGTTTGGTGACAGGGACAGCTAGCTACCTCTGGGGCCTTTTGTTAAAGAAATTATGTTTACTGAAGTATAAATGCGCAAACAGAAAGTGCAAAAATCCTAAAGACTGGCAAATTTTCATGAACACGCAGAGATGGGAAAATTGAATATTAGCAGCCCCACTAGAACTCCCAGGAGCCACTTTGCAAGGTGTTTTCACCTTCTGATTCTCAAACATGCTTAACTTAACCCTGGACCAGCCTGCCTGGGAGGAGGATCAAAGTGTCTGAGAGCTGCTCTATAATTCGAAGAACGTCCATGATCAAAGCTTGGATGGAATCCACCTGTAATTGCGGGGTTTGATTTGAGGCCTTGATGTCCAAAATAGAGGCCAGCCAAATAAAGAAAAGGCATTTTCTTTCTTTCTGGGCCTCTCTGGGTTTCCTAGTGAGAACCTCAGGAGAGACTTCTTGATGGGCAGGCGGCTTCTGCCTGCAGCTCTGCCTTGTGCTGTGTGATGGGTGGCCTCAAGGATGCTCTGATGATGAGATGCTTTGATGAGCAGGTGCCTTCCCTGATAAGGAGGGATTCACTGAGCGAATCTCTTTCCCCAAAAAACACTGATGGCACTCTGAGATGTCTCGTTGTGTTCTTCTGTTTGTTGTTTGTTTTCCTTACTCTTCTGCCTAAATTTTTCAATAGACTTTAGTTTTTAGAGAAGTTTTAGGTTCACAGCAAAACTGAGCAGAAAGCAGAGTTCCCACCGACCGCCTGCCCCTACGCATGCATGGCCTCCACCATTATCAACATCCCCTACCCTAGTGGTCCATCTGCTACAACATGAGCCTCCACTGACACATCATTAGCACCCAAAGTCCATAGTTCAAATTATAGTTGATGTCTGTTTCAAACCTGCAAAACTTTCCTATTCACCCCCATGGCATATTCTCTAAGTGAAGCCCAGAGCCATGGGCTTCTCAGACCAGAGGATAAGACTGGTCTCCCCGATTTTCTAGTTTTCTAGCAGCCGTCTTAAAAAGAAGGAGGTGAAATTAATTTTAATAGCAGACTTTATTTAGCCCGATATATCCAAAATATTATCATTTCAACATGTAATCAATATAAAAATTATTAATAGGATATTTTACAGTCATACTAAGTCTTTGACTGGTGTGTCTTTTACATTTACAGCACATCTCAGTGTTAAATTTTCATCAGAAATCATTGATCCAAATTTAGATTTCATAAAATGTACCTTTAGAAAAGTAGATTCATGTAATCAAGTCGTTCCTAACCCACTTAAAATTTTTCTAATGCTTGAATTGGTGTCGGTGTTTAAAATGGAAGTTAATTAAAATTAAATATTATTAAAACTCCAGGTCCTCAGTCACACTGCCACATTTCACGTGCCGAACAGCCACATGGGGCTGGTGCTCCTGTGTTGGCCACGGCAGGACCATAGGGCAAGGCGGGGGAGTCCCACAGTTCATCTGGTGCTGGCTTTGGCCCACGATGGCCATTATCCCCCATGATGCCAAAGTCAATTAAAGGTGGAAAAGCAAGGGCAGCTCTGAAGTTCTTTTTTTCCCAAAGTCTCCTTGAATGGTTAGTTCAAGGCCACTTGTCTACTGGGGAATGAGTGGTCTGGCTAATGCCTTTTCCAAGACCTGCAAGATGGTTAAGAGATGAGGATCCAAAGCAGGGTCCCATGGTGAGGAGGCCCACAGATTTTAACCACTGCCCCCTGGGCAGACCGACTCCAGCTCTCCCGACCTCCCATCCAGCCCTGGGCTGGTCCCCTTATCCCCTTGCACTGACACCTCCTACTGTGTTTCAGGGTCTCCCCTGCCCTGAGGGACATGGTCAAGAGTCCCAGCTCCCCACCCACTAACACCTGACCAAGGGTGAAAAGTGTGCCCGAAAGAAGGCTGGAGAAACCAATCGAAGCAGAACGATAGCTACACCGAAACCCACAGGAGCCATGCCAATGGCTGCCCGGCCTGCCAATTCAGTGTGCGGCGCTCTGCGGTAAACACTCCAGCCTGCATCACCTCACTGAACTCTCACAACTCCGCAAGCTAAGTGCTATGATGATCTTGTTGTGCAAGGGTGCCCTTGACCTCTCACTGCCTCCGCCCAGCCCATCTATTCTGGCTCTGCCCCTGAGTCCGCTTTCCTCCCAGAATCTATACGACCCGCTCCTGCTGCTGCTGCTGCTACCACCACCTAGAGACCCAGGCCACCCGGCCAGGGCCCCCTCTTGAACACCATTTCTTTAGTACCATCTGCTTACTGAAAACCCCTGCCGGCCAGTATCGCACCAACCCTGCACACCCCGAATGTCCAAGGCTGGGCTCACCATCTCCCCCTGGCCAAATGTTCTTCCTTCTGCCTTCTTAGTCTCCGTGAGTCATGTACAACTTACACAGCCACACAAGAAACACTGAGACCTCACCCCAGCCTCTGCCTTATGACTCGTCTGTCTCCTATCTCCCTACATTCAATTACATCAACCCTGCACATGACCCAAGTTAGTCCCCTCCCACCTGTGCTGCACATGACAAGGACCTCACCAGCTTTTACTTAGTCTACGGCAAAAGACACACAAGTTCACAGACAGAAAAGTAATAATCACAACCACATCTGAATGCCTCACACGTAACAAGTACGTACGTATTAACTGTGCTGAATTAACGCCTCCCTCTTTTTCCACTTCATTCTATCCTCCGTGACCCCTATGAACTGAGGCCAGCCATTTATGTCTCCAGAGGGTGCAGATGGTATAAAAGCTGTCAGATTTCCCTATCGAGGGCCTCCACCCTCCAACAGAGGATGGTGAGAAGGAGGTGGGTGTCCACACTCTGACAGCCCACAAGCCGTGGGAGGCAAAGCAACTGCTAGACTGGGTAGCCTGGGATGAGACCACCCAGCTCCCAGATTGGCGGGCAGAGACTAGACCTGGTTAGCATCCTGCAGAACCACCTTCCTGCTCCCTCTCTGCCACCCCTTTTCCACGATCACCCAGTTGTCTGGTGGGAACGACCCATTTACACACCTCCGAAGTGACGAAGAGAAGCAAGATAATGAGGTAGCCAGCCCGGGGCCCCCAGGTGGCGAGGTCACTGTGTGCAGGATGGGGTGCACGGGCCTCTCCGTCACTCTGTGTCACACATCAAGTGAGAGAAGATCTATTTTTCCCCCAGGCAGCATGCCTACAACTTCAATTGGCCCAAAATACGCTTGGCTAAATTTACTTGTGCGATGCTCTAAGTGGTACACTGTGTTCTATAAGAACGTGTTGCAAGAAACCTCAGCACGAGGTGGCAGGGACCAGGAATCCGCAAGGTGAGCACATCTGAGCCAGGTGCAGGGCTCCTCCCAGTAAATGATGTCCCCCGTTCTGAGCCCCGTTTCTCTGGCTGGCTGCAGCCCAGATGTCCTTGTGGCCGCCATGCTGCTTCCCAGTGGCCTCAGAGTGCCCTGCTGAGCCAGAGCACATCTCCCTCCTGCCCCTGGTGGCTTCCTCTCCGAGTATCCAGCCCTGCCTCATCACTCACTGCTAGTACCAGCATGCAGGGGGCTATCGGTTCCCCAGCACAGGGAGCCAATGGAAGGAGAAAGATCCTTAGCCCCATCTGCCAAGACATAAACAAGGAAAGCACCCAAAGAGTACATGAGCCCAGGCATCCTAAGATATCACCTGATACCCAGGGGTCTTTATGCCAGGATAAGTCCAGGAAAGCAGGCCTGGGAGGCTGCAACATCAATTCCAATGAGCAGAAACCGGAAACAGCACCAGCGGCTTGAAATTGCCTGAAACACAGAGCATGTGATGCAAAGGGCTCAAGATGCAGAAATGCATCCCCCACGTGGCCAGCACTATTTGGAGAACGGCTGCCCTGATGGAAGGAGATGGCCACAGAGCAGTGTACTCTGGCCCTGGACAGGGCTGGACTCAAATCCCGGCTCCCTCTGATCAGCCCTGTGACCTGGCCACACAGTTCCACTTGCTGAGCTGCAGCTCCCTCAGCTATAGGCTGGGAATAGTCATGGGACCACCTCTCCATTCGGGAGGGAACAGGTCATAAAATGCGTATAAAGCATTTAGTGCCTGGCACAGAGTAGGTCCTCAAAAATAGGGATTATAGCAGTTCCCCTGTGTCTGGGCCGCGTGATTGTGGAGCCAGCCCTAAAGGGGACATAGCTGGATCCCAACGCATTGCTCACTGACGGTGCCACTGGGTCACTGCCTCTGTTAAGGAGACCAAGCGATCTTCTCATTAGATTCAGCTTCCCCCTTGTGGCTCCCCTGCAGTCAGAGTCACAGTCATGGGACCCACCAACCGGGCACTAATCATACATGCCAAGTCCTTTCCAAATGGTGTTCATTTGGTCCCCACCACAACCCTGAGAGAGGATCCGATCTCTCCTCATTTTACAGAGGAAACAGACCCTTAGAGAGGGTACGCATCTCCCCCAGGGGTCCCACACACAGCCCGGAAGTGGCAGGGTTGGATTTTGAACGCAGAGCAGAATTCGATGCCTGTGCTCTGTACCGTGTCAGCAAGGGTAGCCCAAGCTACTCAGCCAAGGTGAATCCCCTAGCCAGCCGACACTGGGTTCCTAACTACGAATAGCCCAGTCTCCCCATTTCAGTTAAACTGGAACCGTGCCTCTGGCCCATTCACTCCCCAGGGCCCCAATATAACTGAATTTCAGGTTTGCCAAACAGAAAGCCAGGCCCCTGGCCTGGGGAACATGCATCTAAGCCTTCTGCTTCAAGGTCTAGCCCTCTGCTCCCCGAGGCAGGGAGCCAGCACCCCTCCCCAGGCCACACTGCTACCCAGCTCTCCCCTGACACTCCCAGACTTGCGAATGTGTTGCTGACACACCCATCACAAACCCACCTAAGCCCAGAGTTCTGACAACAATCAGCTCAAACTGACGTATGCGCCACATCTTTGTTGCTGCGTAATTTATATACATTTCACACTGTCTGTGGGGGATATATGCCCCACGCCACAAGCTATCTGCATATAGGTGGCAGGTTGTAGACAGACGCTTGTATTCAATGGGTAATAGCTGATATACACACGCACACACATTGCTCTTACAAAAGCTGAAACGCTCGCTTTGCCGCCACCTGAAGCGCACTGATCCTTCAACAGTTTGTTAATTTGTAAACTTCACAATATTGAATTGTCCATTTCTGAACACAGAAATGATTTTCAACTGCTTGATGCGCTGTGGCTGCCAAGTCTCAGGGAAAAGGAGGATACGGGTGTTGAGAAGCTTTACTTCGGAGAAGTTAGGAGTCGGGCTTGCTTTCGTTGAAATCACTCATATTAATGGTTGTCAAAGAGGACGTCGTCCTCCCAATCCAGTCTGCAGTCTACCACCAAGTCACCAGCCTCGAGGACAAAAACCTGACATTTACTTATCAGACACACACTCAGTTTCTACCCTCTGCCAGAGATCATACGCTGTGCTAAGTACAGGGGACCCAGAAGCCTAAGCCAGACGGTGAGAAAGCAGCCCAGACCCAGCACGGAGCCCGGCACACAGTCGGTGCTTAATAAATGGCAATGACTATGATGGTTGACAAGAGGTCCGCGCTCGTGGTGGCAAGTCCAGCCCTAATGTGGAGATGGACACAGTCAGCGTCTGAATGACAGGTCAGCATAGGCTGCTCCTGTGATTTGAGAAAATGAATGACACTTTCCCAACCCCACACTCCCGGTCCGCAAGCAGGAAGACTAACGCCTCCACCCTCATGGAGCTGCTATGAAGATCACGTGTAACATGTTCTGGGCTGTGTCTGGCCCACAGAGGGGCAGTGGGAGACAGGAAAAGAAGAGCTCCACGCAGCCGTAGCAGCCTGCCTTGAGAGCTTTTAGGGTAAAATCCCAGCTTCCCTTATCTGATTATTTTTTTTTACTGAGGTGAAATACACATAACATAAAATTAGCCATTTGGCCACATTAAAGTGCACAAGTAAACGACATTCACAACGTCTGGCAACTATCACTTCTATCTAGTTTCAGAATATTTTTATCACCACGAGAGGAAATCCTGTACCTATCAGCCATCACTCTCCATGTCTCCGTCCCCCCAGCCCTGGCAACCACTAAACTGCTTTCTGTCTCCATGAATTTGCCTGTTCTGGACACCGCACATAAATGGAGTCATACGACAAATCATATTTGTCATTTTATGTCTGGTTTCTTTCACCTAGCATGTCTTCCAGTTTCATCCAAGTTGTAGCATCTATCAGCACTTCACTCCTTTTTAGGGCTGAATAATATCCCACTGCGTGGACAAATCACGTTCTATTTATCCATTCAACAGCTGACCGACATTCTGGGCGCTTCCACTTTTTGCCTATTATGAATAGTGCTGCTATAAACCCTTATCTGATTTTAAAGGATGCGGACAACAGTGCTTCAATTTCAGGGTGTTGTGTTCATTAACTCAGATCATCATATCATCCTTAAGGGCTCTGGACCTGCTGCTCCCAGTGCCCCTTGGAGACCAAGATTTCTTCTGGTAGAGCCAGCATCTGATGGCTTTTCCATGCATACACACCTTCTTTTGCCTACATATCAGGCACCACCTTGTGTTCTCTCAGCTCAGGTTTCCTAATTGATTTATTGATGGAAAATCCACCCTCACGTTATTACAATAGTCATTACAGAAACTGTTCATCATTAACTATTATCAGCATGAATTTCTTGTTGGCTGCAAATAGATGAGGAAAGAGAATAAACACTGGGTGAGTGCCAAGTTCGTACCAGGCTCTGTGCTGGCTCCGTTATCTACTTTATCTCACTTGATCCTCACAACCACCCTCTGAGGTAGGAGTTAACGT
Organism: Phocoena sinus; assembly: GCF_008692025.1. Taxonomy (NCBI): domain Eukaryota; kingdom Metazoa; phylum Chordata; class Mammalia; order Artiodactyla; family Phocoenidae; genus Phocoena; species Phocoena sinus. The sequence continues at coordinate 35,713,297 of NC_045778.1, forward strand.
GCCCTGTCACATGGATGAGAAAATTCAAGCTCAAAGAGATGCAGTGACTTGTCTCAAATTACCCAGCTAATGAGAGGCTGAGTGATGATCATTCAGCCCCCAGGTGCCCCCTGTGTGACACGGCAATGCTTCCTTGATGGTATAGTTATTAACACTTGTCTGTCTTAGCGCTCTCCTGCTTGTCTCCGACGGCATCCGTTTGCTTCCTGCCCCATCAAACTAAGTACCACTGCCTTTCTAGGAATAAACAAAGCTCCCATCCTTGTATGCTGGCTGGGTTTGGGGGCAACTCTACCCCCATCATTTTGGGAAGGTAATGAAATTTTATACACTTAGCAAGGTTATGGAATTGGGATCCTGCACCAAGGGACTCAAAGCCCAGGTGTCTGGTGTGTCCTAAGTTACTAAGTCTGACTGAAGGGCGAGCCAGTCTGCTGAACTGGCCTTCACATCCCTGCCAGCAAAAATGGACAGCTGTTGTCTGTCCTAGGAACTGTGAGAATTGTCTTTAGATACTGTTATCTAGCTATTCGTTTGCATATTCACATGGAAGAGCTGAATCCAGGGAAGGGGAGCAAGTGATACTTAGTACTTACCAGAGAGAAGGCAATCAGAAAAGCCAGGGCTCCCCTTGGCACCAGCCCTCAGCCAGTGCCCAGGGTCCTGGGGCATCCCTTGTCTGGTAGAAGGAATTCAGGGGCTATGGAAAGGGGGTGTTATCTACTCCCATGACAGCTCCGTAACTAAATAGTATTTGCCTCATCATAAGCAAAACATCCACAATTTGTAGAAAGTGTCCCAGGTCTTTGAGTAGGAGACTTCCAAACTGGAAGAGTCAAAGGTCCAAAAATCATGTGAATTCTCGGCAGTGAGAGGCAGGAAAGCGGCTGCTTTAGGCTCCCACCTTCAGTCCTTACAAACAGTCCTCCTGGGACCAGTCCTCAGACCTCTTCTCTTCTCAACCTTCACTCCCACCCTCACCTGTGGGTCTCATCTGGTGTCCTGGTTTTTTGAGTCTGTGTGATGGTGTCAAGGCTGTACCTGCAGCCCTGACCTCCCTCCAACCCCAGTGTGGCAGACCTAACTGCCTCCTCGAAGCCTCCGAATGGATGTCCGAGGTGCACCTCAAGTTTAGCGTGTCCAAAACCAAACTCCTGGTTTTCACATCCCCCGACATCCACTCTTCTGCAGTCCTCCACACCCCAGGAGACGGCCACTCCATTCTTGTTGCTCAAACCAAAATCGATGGCCCCATCCTTGATTCCTATTCCTCTCAACGCCCACATCCACACTATCGGCAAATGCTGACAATCTGCCTTCAAAACACACCCCAGCATCAGACCACTTTCCAAGTTTCCCACTTCTGCCCCCTCGTCAAAGCCCCTTAACACCTCATGCCTGGACTGTTTCAGGCATGTCCTACAAGGCTTCCCTAACTCCTCTGTCCCACTATATAGTCTGTTCTTCACATCGGACCTGCTCAAAACCCTCCAACAGCTTCCATCATGGAGTAAAATCCAATTTCCTTACCAAGCTCACAAGGCCCTACCTTACCTGTTGCCATGCTGCTTCTCTGACCACAGCTTCACACCCAGCTGCGTCCAGTTCTTGAGCATGCCAAAGACCCCTGCTCAGTCTTTGCACTTACAGTTCTCTCTGCTTGAAGGCTCTTGCCCCAACATCCCAGAGCCTCACCCTCCCACCTCCTTTGAACCTCTGCTCAAATGACCCCACATCCGATAGGCCTCCCTTCCCCTCCACTCTGTAGTAGAACCCTCACCCTTCTCTTTCCTCCTTATGCATCTTTATTTTCCTTCATCCTATGTATTTACCAGATGTATTTTATATTTATGTGGTTATCTGTCTCACTTCACTAGAATGTAAGCTTCATGATAAATGGGGCTTGGTCTGGTTCACCACCGTATCTCACTGGCTGGCAAGTAGTAGGTGCTTATTAAATATTTATAGGAGGGAGGGAAGAGGGGAGGGAATTTTAAGCCCTCAACAAAGTTATGGAATCAGAATCGTCTTTAGATATTGGCATCTTTACCAATAATGGAAATTCAAGGCCAGAAATTCAAGCTGGGCTAAATTCATCCAGCTAGAAAGTGGAAAAGCCAGAATGTGTGCCCAGGCTGTGAGGCTCTAAAACCTTTGCTCTTTGTTCAACAATGAATTGCCTCTCTGGGCCACATTCTTTGTAGAAATTGAAATCGCTGTCCTGAGTCAAGCAGAGCTGAAGACAGATAGCATTTCTAAGAAAAATGTGAAAAATAAATGTTATGGTAACAAATTGCCCATGATCTAATTATCATCATCAAACATTTATTGAGGGTCCATGAGCACATGGTGCCCTGCTTGGCAGGCTCCTCAGAAGGAGAGAGAAAACTGGAACAGCAGACAATGGGAGGCCCATTAATATGAATGATGCTTCAGCCTCTGTACTGTCCATGGGTGGGGAAGAAAGCAGAGAGCCAAGGCAGGCTAGAAATTAGGTGTAGATGAGATGAGAATTGGACTTCACTTTAAAAGACCCAATCTAGGCCTCTGTGGAAATCTCCTGAAGCTTTCGTAAAAGGACCACAGCCTTACCCTACAGAAGTGTGGACCCTAAGAGAGTCTGGAGCAGCACCCAGACGGGTAGATATTACTGCTTCCTTCCCATGGCTCCAGGTTGATGGGTTCCTCACGCCCCCACTGAGCTCCCTCTATCAGGGCCCAGGTCTCCAGGTTGGACTAGCCACCGGACAAGCAAGAATGTTAGCTCTGCCCCATCGCTTGCTGGAGGTACCGCGAGATGGAAATGGTAATCATCTCCTTTCAGAGCAACACGTTCCATATTCCCATCATCTTGGCTCCAGTTAATATGTGCTAACAGCATTCCTGCTGACTTTGATATCGCCCTGTATCACCTCACCCCCGTTTAGCCTGGTGTCTCTCCTATAGAAAATATGGATTTTATGTCTACATTTGGATTCATGGGAAGAAAGTTTTCAGGGAACAGTGCTATTCAAATTTACAACTTCAGAATTATAAATTTGCTTATATTAAGTAAGCTTACCCTTCAGAGTAATCAAATAGAAAGCCCAAGGCTCCTGCTATGTGTGTTAATATTTGATTTTTTTTAACGAGGTACTTAAACGTGTGCTAACACAGCTAATGGCATCAAGGTAGCAGATATCCTTTTGAGTCGCCCAGGAAAAGGAAAATGCTGAACTGAGAGTTTTAAATTCTATGGATGTGTGTGAGTGTGTATGTATAAAATATGGGATATATAAATATCTTTAAACAGAATCTGTATTTTATAATGAATTAATGAAGGCTTTGCACAGGACAGAGAGAAGGACACTAAAATTGACTGCCCAGCTACTAATGGTAGGCATTCTGCTGAGTGCTTCACAGACCCCAGCTCACTGACTCCTCACAGAATCATGCTGGATATCACCGTCTTCATTTTAAAGGTGAGGAAAATAAAGGCTCCGAGAGGCTGGATAACTTGCTCACAGTCGTTCAAATTGTAAATGGCAGAGCCAGGATTAAAATCCGTTTCTGACAAGTTCCAGCGCAAACATTTTTCCCACAACAACACGATGCTTCCCAGAAAATGGCTGAAGTTTCACTTCCTGGCAAGGAGTTCTCCCCTGGGCTCCCAAAGCATCTGGAAGGTCCCCGGTAATCCCACTCATCTTGCAGTTTTGCGACTGTCTGTATTCTCTTTGGCCTCCCTTAATGAACGTGAGTTTCTGACTCAAGGATCCTGTCTACCTTTTCACCTTTGTATCACCATATTGTGCCTGGATGTAAGGACAGATGGGCAAGTGGGAGGATGGATGGATGCATGGATGGATGCATGGATGGAATCAGAGGGGACTTTATTGAGTCTAGGTTCTAGCCTTCAGGAATATGGTTATTTGTGCAAGAGCCTTTGGGGGCTGGGCTGTCTTGGGCCAGGGCCTCTCTCCCTGTCCAATCAAAGGGCAGCGGCTACACCCACCCTCTTACCAGCCCCTTTTATTTTATCTACTTTCTTCTAATAAGCCTGCTATCCCTCCATCACAGCTGGTGGTGAGATTTTACCTAACAGCCCTGGGATGGATTTCTGTGGAAAGGGAAGCTCCCTGTTAACAGATGCTATTCTTTTTTTTTTTTTTTTTTTTTTTTTGCGGTACGCGGGCCTCTCACTGTTGTGGCCTCTCCCGTTGCGGAGCACAGGCTCTGGACGCGCAGGCTCAGCGGCCATGGCTCACGGGCCCAGCCGTTCCGCGGCATGTGGGATCTTCCCGGACCAGGGCACGAACCCGTGTTCCCTGCATCAGCAGGAGGACTCTCAACCACTGTGCCACCAGGGAAGCCCTAACAGATGCTATTCTTATTCATAGAGGTTTCTAATCCCCTCCCTAGTCATGCTGAATTATTTGCTTCAATGATGTCCTGCAGGATTGAGTTCCGAAGGTTGATTAATGGTATGCTGCCCAAAAATGGGTCCCCACATGTCTATTTTAAATTTGCAGCCTTTAAATTTCATCAAGTACCCTCCTGACTACGAAAGCACTGAGGGTGGGAGTGTGCTATGCAGGACCCAGCCCCATGTGAATGCCCTCGGGTCCCAGGCAAGTGTCCTGAGTGGGGTGTCCAGAGTCCAGTAGGTCAATGAGGTATCCCGGGGGTCCCCTCTCAGGGCTGAACTTTCTGTGCGTAAAACAACTATTTTACTGAGCACAAACTAGGTGCTAGGCCTTGGGCTAGGCACCAGGTGTGCCCTAATGAGAACAAAATAGATACAGTCTGGGAGGGAGACAATGAGCATAAATAAATAAATAAATAAATAAGTTTACAATGTAACATAAATATTAATAAGTAGATATTTATACACTGAGATACACACTCCAATGAAAATAGCAGTGGTTTTGACAGAACATGGGCTGGCAAAATATGAGGAAATATCAGAAAACTGTTATCATCAGACACATGGAGTGGAAGCCTCAGGCTGAAGCTTTGGGGAGCCTCCCACAGTCCACCCCAAGTGGCCCTGGGTGTGACCCCAAAGGGCAAGGCTGTGGGGACATCTCGCCAAATATATTATAATTAGTTTGGGTAGAAGAAAGGGGGGGACTTCTCTGGTTGTCCAGTGGTTAGGACTCCAGGCTCTCACTGCCAAGGGCCCACGTTCAATCCCTGGTCGGGGAGCTATAATCCCACAAGCCGTGTGGTGGCCAAAAAAAAAGATTAAAGAAAAAGTTTCTTTAAAAAAAAAAAAAAAGAAAGAAATAATAAAGAAAAGAAAAGAAAAGAAAAGAAAGGGGAGGTGATCAGCCTGGAACCCGGGGAGGGAAGAGCCAAGAGGCAGAAGCTGAGAGCACCCATGCAAGTGCTATCAGGGAAAGGGTGCCCAGGGCTCCCTACTTGAGCCTGCCAGGCCTGGGGCAGGTAGATCCTGGGTGAGGGCCCAGACCAGTGATGCTCCCACTGTGAGACAGGGCTCCCTGGGCAGGCAGGAGGTGTGCATTCCCAGGCACTCTGGCCTGGGGTTACACAGGGCTTTCCTTAGCTGGAATTTTCCGTGGCGTGAGCTTGTCCTGGGAAGGGAGTCCCTCTAAACATGCTGACAAAATCAAGCTTCTAAGGATTCAACCCAAAGACCCAATCCTGCACTTTGGTGATTAATCTCCCAAGGAACTCTGGCCCCGGAAGTCTTGGAAAGGGGCTACCAGCACTCTGACCGCATCCCTGTCACCTCCAGCCCCAAGAGAGCCTAGCCAGAGATCCAGAGCCAGTTCTCCTGACACTCCTGTGGCCAGCAGAGGCCGATGGAAAGTGATCCTGTCTGGCCTGCCAGTCCCAGGGGTCTTGGGAACCAAGGGCTTTGGTCCAACCTCGTGAGTCCTTCTTTTTTTTTAATTTTTTGGCCATGCGGCGCGGCTTGCGGGGATCTTAGTTCCCCGACCAGGGATGGAACCCATGCCCTCAGCAGTGAAAGCACGGAGTCCTAACCACTGGACCACCAGGGAATTCCCCTTGTGAGCCCTTCTTAAAATACCACAACCAGGTGGGAGTATCCAGCAGCTGACCAGCAGGGGGCCCTCTGCTGTCCGCTTGGTGGGAGAGGAACAGCCTGGAGGAGCTTGGAGTCCAGGAGGACCTCTGGCTTTACAGGGGCAGTGAGGATGGCTGGTACCCACACTCACGACGTAGGTAACCCAGACACTAGGTCCAGGGCTCCTGTAGCCTGGAGGGAACCCTCTGCCACTTCCTGTTTAGTGGTTCAAACAATGTAGGCTACATTACAAATCAAAATAAGCAACACTGGGCTTCCCTGGTGGCGCAGTGGTTGAGAGTCCGCCAGCTGATGCAGGGGACACAAGTTCATGCCCCGGTTCGGGAGGATCCCACGTGCCGCGGAGCGGCTGGGCCCATGAGCCATGGCCGCTGAGCCTGCGCGTCTGGAGCCTGTGCTCCGCAACGGGAGAGGCCACAACAGTGAGAGGCCCGCGTACCGCAAAAAAAAAATTAAAAAAATAAGCAACACTACATTTTAGAATTAGCTACAACTTGACAAATTAATTAGTACAGCAGCACAGTGTGTTCCCTGAAGCATCGCTTACTATATTTCCCTTAGAAAATCTGTCACAAATTACAGATGCATTATTAAAAGTACTTGTGCAATCAGAGTGAATTCTAAAGGTGTCCTTTTGACACCACTTTCTGGGATGGAACAAGGGGCTCAAGGCATTTAGAGATATCATCAAATCCACCAGCCAAGCTTTGAACCACAAAAGTGTTTGCAAAGATTTACTTCTTTCCCTGGAAGGGGAACAAAGGCTGTCAACAGCCAAGATCTGGCCTCTGGAAAAGAGTTATTAACAATTAATTACTTGAGGTGGTGAAGGGAGAGATGCTGGGCCCGGGAGCATAATGATCAAGGGCATCAGACTGAGGGGCTGAGATCCTTGGACATCTATTAGCGGTACCATGGCGTTAGGCAGGTTTCTCATCCAGAAATTGATACGGTTTTAATAATACTACCTACCTTGCAAGGTTACTGTGAGGGCTGATATGTGACTTCATGCCAAATGCTTGGACCAGGGCCTGGTCCATAGGAAGAGGCCGATAAAAGCTGTCACTATTATTGCAAGATGCACTTCCACTGGAAGGTTCAAGAGGGTTCTGTCTTAGGAAGCCTTTCAGGCTGGTGGCCTAGATACCTCATCCCTTCCTCCAGGGATAGTCCAGGGCGTGTTCTCAGCCTTATTTGTTCAGAAACTCAGAAACTGTTTCTCTTTGAGGAATCACCAAGCTCACCAAGCTGGGAGGGGAGAGGGGGAAGCCCTGAGTTGGAGGATTTGCCATGCTATAAATACTCCCACCATGACCAATTTCAAGCTATCACATGATGTCACTGAACACAGCAGAGCTGGGAAGAGATGTACATGATCAGCTCTCACGAGCAGGTACAAGCTGGTCTAGCACAACACCAGCGAAACTGAGCCTGGGATTGAAATCTTACATCCATGAGACAAGGTGCATTCTTTTTCTGGAGGCAAATCTCCTGGGCTGCTGAATTAGAAGTAGCACGTAACTAATGGGACAAGTGGAGTTAGCCAAAGGCACCATTACCTGCAGAGCTGACCGTCTTGCCGCTAAGCCCGCAAGTCCATTAGCTTTCAGGTGCTGTGCTCACACTGGTGATGACACTGTCAGTGAAACCACGCCCCTCGCAGGTGCAGGGATCCCCCTACCCCACTTGTGTTGTGGTTAGATGGACATGGCCAACTCCCCTTTGCCTTTGCTTCTGGGGGGACCAACCTCCACTTCTCAGTGCTTCTGAATATCCCGTTCTGTCCTGACACAGAAGCCATTCCTCTCTCTTTAAGGGAGCCATTCCATGCTTTCTGTGCATGTCTATGCAGATCTTTCTGTGTTGGCTAAAGTGATAACTCTCAGAGGATGGTCTTATTGCTATTATTTCCTAGTTCTTGGAATAGAGAGTCACCTCGCAACAGCCCTTAGCTTCTCTTCAACAGGCTAAATTTGTAACCCCCGATCCCACTTTAAGCCATTGTTATCCTTGTGATGACAAACCAAGCAATCAGCAAACCCCATACATTTTGTTTTCAAAACAAAAATTCTGAAACCCACCCCTACTTCCTGTCTACCGCCACCTCCTTCCCTTAGGTCCTCATCATCTTCGGCCAAGACTATTCCATTGTCCCCTCGCTAAGTGTCCCACTTTTCTTCAGTCTTACACCTTCCATGCCTTCCCTCCTTTACACAACTAGAAAAGGAATTCACAATGCAAAACTGACCTTGTCATTCCCCCCTCCCAACCTCCCTCTGGTCACCTTTCCCTGTTCCCCTAAACCCTACCCTCAACCCTGGCAGTTCTAGATGATACGATAGACCCTATGCTGTCTTTACACATGCAGTTCCTTCCATTCAAAATTCTTTTCCCCACCCCAGTTGGACTACCTTGGACAGCTCCTCTTAACCCTTCAAAACCCTTTTCTGAGTTTTTCCACTCAATGCTAATAGATCATTAAGAGGAACAGCTTACTCCTTCCCCATGTTTTACCCCAGATGCTAATGAAGAAATGTCATCCTTTCAACGTAGAAGAAAACGCTACCGTTCTTCCTTTCACCTTTCACAGGCTCCTCCCTTTAGGAAGGTGAAGGTGTTACCTGCTTGGGGACAGGGCAAGAGTTTGACACCCGCTGGCTCACATATCTCTAGTGGCCGGCAACAGTGAGTAGACTCTAGTGGCCGGCAACAGTGAGTAGAAGGGTGAAGACCGAGGCCCAGGACAGGTGCCTGAATGGTCAGATCTGTAGACTGTCTCCATGCGTAAGGCTCAACAGATGCATTTGAGGAGAAATAGCAGAAAACCCATTTTGACTTCAGCTCCAAAACAGGTCTTAATTCGGCAGTAAAACAGATATTTGAATCCCTATCTGACTCTTATGTATGTCTCTCCACGGTCCAGACCTCACAGAAGAGTCAAGTATGAATAATGAGCCCCTGGAAGCCGGAGCATGTGTCAGAAAGAGACTTGTACTCAGAGTGGTAATTATATGCTAATTTGTTGGTCTCCCCCAGTGGACTGTGAGTCCCTGGAGGGCAAAGGCTGAGGCTTTTCTCCACTGAATGCAATGCATTCTAGAAGCACTGAGTATCCATCCTACTTCGGTGGGGTGTCAACTGTTGTTGGACCTGAACACTTTGAGAGAGCCGGTCCAAGATGGTCTCCGGGCTGCAGGACCCAAGCCTTCTGCAGTGCGTGGTGGGGATGCACCCACCATGGAGGGATCCAGATGCTACCCACAGCCCACTCCCTCTGTGGCTCTGCCTCGCTCTGCCACCTCCTCTCTTACTTGGTTCCTTTTACTCTTGTTCCTTCTCACTCTGCCTCTTTCTTGCTCCCTGCCTGTGTGATCGGTGATGTGACTGCTCGTCGGTGCCGGGGTGCCAACCACCCCTGGATCACAGAGGAAGGGGCATCACTTCGTTTGCACGGAGACCTCCTAGAACACTTCAGACCGGCGGTGTTTAGGGCAGAGCCACTGAAATCTACTCCTACAGACTAACCTGGGGTGTCAGTGGTGGGGCAAGCCCTCGAGCCCCTGTGGAGGCCTCCTGCATGGCCTGAAGCCTTGCAAACACCACAGCCACAGAGCAGAACCCTCATCTGCCTTCACCATTACCACCACCAGGGGCTCAGAGAGAAACACACGGGCCTTTGAGGTGCAAGGCTACGAGCCACACCCTGTCCCGTGACCTGTGGGAAAGAGGCTGACCTTATTTAGAAACCTCCCTGGCCAGTGTTATTTATGGGGTGGCATCCTGAAATAGGGTGGAAGAGGGGGAACTGACAGTTTGCTTTCACCCCTGGTGAGGCCAGCCACGGGAGCCACCTGAAGCAGCCTGCCTTTCCCAAAGAGTCACACAAGCTTTGTTGTCTTCAGGAAGCTTGAGGGCGGAGCTCCCTGCTGGAGCGCCGGTGAACCCCTAATTCGGTTTCCACCACTTTTCACTGGAAGTGCTAACACGCCGTCCCTCACCACAGATACCTGGCCTCCCACTGCCTGCCACAGGGGGACCGACCTGTCAGGCCCTCCCACCTGGGTAGCTGAACCCGCCCCTCTGATTCCAGCCACATCCTGGGGACCTATCCAAGGGGACCAAGCAAAACCAACCATCTTGTCCAGTGGCAGCCCCTCTGAGCAGTCTCGGCCAGGAGACAGGACCAGATCCACCAGCTCCTCAAACAGCCCGGCCATGCGATGGGGAGACCGTGAGGGTACCAGGGGGGCTCGTGAGGGCTCCAGACCATCCTACAAAGGGCTACGTGAGCACAGCAGCTGGCCCAGTTCTAACCCCTTCCTTCCAGATGACTGTTTCCAAACCCTCAGGACAGAGAGGAGGCTTGTTCGTGTGCCTGCAGTCTTTCCTCCCCCAGAGGAGGTCAGCCTGGCCTGGCAGTCAGGCCTCTGGGCTCCCAGACACCACATTCACAAACCACACAGCTTCCAGAAGAGTGGGAGCCTCCCTAAGAAACAGAGTTCCCTCTGCAGACTGGGGCCAGCAGTGCCTGAAGGAAGTTGGAGAGGGAAGAGGGACTTGACCTGGAGAGATAAAGCCCCGGCTGCCCTGGCCCCCAGGACCAACAGGTGAGCAGAGGTCCCTGCGCAGCTGGAAGGTCTGGTCAGTGGTCCAAGAAGCTTCTAGGAGCCTGGAGGTTTGAAAGTACCTCCAGGAGGTACTTTCAAAGCTGGAGATGCTGCCAACACTGGAGCAGTAGACTAATGGCAAAGTCAAGTTCTACAGGGCTGCTTCCAAAGAACTCAGTGGAAATCTGCCAGGAGCAGGAGGTGGTCCTGCCATTCCTGCACCATCCAAGCTGCACTCTGAGCATCTTCCTCTTCATCTCTGAGCAGCTCAGAAAGCCCCAGATGCAGGAGAAAAGACTTCGCGAGAGGCCATCAAAATGTCTATTCTAGGGTTGCCCTGGTGGTGCAGTGGTTGAGTCCACCTGCCGATGCAGGGGACACGGGTTCGTGCGCCGGTCCGGGAAGATCCCACATGCCGCGGAGCGGCTGGGCCCGTGAGCCATGGCCGCTGAGCCTGCGCGTCCGGAGCCTGTGCTCCGCAAGGGGAGAGGCCACAACAGTGAGAGGCCCGCATACCGCAAAAAAAAAAAAAAAAAAAAGTCTATTCTACCAGCGGGAGCAGCGTTACACACCATCCTCCCACACACAAACATACCTGAAACTCCCAACCAGGAAGTGCCCTCCCTCAGCCCTGAGCCCCCCATCCCTGGAACCCAGCAGAGCTCTCAGATTCTCTCCTGTCTAAGCACCCATTTCTGCACTCCATCGGACTATTAAAGAATCAAGACCAGAAACAAGTAAAGCTCTCCCCCTCCATTCCAACGGAATTAAATCAGCATAAGGAAGATCTTCCTGACAGCTGCAGGCTGGAACCGGGCACTGAGGATGTCAGGAAGCCCAAAGCCTCCCTTGGGAGTGTGTCCTGAAGTCTGTCCTGCAGGCCTCTTGCCCACAGCCTGCTGACCCCTGCCCTCATTACCGGCTGGACAGGCCTGGAGGCACTGGAAAGGGCGCAGGTGGCCCGGCTGCAGGCTATGGGTGACCTACCTCGGCTCTGCATCCAGCTGGAGCTTCAACTTGATCTCTGGCAAATTCACAGCTCGCCTGAATTCAATCAAACCCCCTCTGGAACTGTACACTGCATCGTAAATAACCCGACTACCAGATTTTTGACCACTCTTTCAAAAACAATTTCTTCTCATCCTCCACTTCTGATCCCCCAAACGTCAGCTCTGACACTGAATTCTACCAATCTATAAAACTCTGTACTTTCTGGAACTTTTAATAGCTGGATCTTTACCAACAAGGTAAATTACCCCATGTGCTATGAGCCTATGAGATTCTAAATTTCAGAGAATTAATGCATGATGACAGAAAATGAAAATAAAATATTTAATACGATTATTGAAAGACTTAACAATCATCACGTACAACATGTATTCTATATGAAGAAAGCAAGTAGTATGTTATTATACTATACCAGTTTACATCTCCTCAACAGACCGCTAAAGAAATATCAGCTATTTTATCCGACTCCAGTACACAAACACTGCTTAAGGTAATGAGGTTGTCAAGGTCAAGAGCTGAACTATGCTGTGATAAATTCTCAACCCCAGCTCCTTGGCAAGTGCCAGGCTCGTAATACGTGCCACAGAAATGTTTGCTGAATGAAGGGGTGAAGGAATTAATGGCATTCCAGTGCCTCCGATGTTTAATTTTCAAATTTCAGGCAAACATCCACACAGCCTGCCTCCTTCCCCTACTCAATAATCACAGCACATAAACTTAGAGACCTGCACTGGCCTAACCATTTCTGACATGCCAACGAGTAACTCTGGATATATTTTAATTGCCGGTCCTCCTGAAGAGCCAGGAAGGCCTGAAACATTGCTGATCTACAGAAGACACATGATTTGCTTAGAAATGAAGAACTAGACATTCACACAAGCAACTCTATCTTTCCATCCTCCTTCTCTCTACTGCATATTCACTGAGAGTGTATGACAGCCCACCCAGTTTCCCGCGGGGTCCCGAGACCTTACCTCCCATAGAAAACCTCATTCGAAAAAAGAAAACCTACTAATCACATCACAGAGATGCTATTATCAGGTCCACAAGGGAATTCCCAATAGATAAGAACAGGATCTACCACACTGGGTGTTAGTGGATTAAATGAGTTAATACAGATAAAGCTCCTAGAACAGTATCTGGCACGAGACAAGTCAGATAACTCAGTAAATGTTATCTCTGCTGAAATAATTTCTATTAGACTGTAGATTTCATGAAAGCAAGTATTTGTAAGTCCTTTTTCCCAGTGTTGAGAGGAGAGTCTGGCACATAGCAGTCGCCCAATAAACATTCGTGTTGACTGGCCCCAAGCTTCAGACGAAGGGGAGTAAAGCTGTATAGGAGGAGAAGCATGGAGGGCGCCTGGGACAATCTTGGAGGGAAAAGACAAGAGGCAGAGATGGAGGGAGGGAGAGAAGAGAGAGCAAGATGGCAGAGGAAGGCTAGGTACCAAGTGACGGCTGACCACCTCTGCCCCCTCACCCCCAGCAAATCTTAAGGAAAGTCTACCAATCTCATGAGTGTGATGATTGTTGACTGGTGGGAGGGCTGTTCCAGTTGTTGCTGGAATCAGAAGAGGGCTAAGGTTCCCACCGGGAATATGTGGTGCAGGGCAGCAGCTGGCTCAGAGAAAAGGAAGCCTGCAGACTGGGAAACCTTTGGAGATACACCACTATCTCTGGGTGAGCTCTGGACTTCCACTGGCCATGGACTTGGGCAGGGGTTTCAGGGTGATTTCACCCTGGTCTCAAGGCACAGAGTGGCCAGTGAGTTCTGGGTTATATAGTCAACATGGCCACATCAGGTAGACCGTTAAGAATTTCTTCATTCTCTTCTCAAAGTTTAATCCCCCAAAGAGCTGGTCTGATAAAGATCATACGTAATAGTTAAACCCTAAACTCACCTTGATCCATCTGGATTGCTCACCCCATGCCAGCAGAGGAGGAAGGAGGGCTTATCTTGACAAGTGATACTGTCAAGGAAGAAAAAGCCGGGTGTTCATTTCTGGACAATTACTACCTCCATTTAACTCCCAATTACTGATCTCGTGTATGCAGGCTCTTTACATATGTAAATGCACTCAATCCCTGCAATAATGCTGCAAATCATTAAGCCCACTGCACAAAGAAGACATGGAGCCTCGGTGAGGTCAAATCACTGCTGAGGCCCACGTGGTCAGCAAGCGGGCAAGTGGGGATGCCACCCAGGTCTATAGGTTTGATGGCAAAGGGTACGTCCTATCCCCACTCAAACTCAAGATGGGCCACTGGAACAGTGGTTGCAAAACTTCCCCACTGCTCACTGCCATGTACTCTGAGCATCAGGACAAAGGACTGCCTTAAAACTAATTAGCTGCTCGTATTCAAAACTAATTAGTTTTCCTTCAGCTCACTGAAGCCTCACCCTGAATGATTAAAAATACCAAACCTGAATTCATCATCAAAGACGACTCCCCAGCAGGAAACCCACTCGTCTAAACAACTCAGCCTCCTGAGCTACCTGGGTCCTGATGGAAGAAGGGATTATGGCCGGAGGCTAAACAGTAATCCACAAGTGCAGAGCAGAGCCAAGCCCTGAGCAAGGGACCCGAGCCAGGCGCATATTATTAAAACAGAAGCTGAAAATCACTTATTCTGCATTAGGTGATTAATAGTGCTGGCCCTTTCCTGGGACATGGCAGCAGTCCTGAGAAATGATGCAATTACCCCCGCGAATGGAGATGTTAAGGGACTCGTTACTACCTGGGCGAGGTGTACAATTTCATGGTTAATCAGGACTTTGCGGGAGGGGGTAGCACCGCTATATTACCCAGTCTAAACAGAGTTCCTAACCCTGCTCCTCTCCTTGCCTTTAAACTGTGATGAAGTAAACTTTAAGAACTGAGGCAATCAAAGAAGCTCTGGGCTAAGGAGAACACAGCCGTGATTGCTGGAGATGGTTTTCACCATGATCCTGGATTAGCCAAGTCCTGGCGGCCTTTCATCCACACACGAGCTACCTGGATGCCCTCGCGGTACAGCAGAGGCACTGCAGACGTGGTTTCCAGAGAGAAAAATGACTTTTAATCAAGACTGGGAAATGGAATTACACATGCAATCAGATAAAAGCAGCCACAAAACCACAAGCAAGGGAGCTCACTGCAATACTGGACTTCCTTTCTTAGAGGCTAGCAAGAACTCAGGCATTAACTATGCTGATGCGGGCATCTGGATTTTTGTTCTCAGGCTGACCGGAACTTCCCAGGAGGAAAATAATGGCTGCTTCGCCCTCATTGGAAACACCCCATGTGGCAATGCAGGGCTGCAAGCCCTTTGTCAGTTCCTGTTTTTTGCTCTCCTGGCCCTGACCTCTAGCTTATCATCCCGGCAGACAAATGAACACATGTGTAGGTTTTCCTCACTTTGGGAAACAAACTCCAAATGCTTAGTGAGGAAGATAAACTATTCCGAGGCTCCAGGATCAAAGGTCACCAGTTAAGGGCTCTAATTTGCATGCATTTCAAGTTCTTAGGCATATTAAGCAGAGTGCCATACACACACACACACACACACACATATATTTTTAAATAGAAACACTGACTTCTTTGACCTCTGAAGGATCACTTGAGTGCCCGTCTTAGGCAAAAGTAGGGCAGACAGGTAGCTGTGGCCTGGGATTCTGAGTCTATTAACATAATCACTTCCTTTGGAGCTCTGCAAAGCCTTACAAGGAGCCTCCGAGGGAGAAGGTATAGAAACCCCAACCACTGCAACCTAATATTCTAAGTTAGAGAGACTGCCAGAGGACGCCAGCTGGGATCCTCCTGTCCCAGAGGCAGAAGCACATAATAAGACTTGGAAATAAAACCACATCAGGGAAAAGTGAGGCTAGGCCAGTGGCATGGGATCAAAACTCAATGCCTGGCATCCATGGCAGAGCTTCTGGCTGATGCTAATGGCCTCTCCCCCTCCTGACGGAAGAGTCTGGGTGAGTGGTTGTGTGTAGAAATGCCGTCTGGGAGGTGGGGTGGGAGGAGAGCTGCAAACTGTGCGGCTCCATGTGGCCTAAAGCCACGTTAGCCTTTTTTTTTTTTTTTTGCGGTACGCGGGCCTCTCACTGCTGTGGCCTCTCCCGCTGCGGAGCACAGGCTCCAGACGCGCAGGCTCAGCGGCCATGGCTCACGGGCCCAGCCGCTCCGCGGCACGTGGGATCTTCCCGGATCGGGGCACGAACCCGCGTCCCCTGCATCGGCAGGCGGACTCTCAACCACTGCGCCACCAGGGAAGCCCCACATTAGCTTTTTATTACTGACATATCACACTGAAGATTGACCTAGTTTGTAATGTCGATAATAATAATAATAATACGGAATTCTGCAGGACACGTAAAAAGTTCACAAGTTTTAGAGCCCTGCAGACTTGGGTATGCATCTTTTATTCCTTCTCTTTTCTGAGGCTCAGTTTCCTTCTCAGTAAAATGGAAATAGTAACTCATTTCTCCCACAAAATTAGTGTGAGAACTGAAAATGGAAAAAAAAAAAAAAGCTCTTCTATATATCAAGCCTTGTGCCAGACATCTTATATATGTTGCCTTATTCTCAGTCCTTCCATGAACTTGGCATTACCACTGTCCCCATTCCATTTTCCAGATGGGGCACCGAGGTTCAGGGAAGTTAAGCAACTTGGTCCAAAAGCCATTAGCTAGTAAACAGCAGAGTTGAGATGTAAACTCAGTGTGTTGACAACAGGTCCTGGGAGTATCACAACCACACAGCAGCCCCTCATTCAGCAGTCACAGCCTCACCTCCCCACCCCCATCCTACCACCACCCTCACCCACTGACTTCGATTGGATCATTGGGATAGAGAGGCAGTCTCTTATACATTGCACTGATTCATATCAAATTTTATTCTGTTCGATCTGACCCAACATTCTAGCAACATAGATATTTTTGACCTATAAAATTTCCTTCATAAAGACATTATTCCTGAATAAAGAAGACTGTGGGAGAAGGGCTATTGTGTGGCTCAGGAAAAGCCTGGTCTAATAGTAAAGGTGAGGAACTAAACCAGAAGACGGAAAGCAAGTCTGGTATTAAAAACCAACGACAGGGAACTTCCCTGGTGGCGCAGTAGTTAAGAATTCACCTGCCAATGCAGGGGACACGGGTTCGAGCCCTGGTCCAGGAAGATCCCACAAGCCGTGGAGCAACAAAGCCCGTGCGTCACAACTACTGAGCCTGCGCTCTAGAGCCCACAAGCCACAACTACTGAAGCCCGTGTGCCTAGAGCCCATGCTCCGCAACAAAGGAAAGCCACCGCAATGAGAAGCCTGCGTACCGCCCCTGCTTGCTGCAACTAGAGAAAGGCCGCGTGCAGCAATGAAGACCAAACGCAGCCAAAATTAATTAATTAATTAAATTAAAAAAAAAAAAAAAAAAAAAACCAACGACAGACATACTTGGTCCCTGAACAAGACAGAGGCTGCTTCTCACTGGCACTAAGACAATCCAGCCATTTAGTAGCAGTGGGGACCCATGAGAATCAGGGTAGCCCCAGAAGTCATGCATCTTTCCAAACCACTGGGCCTGTTGGTGGGTACGGCTACATTGCTTGGCTTTGACTGCCACTGGGATCAGAGTCCATCCCACGAGTCTTAACTTGTCCAAACCCTTAAGAAATTACAACACTCTTCTTGAGACATATTTGGGCCCTGCCCACAGCTCAACCTCCCCTTCTCCTTGTAACCCCCTCAAGCCCGTCACACTGTTGCCAGTTTTTCTGTAATGGAATGTCCATGTCGCTCCTTACATTACATAGAATGTCCACGTTGCCCCCTACACGGCTGGTTTTTAAAAGGGAGAATCTCTTCCTACTCTTCCCACGGAGCAAGGGCACATGTGTTGAACACTGGCCAGAACTCAATCTCAAACTGTCTGCTTGTCCAATTCTGCCAAAACGTGGCAGGCAGTGGGGAAATGACAGGCTCCGCACACATGAAAATCTGGGTGCATTCTCACAAGAAAGCCAGGTGTGCTTCCACAAATGACACACATCCAAGGATCACTGGAAAACCAAGTCAATAAATGTGTGAGGGGTGACAGGTTGGTAGTGACACTTTACAAGTCTGTGTTTCTGATTATTTACTTAAGCTTTTAAAAATTAAGCACAGATGGCTATCATCAAAAAGACAATAAATAATAAGTATTGGCAAGGATGTGCAGAAAAGGGAGCATTCGTGCACTGCTGGTGGCATTGTAAATTGGTGCAGCCATTATGGAAAACAGTATGTATTGGCAGTTTCCTTAAAAACTTAAAAATAGAAATACCTTATGATCCAGCAATTCCCCTTCTGGGTATATACCCCAAAAAACCAAACGACTAATTCGAAATATACATGCATCCCCATGTTCACTGCAGCATTATCTACAATAGCCAAGACATAGAAGCAAGCTAAGTGTCCATCAATAGATGAATGGATAAGGAAGAAATGGCATACACACACACACACACACACACACACACACACACACACACCCTGGAATATTATTCAGCCATAAAGAAAAAAAGAAATCTTGTCATTTGCGACAACATGAATAGATCTGGAGGGTGTTACACTAAGTGAAACAAGACAAATATCACATGATCTCACTTATGTGTGGAATCTAAAAAACAAAACAAATGAACAAACAAAACAAAATGAAAACAGACTCATAGATACAGAGACCAAATGGGTGCTAGCAGAGGGGAGGGAGTACAGAGTTGGACGAAATAGGAGAAAGGGATTAAGAGGTACAAACTTCCAGCTATAAAATATATATACAGATATAATATACAGCATAAGGGATACGGACAATAATATTGTAATAACTTTAAATGGGGACATATGGTTACTAGACTTATAGTGGTGATCATTTCATAATGTATTTAAATGTCAAGTCATTATGTTGTACACCTGAAACTAACATAATATTGTACACCAACTATATTTCACTAGATAATAAAGTTTACTCAAAAAATATTTTACATGAAGCACAGAAATTCTCAACTGGTAAAATTAATTTAGAACTTACAATATCTTTTCTTGAGTAGGACTCAATATCACAAAGATTTGGATTCTCCCTAAGTTAATTTATAAATTTAAAGCAATAACAAATAAATGTCAATAGGTTGTTTTTCTGGTACTGAACAAGCTGATTTGAAAGTTCAAAAGGAAAAATGAACAAAGAGGAGAGCTACGGAAAAAAACCACTAAAGTTAAAGAATAGTAGGCGGTTTAGAGAGACCTAATCCTCCCAGGTATGAAAATGTACTTATTAGATAACATCAATAATTAAAATAGTTTGGTACAAACATGTGAAAGATCATCAGAAAGATCAGTGAAACAGAACAGAAATTCTAGAACTAGACTCAAATATATGCAGGATTTTAGTATACTAAATTTATAAAAAATATATAAATTTATGCTATAAATTTGGCATTGCAAATCAATGAGGAAAAGATAAACGTTTCAATGAATGGTACTGAGACTCCATACCAAGCAACATTCTAAATGGATCTTAGATTTAAATGTTCAAAATGGAACTATAATAGAACTTCTAAGAAAAATGGAGAAAATCCTTTATAACTTTGTATTAGGGTATATTTTGTTGTGAACTAAATTTCAGAAGCCATAAAAGGTCGATAATTTTACTACATATAAATCAAAAACTTCTTCATGAAGAAAAGCAAAGAAACAACAACATACTGGGTTCAGTATTTTCAACTCATGCAAAGATCAAGGGATAAAATCCCTAATTATAAAGAGCTCCCAAAAACCAACAGAAAAATATGCAAAGCACATGACTAACAGAATGTGAAATACAGATAACTCCTGAGCATGTGAGAAGATGCTTAATCTCGCTCACAAGAGAAATGCAAATTAAAACTATGCTCTCATACTATTTTTGTCCATTCAATTGGCAACAATCCAGAAGTCTGATAACATATTCTGTTGACAAAACTATGGGAAAGCAGGCACGCTTATACATTGCTTGTGGGAGTATAAATCGGCACAACCCTTTTGGAAGGGAATTTTGCAATAGCTATCAAAATTACAAGTGCAAAAATCCTTTTACTCTGCAATTCCACTTTTAGAACTTTATCTGATACTTGGAAAAATGCAAACTAACCTAATTACAACATTATTCTTTGCAGCACTGTTTTTCACAGCAAAAGACTGGATAGAGCCCAAATGCTCTCATTAGGAAGCTGGTTAAATAGGTAATGGCACATCGATACAATAAAATACTGTGCAGCTGGGGAAAAGATGAGAAAATTCTTAATATACTACTACAGAAATATCTCTGAGATGTGTTACCAAGTGAAAAAACTAAAGAGCTTCTCACTGCAGTGGGTTCTCGTTGCGGAGCACGGGCTCTAGGCACGCGGGCTTCAGTAGTTGTGGCGTGGGCTCTAGAGCGCAGGCTCAGGAGTTGTGGCACACAAGCTTAGTTGCTCCGTGACATGTGGGATCTTCCCGGACCATGACTGAACCTGTTTCCCCCGCATTAGCAGGCGGATTCTTAACCACTGCGCCACCAGGGAAGTCCCAATTCATAAGTTTTAAATTGTATGTCATTCTGAGTGGCCTCAGAACGTCCCATCATCCTGCGGGAGACATGAATCATCCCTTTGTCCAGCATATCGCCCTGTTAGTCACTTACTAGCCATCTCCATTATCAGATCATCACACTATCATAGTGTCGTGTTCAAGTCACCCTTATTTTACTTAATAATGGCCCCCAAATGCAAGAGTAGTGATGCCGGCAATTCAGATATGCCAAAGAGAAGCCATAAAGTGCTTCCTTTAAGTGAAAAGGTAAAAGGTCTCAACTTAATAAGGAAAGAAGAAAAATCATACGCTGAGTTTGCCAAGATCTACAGTAAGAATCAATCTTCTATCCATGAAATTGGGAAGAAGGAAAAAGAAGTTCATGCTAGTTTTGCTGTCACAACTCAAACTACAGAATTTATAGCCACAGTGCATGATAAGGGCTTGGTTAGGATGGAAAAGGCATTAAATGTGTACAATAAGATACGCTGAGAGAGAGCACATTCGCATAACTTCTGTGGCAGTATATTGTTACAATCGTCCTATTTTATCATTAGTTGTTTAGCTCTTACTGTGCCTAACCTATAAACTTCATCATAGGTGTGTATCTACAGGTAAAAATACAGTATATTCAGGATTCAGTACTATCTGTGGCTTCAGGCACCCACTGGGGATCTTGGAACGTATCCCCCATGGAAAAGGGGGGCTATTATAATCATATACATTATATAAGACTCATATGTATGCAAACATTCATATAAATTTCATAATTCGAAATATTTTCATGAGCAATAAATACCCTATGTCACCAGCAATTGTACATTTAGAACTCTCTTCTAAGGAAATCACTAAGAACGTGCTCAAAGACTTTGGTACAAAGCTGTACCTCACAAGCAAGTGTTCGACAATAGATGATTCATTAAATAAATCATGGCCTCCCATAAAACGGAATGCCAAGCAGGCACCAAATTTATGCCGCAGAATGTTTAATGATACCAAAAGATGTTTACTCTCTGCTGGCAAAGATATACACTAAAATATTCACTGCAGTTATCTCTAGGACTGGTATTATGGATGACTTCTCTTCTTTTTGCATATTAATATTTTCTAATTTTTCTACAATGAATATGTATTACTTGTGTAATAAAAAAACAATAAAAGTTATTAAAAAGGAAAAAAAAAGAAAAACCCCAGCATAGTTGATTGGTACCCAAGAGCAACACCCTAATGGACATCACTTATCTAGCTTCTCTACTCTCATAAATTTTAAATTACACTATGGTGAAATCCAAAAGCTCTCCTCAGGGGCTGCAGAGGGCAGGCAGGGTTTGAGGCTCTGCTCCACACTCTGGCCCTCCCATCCCTACACACACACATATTCAAACACACACTTAGAGTAGCTCCACTTTTTCACGTTTTACAAATAGGCCTTCTGCCTAAGATTTAACTTAGCAGATGAAAAGACACAGGAATACTAGCCCACGAAGCTCTGTCCTGACACCTAGCCCAAGCACCAAGAAACCATTCAACTCTCAATACCCCAGAAATGTCTTCTCAAAACTCAGGTCATGAGTCTGAAAAGATTTTATCCCAGGCAGATGACAGCATGAGTGAAGGCCCAGAGGTGCGATTCAACAGGACTCACGGGTAGGCGGAGTGTGGGCTTGTCTGTCTGCTAGAGAGAAAAATGGTGGTGGTGGGGGGAGGAGGTAGCAAAGTGAAACCAGAGTGGGCACCTGAGAAGCAGAGACATACCAAGGAAGGGGGTCAGCGCCCCCCACTCACTTCAGCAGGTGCCGGAGCACAGTGTGGGTTGGTCTTTGAGAACATACTGAGCTGCATCTGCCATCAAAGATGACTTGATGCTGGAGGTTCAGACTTGGGCTGGTCTTTCCCCAACTCTAAAAGTAGGTTAAGACCAGCGTCCCACTGACTCTTCTTGAAGGCGAGGGCCCCTCACTTATCCACAGCTTTTTCCTTATGAGTGTGAAGGAGGGAGCAGCATGCCCTGCAAAGGCTGAAGCACTCACTTTGGTCCCTGGCTGCATAGAGCGGCTGACCTGTATCTAGTTCTGAAAAGTCATCAGTCTAATAATAATATAATAGCAGTCATCGTTTATCATGTTTTCACTGTTTACCAGGCACTGCAATAGCATAAACAATTTCATTTAAACCTAACAGCAAGGCTCTGAAGTAGTCTGGGAGACTCGCTGTAAAAATGGTCCCACTTCTCCACTCCTTCCTGTATCCACGCTCTGTGTCATGTGACTTCTCCCATCAGGATGTGGAGTCTATATTTCATCACTTGACTTGGGGCAGATATTTTGACTTTCAGCCAAAGATGTGCAACAGAGATGACGCTGTGGCAATTCTAAGCCTAGGCCTCCAGAGCCCCTGCACGCTCATTTTCTTGCAATCCAGCCACTTTCATGAGAACAAGCCAGGGAACAAGAACAAGAACATCCTCCTGGAGGATGAGGGACCACTTGGAGAAGAGCCATCCCAGCCAAAGCCACCCTAAGCCAGCCAACCCTGCACCTGACCACAGACATAAGTGATCCAAGATCAGCCAAGCCAGGCCCAGATCAGCAAAACCACCCGGTAGACCTGTAGATTCAAGAGAAATATTATATGGTTGTCATTTTTAACTGCTAAGTTTGGGGATAGTTTGCTATACTGAATTGCTATGGTAATATATTAACTGGAAGCGGGTGAGTAGTACTGTGGTTGCCAAACTCAACCTGAGAAAGGAGAAACTTTCCTGTCACAGACTGAATATGTACCCACCCCCTCCCACCCCTCACCCCCCCCCCCCACCGCGCCGCCCTGAACTCGTGTTGAAACCCTTACCCTCTCTGTGCTGCTATTTGGAACTGGGGCCTTTGGAAGGCAATTAGCATGAGATGTCATGTCATGAGGGCAGGAGAAGGCGCTACCTGCAAGGCAGGAAGAGGGCTTTCACTAGAATCCAACCATGCTTGCACCCTGACCTAGGACTTGCAGCTTCCAGAACTGTGAGAAAATTAATTTCTAGTGTTTAAGCCCCAATTTGTTATGGCAGCCAGAGGAGATTAAGGCAAGATCTCACAGCTAGTAGGTAACAGAGTGAGAACCCAAAGCCTGTGCCCCTGAAAAACAGTTCATGGCTCCCTACCCAGCCTCGGGGCTGTGACCGGAGCAGATGGACTCTGCTTCCAGGGAATTCATCAGCCACATCCAGTGGGCTGCCCTCTGTCCTGAGCCATCCTGGAATCCTAAATGTTGAGGCACATGGAATTTCAAAGCTGGAAACAGACTTGGAGGGCTTTAACTCCAACTCCCCGGTGACATAGATGATGCTGCTGAAAACCAGATGATCCAAATGAATTGTCCAAGGTCAGACTACATATAATGGCAAAGAAAAGACTGGAGTAAAGGTCTCCTAGCCCCCAGGGAAGTGCTCATTGGTCCACACAGGGCTGCTCTGTCTCTCCAAGCGTAATAAGAGCAAGAAAGGGTTGTCCTTTGGCAAGTCTCCTCTTGCTCCCTACCCCAGAGCCCCAAGGGTCCCAGTCTTGAGTTCCAGGAACCAAAACTCCTAGGAGCTGCTTATGAATTCCTATCTCATCTTCCCCCTTCCCCAAGCCCTTCTCCACAAATCAGCCTGCTAAGCCACACAGCCAACACAGCCTGGGCAGATGGTAGGGCCTGGGTTCCTAGTGGACAGGAGGCTGCTTCAGCCCACCAGCATCATAAAGGCAGCAGCAGCGTATGCCCATGTAGGAGCCCCTAGGTCACCCTTAGAGCTTCTCCAAGGCCACACAAGGATCTTGTAGCAGAGGCTATAGCTTATGGAGGAGGTTTGGCCGTTGCCATGCATATGGTGGCCAGGCAGCTACTTCTAAGAGCTTGCACACCACACAGTAATCAGAAGCCCCTAGGGCTTGGGGCCCATCTGCTATGCAAAGACAGAGCCTCATTTCAGATGCCACAAAGCATCAAGGACGCTGTGTGCTTCCCTTGGAGCTGGAGCACTGCCCCAGCCTTTAGGTTGTGGTGAAACTCGTAGGAAGATGGAGTTCGTTCAGTACACAGGCAAAGGGCTGCAGTCTCTGGGGCTCTGGGGACCTCTGAGGAACACGGCATGGTTGTGGCCCTCGAGGAAGCCTCAGTCAAATAGTGGGTGTCCTACAGAGGTTTATACAGTTGCAGGAGTGCAGAGAAGATAGTTGACTCTGGTCTGGAGGGAGAGAGGACAGGAAGGCCTTAAAGAAAGCTTTTCAGAGGACAGGACCTTTGAACTGGGCCTTCAAGAAGCTCTATCCCATGATCACTTCTCTGGAGGTTGCCCAGAAGTCACCTAGGATTCAAGTCAGGAATGAAGCAGATGAGAACTCTGTCTCCTGTGTTACCTCCTAGACGTGCCATGCTCTCCAGCATCTGAGCTCACCTTCTTCTGCAATGGCCAACAAGATGGCTGAGATCCCCACCCTACTTACTGTTGCTATACTGCTTAAAAGCAAGCCACGGCTTCCCTTTTTTCTTCAATGAAGATTATAGCCCTCCATATGGTCTACAAGATACTGCAGGCTTGCCCTCGCCCTCTTCATCAGCCTTTTTGCCTGTTCACTCTTGCCCTCCCTCACTGGGCTCCAGGTACCCTGGCTTTCCTTCAGCCCCGAGCCACATCCCACCCACACAGGCCTTGGCACACACACTGCTTCCCCCGAGTTTAGGTATCATCTCAAGGGTCACTTCATCAGGGGAGTCTTCCTTGGCCCTTTAGTTTAGGTCAGCATCCTCAGATTTACTCTCTCATAGAACCACATCCTTTTCATGGTGCCTTAATGCATCTTGAAGTTATACTCCTGTTGATGTAATGTTTTAGTTAACATCTGTCTTGCCCACTAGTCAGTAAACCCCATGAGAGTAGAAATCGTGTCTGCTTTTGCTTACACAATATCTAACAGTGCCAGGAACACGGTATACACTCAACAAATATCTGTTGACTGAATGGACAGATGAATGAGGATTGCAAGAATTCTAACTGGGAGTTTTGCTCTGGGGAATGGAGGATCCATGGTGTCTTAGGTTGGGTGTCCCCAGACACAGATCCTGGGACAAAAATGTGAGTGCAAGTCAGTTTATCTAGGGAGTGAAACCAGGAAGTATTGATCTAGGAGTGGGGGAGATAGGGAAAGAAGAAAGGAAGAAAGGAGGGAAGGTAGGAAGGAAAAAGGGACGGAGGGAGGGAGGAAGCACCAGGGTGTGTACAGGAGATCCCTGGACTAGATGGCTGGGGGGGACGGGAGACGGAGGAAGGGAGAAGGAGAGGCTGGATGCTCACCTGTGTGCATGACAGGACAGGCAAGAGAAAGGGAGGAACCAGCTCATTGCTGCTTGGTTTTCTACTTGATTTGTGGTAACTCCAGTCCCAGGTTCTAGCCACGCAGATACGGGAGTTATCGGGTCCAACCTCCCTGTTGCACTACCACTGGTTTCCCATTAGCACACAATTTCAGCTCCTCAAGGACAAGAATCTTTTTAGGTAAGTCTCAGGCCCTACCGGTGGCTACATGTAATATCAAAACTGGCTGATTACACTGAAAGGTCCAGCTCATCCCCTCCAAAGGAAGAAGTGGCACCTTATATGGAGACCATGACCCACAGCTGGAGGCTCCAAGCGCCCACCTGCCTCAATTTCCTGAGCCCATCATAGTTATGCAAAATGACAGAAACCAACGTCTGCCAGAGGGTGTTCGAGACCCAGAAAGCAAGTCAAGATTTTATGACTATGCACTTCTCCTCCATCAAACTTCTTCTTTTTTTTTTTTTTTTTTTTTTTTTTTTTTGGTATGCTGGCCTCTCACTGTTGTGGCCTCTCCCGTTGCGGAGCACAGGCTCCGGACGCACAGGCTCAGCGGCCATGGCTCACGGGCCCAGCCGCTCCGTGGCATGTGGGATCTTCCCGGACCAGGGCACGAACCCGCGTCCCCTGCATCAGCAGGCGGACTCTCAAACACTGCGCCACCAGGGAAGCCCCATCAAACTTCTTAATCTGCAAGCACCACACCCTCAGTCCAATGCCCAGCCAATGCTGTCATGAGCACCTGCTGTGTGTCTGGTACCACGCTGAGCACTGGGAACACAGCTGTGAAGGCAGATGAGGTCCCTGCCCTTGAGGAGGTTATAATCCAGGGGAGGAGACATGCATCAATCAACCAACCACCCAAATGCATGTTCAATTACAACCTGGGAAGGAAAGGTACTCGGCTCTAGGAGAGTATAACACGGGGTGTGAGGGGACTGACCTCATCTAGAGGCCAAGGACACCCCCCTGAGAAAAGGACAGAGACGGATGTAGGAGTTAATGAGGAGAAGGAACGGGCAGGGGGGGAAAGTATGAACAGCAGAGGGAACAGCATGTTTAAAGCCCTTTGCTGGGAGGATCAGGACCACGTGGATGGGTGGATGCTGAAGGCAGGTGTGGTCTGAGATAAGGCGGGCAGAGGAGGCAGGTGTGGCCATCCAGGTCCTGAGGCCCACTGTGCAGGATAATGTCAAGGGGCTCCGCTTCTAGGGGACCTGACAACATCACGGGTGAGAGAGACCTGCTGGTCACACCCTAAAAGAGAGGTGGGAAAGATGCAGTGGGAGTCTGACAAGAAGCAAAAGAACTGGCCTTTCCTAAGCACCTCCTATTCTTCAGGCATTGTGCCATATGCAAGGGTTTCACTTATGAAATCCTGAGATTCATTCATTCATTCAGTTCAACAAACAGCTATAGAGCCACAGCTACTCTTTAGGACCAAGTAAACAGTAAGGGTAATTTTTACCAAAATCATCCTACAAAAAAAGAGTGAGTGTACTTACACTCAAATCCCTGACAAACCCTCTCCTATTAAAGGGCAACTCTCTCATTGACTTTACTTTAACCAACAAAGTACCATTTGGGGAAAAGACATTAGCCTGAAATGACCTCAATCAATGCTAGTTTGGGATGCTTATGAGAGGTTTCCTGACGGAACTGTTAAAAAAGGAGGCAAAGCTATTTAACACCTATTTAATAATTATTCCTGCGTATGACCTTAGAATTGCAAGCTGGGGATGTTATTCTAAACGAGCCTTTTACAAATCACTTTAAAAAGCAATACCACGAGTAGTCACACTGCGGAGAGCATGAATATACCTACAGAACAAAAGGAAAAAACACTCCCCTAATATTATGCAAATAAGTGCAGGTGGCTTGGGATAGAGTCTCCAGTGACAGTATTTTATACAGATCCACAAAATACTGGACCTCAAACAACTCCGATGGAAGTGGAGATTTTGTGTCCTGAAAACTAGGTTAGTCGCTGCCTATCGTGGCTCAGGCAATGAAAGAAGCACGGATGCCAAAGAAGAGGCCTTGAATAAAGTTGCTCCATGAAATGCAAGAGAGGGAAGAAAGCAGTATTTCTAAGTTATCATACTATTTTACATAACATGTGAGTTTAAATATGTACGTGTCACTAATAAATCCAGTGCTATAAATAGACATCTGACTCTTTCATCTACCTCCCGAAGAGTTTATATGTTCAACTTCAAGTTGACCCTCTCCCCTATAGGATCTTCCCCCTGGGAAAATGCAAAAAGCACTTTCTTTGGGGAGCTATTTTGTATTCCAGCGTTTATGGGAACGACCTATAGGGGGCAGAGTGGAAGCTTGCCCAATTCTACCCACCAGAGAGAAATGGCCTGACCCCGCCAGCCAGAGCATTCCATACACGTACCCAAACTTTGCAGATAATGTACCCCTGTTTCATTGATGAGGGGTCAGATCTGGAGAGGCCCTGGAGGCTGACTGGCTCATGAACACAGGCAAAAGGGCAAACTAGGACTGCAGCTGGACCTGCCCGACTCTGAAATCTTGTCGCCTAAATGCTTCTCATGTCCCTAGGTATCAGACTCACCACCACAGCAGGGCCCTGGCCTCAGCAACCCACCTTCCTGTTTTGGCTCAGGAGTTCAGGGTGAGCAGAACCCCCCGCTGTGGTTTCCATCCCCCTACCACCACCCGAGAGCATGGCACCCAGACCAGGTTCAAGACCCCCAGCCTCCAGGTCACAGGCAACTGCCCCACGTCTGGCAGCCCCTTCAGTTCCTTGGGTTCTCCATGGGCTGACATGCGAATCTGTCCCCCATCCACTGGCAGCTCCTTCCTTTACAGATGCCAAAGCCCTCTGCACAGCCACCTGATAAGAGCTGGGAAGGGAGTGAGCTGAGCACTCACCTCCAGCCACCAGGAGATCAGTGGACTTAGAACTGCACCCTTCCCAAAGCCCCCGAGGGAGGCGCAGAGAAGCCCCTCACTCTGCAGGGCCCCCCCATCTCCCCTGACGCCGGCACCATCCTTCCTGTGACTTCATGCCCCTGGCCTGTGTGGTACTGGGTCAGCCTGGTGCCCGCTGCTCCCTCCTCTCCCTGCCCCCTCCTGAAAGTGGACTCTAAGGGCCTCATTCACGGCCTGCCAGAGTTGGGACGCTCCATTCTTTTTTTTTGCGGTACACAGGCCTCTCACTGTTGCGGCCTCTCCCATTGTGGAGCACAGGCTCCGGACGCGCAGGCTCAGCGGCCATGGCTCACGGGTCCAGCCGCTCTGCGGCATGTGGGATCTTCCCGGACCGGGGCACGAACCCACGTCCCCTGCATCGGCAGGCGGACTCTCAACCACTGCGCCACCAGGGAAGCCCCAGGACTCTCCATTCTTAATGCCTGAGGGCATCTTCACTATGTACAGGTCCCAAAGGCAGCTCATGAGAACCAAACACTAACAACCACTTCTCCCATGAGTTAGGTCCATTCAGCAGCAGGGCCAGGCTAAGCATCCCCTAGGCAAGCAGCCCAGGTGATGCTTCTGACTCTTCCCTTTCCCTGTTCCCTTCTGCAGGAAGGACACCCCATCCCAGGATCGCTTCTGTTGGGGACTTCCTTTCTGTCCTGAAAGCAGCCACCTCACATTTGACACCAGCCTTCTAAATGGTGGCCCTGCCAGCTGGCTCTCCCCCTCCAATCTGTCCTGCTCCTGTTCCCAGATTCATATTCCTCAAAGCCCAGCCAGGGGTTCATCAGATGCCGACAGGGCCCCCTGCCACTTAGCAAGGAGGGCAAAGCCTTCCATTGTCATTCCAGATGGTCACTGGTCCCCTCAGGCCCCTCATGACCATCATCCAGGACTTCCCTGCCTCCCATGGTCCCCGCCTGCTTCTGTCACTCATGCCACCTTCAAAGTGCCATCAGCGCTGCATTTAAAACCTGGTACTGCTGCCACCCCTCAGGCTCAGCCAAGGCCCCTCCTCCAGAATCTGTCCCTAAGGGCTCCCATTCCTCAAGTACAAGATGCTCACCCTCCCTTCCCTATAGCATCATGGCATCAGGGAGAGCTTCCAGCAGGCCGAGCCACAACCCTGGCTCTTCCACATGCTGCAGTGAGCTAGTCAACTTTTCTCTCTAGTTCCTCCATCTGTACAATGAGGGGCTATTAACATTCTAGTTCAGGGAGGATGAAGTTTTGTTGTGCTTTTCACCTGAGCCACCCAGCCCCTGGGTGAACTAGATAACGGAGAACACAGAGGTGGATGTGAAACACCATGACAGAAACCTGAGAAAGACCACAGGGACCAACAAATGCTTCCTGAAGATCTACGGTGCCTAGACTCTAAAGAGTTTATTTCAAAACTGGACAAGTTTCACTTTCAGATTTTTCATCATTAGTGTATAAGAATGCCAGAGATTTTTGTGCATTAATTTTGTATCCTGCTACTTTACCAAATTCATTGATTAGCTCTAGTAGTTTTCTGGTAGCACCTTTAGGATTCTCTATGTATAGTATCATGTCATCTGCAAACAGTGACAGCTTTACTTCTTCTTTTCCGATTTGGATTCCTTTTGTTTCTTTTTCTTCTCTAATTGCTGTGGCTAGAACTTCCAAAACTATGTTGAATAAGAGTGGTGAGAGTGGGCAACCTTGCCTTGTTCCTGATCTCAGTGGAAATGGTTTCAGTTTTTCACCATTGAGGACGATGTTGGCTGTGGGTTTGTCATATATGGCCTTTATTATGTAGAGGAAAGTTCCCTCTATGCCTACTTTCTGCAGGGTTTTTATCATAAATGGGTGTTGAATTTTGTCAAAAAACACTCCCATTTACCACTGCAACAAAAAGAATAAAATATCTAGGAATAAACCTACCTAAGGAGACTTAAAAGACCTGTATGTAGAAAATTATAAGATACTGATGAAAGAAATTAAAGATGATACAAATAGATGGAGAGAGATATACCACGTTCTTGGATTAGAAGAATCAATATTGTGAAAATGACTCTACCACCCAAAGCAATCTACAGATTCAATGCAATCCCTATCAAACTACCACTGGCATTTTTCACAGAACTAGAACAAAACATTTCACAATTTGTATGGAAACACAAAAGACGCCGAATAGCCAAAGCAATCTTGAGAACAAAAAATGGAGCTGGAGGAATCAGGCTCCCTCACTTCAGACTATATTACAAAGCTATAGTTATCAAGACAGTATGGTACTGGCACAAAAAACAGAAATATAGATCAATGGAACAGGATAGAAAGCCCAGAGATAAACCCATGCACATATGGTCACCTTATCTTTGATAAAGGAGGCAAGAATATACAGTGGAGAAAGACAGCCTCTTCAATAAGTGGTGCTGGGAAAATGGGGCAGGTACATGCAAAAATATGAAATTAGAACACTCCCTAACACCATACACAAAAATAAACTCAAAATGGATTAAAGACCTAAATGTAAGGCCAGACACTATCAAACTCTAAGAGGAAAACATAGGCAGAACACTCTATGACATAAATCACAGCAAGATCCTTTTTGACCCACCTCCTAGAGAAAGGGAAATAAAAACAAAAATAAACATATGGGACCTAATGAAACTTAAAAGCTTTTGCACAGCAAAGGAAACCATAAACAAGACCAAAAGACAACCCTCAGAATGGGGGAAAATATTCGCAAATGAAGCAACTGACAAAGGATTAATCTCCAAAATTTACAAGCAGCCCATGCAGCTCAATAACAAAAAAACAAATAACCCAATCCAAAAATGGGCAGAAGACCTAAATAGACATTTCTCCAAAGAAGATATACAAACTGCCAACAAACACATGAAAGAATGCTCAACATCATTAATCATTAGAGAAATGCAAATCAAAACTACAATGAGATATCATCTCACACCAATCAGAATGGCCATCATCAAAAAAATCTAGAAACAATAAATGCTGGAGAGGGTGTGGAGAAAAGGGAACCCTCTTGCACTGTTGGTGGGAATGTAAATTGATACAGCCCCTATGGAGAACAGTATGGAGGTTCCTTAAAAAACTAAAAATAGAACTACTGTACGACCCAGCAATCCCACTACTGGGCATATACCCTGAGAAAACCATAATTCAAAAAGAGTCATGTACCAAAATGTTCATTGCAGTTCTATTTACAATAGGCAGGACATGGAAGCAACCTAAGTGTCCATCAACAGATGAATGGATAAAGAAGATGTGGCACACATATACAATGGAATATTACTCAGCCATAAAAAGAAACGAAATTGAGTTATTTGTAGTGAGGTGGATAGACCTAGAGTCTGTCATACAGAGTGAAGTAAGTCAGAAGGAGAAAAACAAATACCATATGCTAACACATATATATGGAATCTAAGAAAAAAAATGTCATGAAGAACCTAGGGGTAAGACGGGAATAAAGTCACAGACCTACCAGAGCATGGACTTGAGGATATGGGGAGGGGGAAGCGTAAGCTGTGACAAAGTGAGAGAGTGGCATGGACATATATACACTACCAAACGTAAGGTAGATAGCTAGTGGGAAGCAGCTGCATAGCACAGGGAGATCAGCTTGGTGCTTTGTGACCATCTGGAGGGGTGGGATAGGGAGGGTGGGAGGGAGGGAGACACAAGAGGGAAGAGATATGGGAACATTTGTATATGTATAACTGATTCACTTTGTTATAAAGCAGAAACTAACACACCATTGTAAAGCAATTATACTCCAATAAAGATGTTAAAAAAAAAACAGTGTTGAGGGCTTCCCTGGTGGTGCAGTGGTTGAGAGTCCGCCTGCCGATGCAGGGGACACGGGTTCGTGCCCCGGTCCGGGAAGATCCCACATGCCTCGGAGCGGCTGGGCCCGTGAGCCATGGCCGCCGAGCCTGTGCGTCCGGAGCCTGTGCTCCGCAACGGGAGAGGCCACAGCAGTGACAGGCCCGCGTACCACAAAAAAACAAACAAACAAAAAAAACGTGTTGGATTCAAGATGCCACCTTGCAAAACTGGACAAGTGTGCAACGATGTAATGTACAGCTTATCCTCAGTATCATGTTTTCATAAAAATGATTTGGAAAAGCATCCAACAGTACTAGAATGGTTAAATCAATTAAAAGTGTCCAATAATTTATTTATCCAGTCCTCTATGGTAAGAAATACCTTGCAGGTCTTAGAAATGAAAATATACATGCTATATTGTGAAGTGATCAGATTAAAAAAGAGAAAGTATTAACCATTCCATGATTCTAAAACATAGGGTATAGCTTGCATAGAGTAAAATCTAGAACAGGGGTCAGCAAACTACAATTTGTGGGCCTGTTTTTATAAGTAAAGTTTTATTAGAAAACAACCCACATTCATTTATTTATGAATTTTCTGTGGCTACTTTCAGGCTACAAGGGTAAAGTTGAACAGTTTTGACAGAGACCATATGTGCTCCAACAATATTTACTACATGGCCCTTTAAGAAAGAGTTTGTTAAGCCTGGTCTAGAAGAATAGATATCAGATGTTAATATCAAAATGTTAATGATGTTTATTTTCAAGGTAGTAGGAAGTTGGGTAATTTTAATTTTGTTTTCTTTATGCCTAGCTACATATTTATATTTTTTCTACCATGATAATGTACAATCTTCTAAAAAGCACATAATTTATAAAAATAATCTATTGGCATATTTACATTAAAAATAATTTCATTAATGCTCACAGTGATTTTCCCCATTTTACACCTAAGGAACCAAGTCTGAGAAAGTTCTAGCAATGTGTCCAAAGTCACACAGCAAGTGGTACATGTGAGACCCCAGCCTGGGTCTGTCTGACACAAAGACCTTCTCGAGACCTCAGTGGAAGGAAGGTCCCCAGGCTCCTTTCCTGAGAAGACAGGGACAGAGGGCCCCTCGCCAAGGAGAGGCACCACCATAACCCACGGCCCCTCCTCCCTGCCTGGACGGGAAGCATGGTACCGAGGAGTGAGGCCTCAGAGCTCTGCATGTGGTCACTGAGTCCATAGTTCCCACCTCAGCCTGCTGGGCCAGCTGTAATGCGTACCAATCTATCCCGGGACACAGAAGAACCGAGGTCAGCAAGCAAATCTGGCCAGGCTGGGGTCAGAGACCAAATCAAAACCTTCCCTGCCTGCTTCCCACCAACTCCTTCACCTCCCCCCTCGCCATCCACGGGCGTCCACTCTATGCTCTAGCCAATTAGAAGGCTTTGCACTTCTCCACTCAGGGTGTTTTGTGCTTCTGAGCAATACGCACGTGAGGTTGGTTCCCTTTGCGTGAAAAGTCCTCTCCCTCCCCAGCCACCTGACAAATTCCTATTCATTCTTTAAAAAGAAAGATCACAAACTAAAAACTCCCTGGCCACATGAAGGCAGCAGATGTGTTTTCTCAGACCAATGTGGCCTTATAAAAATAAAGACATTTGATATAAAAAATTTTTTGAGATTCCCAGTCTTTCCAGACCAAGCGGAGAACCTAGTAACATGCCTCCCACATTCCCAAACGGCAACCACAGGCTGTGGCTGAGTAGCAGCTGTTTTCTTTTCATGGGGTACATGCTTCTCGGCCGGCCAGGGACCCCGCCAGTGCCACCACCCAGCCTCCCCTGCTGGCCTCTGTAGGCATCTATCTAGGACTGCAATTCCTGCATTAGATGCTCTAGCACAGTGGTTCTCAAAGTGTGCTCCTCGGCCCAGCAGCATCAGCATTACCTGGAAACTTGTTAGAAATGCCAATTCTAGGGCCCCATCCTAGACCTACTAAATCAGAAACACCAGGGATGGGGCCCAGAAATCTGTGTACTACCAAGCCTTCTGGGAGAGTCTGATGACCGCTCAAATGTGAGACTCTCTGCTCTAGCACTGTGGGATCTCACCCAAGCAGCCAGCCAGCATTCTCTACCCCCGACCTCCATCCTTCTATCCTCAGTTCCAGCAAAGTTCAGTCCCGTGCCAGCTCCTAACCACACTCATTACCCTTCTGTTGCATGCACTCCCCTGCCCTGTGGCCCCGGGCTGTTTACCTGTCTGTCTTCGTACCCACTGAGATCCTCTTGAGCAAGGGCTATTTTTCATCCCTCCCTCCCCAGCACCTAGCACAGAGCCAGGTCCCCAGTCAGGGACTCAGGGGCTTCTACAGCAGTGAAGCAACTCACTTGGTGATCATTTATGTCCCCCTAATTTGTTGAAGCAAGAGTGACCGTGAGGCAGCCTCAGCCCTCCTCTGACATGACAAGGATGTCAAGCATCGAATGCTGGCATCTCCAGGAGAAGCAATATTTCAGCAGAGATGAAGTAATTCCTATTCACAGCATCTGTTAATCACTCAAGATCCTTCTAGATGCGAGGGGCTATAGAATGAAAGGTGTTATTAATGAAACCGTACAGACTAGGAGGCAGTTCTGAATAGCAGCCCTCCTTCCTCACAATGCCTTCCACTGCAAGTTAATCCCCTCCCATTATTTTAAATTCTTCAAGTGCTGGAGAAGTCATGTAGGTTGTTTTCCCGAATAGTCACTTCACTGACAAGCATTTTCTAATTGACAGAACATTCTGAAAAGACAGATTAAAGAGAGGGGAGAGAAATACTAAGATGGTGCAATTTCCCACACACAGCAGGAGGCTAAGTTGACTGAAATGTAGGATTTGGAAGAAAAGTTATTCATCAAACCCCTCAACCCTGCAGCCCCCTCCCAGAGAGAAGATTTCAGAGATGTTCCTCCATGGGGAGCTCTGATGCAAAGACGTGCCCAGAGGGGCCACAGGCCTCTCACAAGCTCAAACCCAAGCCGAGAGTCCAATGGCAATGATGAAAATTGTTACTAATGGTTGAGCAGCCAATATGTGTCTGGAACTTTCCAATAGGCTGTATGGCAAGAGGGGTTATACTTATCATCCCTGAAAGGATAATGGATTTATCCCCATTTTCTAAAAGAGGAGACTGAGGAACACACTCAAGTTCACAACTTGTAAGTGGCAGAGCTGAGGTCAAATCCAAGTTTGCTTAACTCAGGAAGCTCTGCGCGTTCTTTCCTGTCACGGGGCCACCTCTACTCCTTTAAGGACACGTGCGTCGGCGTGACTGCAGAGTGGCAATGGGCTCAGGTGGCAAACACCCTGAGCCACAGCCCAGACCCCACGGGGGCTGCCCTTAGGCACAAGCTCCCCATAGGTACAAGCAGGGCCTGGGGCTCTCTGTGGGCTGTTACCCCTGCCCAGGTGCCCCTGGTGCTGCAGAGCCTCGGGACAGAGCTAACCTATCGATCACCTTTAATATTCACATGGAGCTGATGGATCTCCCCCTGATGGCCCTCAAACCATGCATGCTTTGAACAGCTAATGAGCCATGCAGGACGGCTCCACATCTAATATTTTCAAATTTCCCAGAGTGAGATAACGCCACAGACAAGGGAGTATATACACTGAGCCATCCCTAGCACTTGATAAGGTATTAATAAACCTTAACAAATGCTGATTAGAGGCGCTCCAGCAGCACAGAGCCGCTGTGCTACACACACGCTGGAGGGTTGGCCAGGTAAGCCTGGGGAGCTTCTCAATTTGGAAGTGATCCCAAGTCAGCAGCAGGAAGCATCTCCCATGCCTTAGAGCTGCCCGGCAGGTAGGGCTTGCCCCGTGGAGTCAAGCCTGAGTTCAGTGCCCAGGGACAGCGTGGGCAGGAAGTGCTTCACAGACCGCACCCCACAAGGCTGGAGAAGTTGACACACATCCCTCCTGCCCTGGATAATCTTTAGGTATCAGGCATGTAGGAATGGAGTCAAAACTTTCTCCAACACTTACCTTTGTAGCTGGTATAAAAACTCTTGAGATAAGAGGTTTCAAAATGGTCAAGGGGAATGTAGTAGGTGTTGCTGGTTCCCCCACCCAGATCCCTTCTACCAGCTGGTGTACCCAGTGGCTGTGCCTGCGGACTCTGCCTCACCCAGAAATGCCTGGGAGGTCACCTTCCCCCCCTCTGCAGGTGGCCTGCAACCAGCCAATAAATGACTGTGATGGGACACCCAAGTCCAGCCCTTTTGCCTCAAGTTGGTATAACCTCGTGGTACAATTCCCACTCCTTTTGGGATCAGGCTGAGGCCAGACGTCAGCTTTACTGAGCTTCCTCCCCTGCCCTATCGTGCTTCCTTCACACCCTGAAGGACCTCACCTGAGAGCTGCCCCGGGATACATCACCCATGCAATGCCAGGCTCTGCTTCCAAGGAACCAGACTTAAGCAGGAGGAAAGAAGATGGGTGAGAGCTACTGATGTTTGAGCACCGTTAAGTGCAGGGCACTATTAGACATTTCCACACTGTTTCACTAACTTTCCTCAGTAAACTTGTGAGGTATGGAATCATGGCACCATTCACAGGTAAGAAAACTGAGGCTCTGAATGGGAAGGTGACCTGGCCAAGGTCACACGAAGCCTAAATGGCAAAGGCAAGATGTGACCCCAGACTGGCTGATGCTAAAAACAAAGCAAGTCTGTTTCCATGACACCATGTTGCTTCCCCCTGTTTACCACATGTAGCATCAGAAGGAGGGAACAGAGCTTAATAAAGATAGAGATATGAAAAGTCACATAAGGCTGAAAGCTGACAGACCAGCAGGAAGAAAGAAAACCTCCCCACACTGAGCTGAGGGGCTCAAATCACCACTCTGTAAGCGCCTGTCACCCCCAGCAGAGCCTACACTATTGGCT
Organism: Phocoena sinus; assembly: GCF_008692025.1. Lineage (NCBI taxonomy): Eukaryota > Metazoa > Chordata > Mammalia > Artiodactyla > Phocoenidae > Phocoena > Phocoena sinus. Next base: position 35,750,574 of record NC_045778.1, read on the forward strand.
GGCAAGAAACTAATCTCTTGCCACCTCTCTGCTTCCCAGTTGTAAAGCATATTCTACATTTTAATTTAGGATGTCTATTTCACTGGCCAATAGATTGAGACAAATGTTCCTTTGGGCTCCAGCCTACAGGAGCTCACAATTTCCACAGAGGTAAAGAAGGCTCCTGCCAGCGACAGTGCCTTCTGATACGGTCACACATACTCCAGCTAAATTAAAGCATGCTCTATGATGAGCATCTCTGGAGAGGTAACCTGCTCAGATGGTGCCACCCAAGGACACTGTCATTCCTAAGAAGGCAGGGAGCCTAACTCCAAGCCAACAGTGCGATGCCACCCCTGTAAGGTATTAATTACTGTCCCAGTGATCTCAGAGCTGATAGGCAGCAGGAGTCAGGTGTTGAGGGAAGCCTCTTTCTCACCATGTCACCTTTCTGCATCCACAGACCCCCCTCCCTAGTGTCCAGCAAGTCCTGGTTCCCATGGCCACAGTCAGAAACTCCAATCTGGTCTGCAGCCGTTTTGCCTCTGGCTTGATTTGATCTAACAATTTCCTGAGGATGCCGCGGCGAGGGGGAGTGTATGTGCACAACTGGGGAAGTTTGGGTGGTGGAGGATCAGGGAAGGGGCAAAGGCTGGAGTGTGTACGTGTTTATGTACTTGTGGCTCCCAAATGAGAGCTATAGGCGGGGGGTGGCTCCGCCCACGTGGCCAGGTTTGCAGCCACGCCTGCCGTTGTAGACACAGTCACGGCTGCCGAGCACACTCAGCCTAGATGTGGGCAGAATTCTAAGTAGGCCCTAGCTTTCGGGGAGCAGGTACTGCTCCAGACCACAAAGCCAGGCCTTTGAGAGTGCTACAAGTGAGAGCACTTCCCTCCCTGACATCCTCAACAGCCTAAAGGTTTCATCAGTTGGACCAAACTCTCATTTCCCATTTTCAATGGGAAAAAGGCCCAGGAAATTATGAAGCAAGCAAGCCCCGCAGCATCTTCATTTCCTGTTGGCCAGAGCACTCCTCTACACCTCACCCGAGACCTGATGGAGCAATGAGGGCACTGGATGGATAAGAGGAGTGAACCACTTGCTCTGGAACATGGAGAAACAGGGACACCCAAGAGGAAACTCCTAAGTCTCTGTGGGGTTTGCTATGATATCTGCTCTCAGCTTTGGAGCTAGTGGGACCACCTTTCAGAAGGTCTGTGGAATGGAAATCCAGTTGTGAGCCCGAGGAACGCCAGATGCATCCCATGCTTATCTCCTTATTGTTTCCCCTCAGAGTTCACAGAAGTTTGGGGATGCTCAATAATTCTCTCTTGGCTGGGCTCACCGTAGGAGTAACAAGCACTGGGGTGGAGAGGGTCGGGGTGGTCAGTGCCAGCATCTCCCGGAGCAGCAGAAAACAAACATGAACCCCTGGCGGGAGCAGAGCTGCACTTCATGGTTCACACGCTTTACCCGGCCCCACCTCTACCAGAGAGTCTCCTTCCAGACCCAAATCTTTCACGAGGGAAGCTGTTCCTCCCAGCACAGCCCTTGGAGTCTTCTGCTCCAATTAGGGTAATTGTTTCAAACTCTGGTCTGGCCAGGCTCCCCATCCTACCTGCTCCCACAGTCCGCCAAAAACTCTCGCCAGGAGCCCTCACCCCCATCGGTGTCTGGACGGGAACAAGGTAAAGGAAATCCCCAAAGATGCTCAAGCTCCCTTTTCTCCACAGTGGACACTGAGAAGTTTCCATCAGCCTTCTCAGAACCCCCAGAGCAGCAAGGAAAAAAGGCAACTCCGGTGACATGACCCCTTCCTGCACCCATGCCTCTACCCGCCCACTCATCTGTGCACTGAGTGACGGCTCATCAAACATTCATTGACTGTGCCAGGCCCTGAACGAGGCACCGATGATATGGAAATGAAGAGAATTGATCAGATTTTGTTCTTCCCTTGGAGGAGCTCTCAGGTTAACAGAGGGGACCCCATGATGAAGGAAGTGTCTGGGAAGGGCTGAGAAACACCACATGCCCCTCCCTGTTCACCTAAAGCATCACCCAGGCACCAGCATCCCCAGGGACCAATTTCTGCACCTTGCCCCTCCATTCTAAGCTGGGAGGTTGCAGGCGAAGTTGAAAACCCAAGGTGGCCTCTAGGTGTGTGGCCCTGTTTATCTGCTTCACATATTGAGTCAACTTGTGTGAATGTCTGAGATCGCTTGGCCTCATTTTGACATGTGCACAAGAAGAACGGCTTAGGAATAAACTCAAGTGGAATATCTTCGCTGCAGGCCCACGCAGGCACAGCTGGCCCAGGCCCAGCCTGTTCTGAGCAAGATCCTCCCTGAGAGAGTAGAGCCACTGGCCCATTGTCCAGAAATGATAAGCAGAGTTCTAGTGTGGCTCAGAATGCCCGCCTGGCATAAGTGCCCAGAATTCAAGTGCAGTAGCTGGTGGCACTCGTGCATGAAACGGGGTCCACGATACTCTCTCAGGTGTTTGGTAATGGTGAGCAAGGTGCTCCAGAAATGGTAACTCAAGACAACGGCCTTGAAAAGCAACGCTTTTCTTCAAATCCAAGTCATTTCCTTACTCTAGTTTACCCCGTTCCATTAAATTCATATGTCTAGCTTCCGACTAAACAAAGACTGACACCATTCTTTTTATAGGTTATGACAAACATTTTCTGAGTACCTAGAATGTGCTGGGTTCTGAGCTACCTGTGTGCTTAGGGAGGTGGTGGGCAGGGGGGGCAAGGACCCTGCCCTTGAGGAGTTCATAGTCTACTTGGAGAGACGGAGCTATTCCTCAATGATCCAGAATGTTAGTATAAGATGGTAGCTGGTGAAGAGAGGGAAGCCCAGATTTCCATGAGGGGAGCCTCCCCAGCCAGTGGGACAGGTGCTCAGGACAGCAACCTGGAGGAGACAGCACCTGAGTGAACGGTGAAGGACATGAAGGAATAGTGAGGCGAGAGGGGGTGGAAGGCGGAGGGCAGTGAGGAGGACAGGGCTACGGGTCATTTGGTGCTGCTGGCAGGGAAGGGGCAGGGAAGAGGAATGGGGGCAGTGGGAAGAGGAACGGTTGGCAGCTCTTTGTGGACCCCACAGGGGCTAAAGGATCAGGACATTACTCTGGGACACTGGAGAACTGTGGAAGGGTTGTATGCAGGGAAGTGACAAGCTAAGTTTTCTATTTTAGACTTTCAAGTTTAAGACAGTGTCTGCAACAATCCATATCTCAGCCAACTTCCCTCCAAAAAATCTATGACAACTCAGACTAAGATGAAAATGGCAAACGAAGATTTATCACTAACCAAGGGCCCGATGCCAGGAGAAACTTCTGCAATTTGTAACATCTAAGTTGCTAAAAGAAGACTCATGGGCAAGACAATGCCTGGCCATGTTTCAGGCCAGTAGATTTTTTTTTCTCAGACAGTAACAGGTATTTCCTCATGGTATCCAGAGGAATCAATAGCCTCTCTCTCTCTCCCTCTCTCTCTCTCTCTCTCTCTCTCTATTTCTATTGAGTAAAGAAATACATGTCTGTCATTTCAGGAAATATACATATGTTTTAAAAATAGCATAGGTCATTAAAGACCTATAGAAGTAAAATAAGATGTAGTCATTCCAAACTCCTAAGGGAAATAACCACCTATGGAAGCCCAAACCACACATCAAACTATAAAATCAGAAGAAACAGCAAGAAAACAAAAATATAAAATAAAATATAAGAAATAAGACCAATACATATCTTTTAGGATGACAAACAGAAATCAGTTCTCAAGCTGAGTCAAGAAATAAAATCCAACCACATGAGGAGCCACACCTAACACAAAGCAGCTCAGATCTGACCAACATAGTGAGTTTCCTACCTTACTACTGTGTATTTTTGTTCATGTGTTTTCATCCTTCCCTTCTATCCCCTATTTTTTCATGGTCTCAGATGTCAGTCTACACCAAGAAGATATGTTCACTGCTTTGCTAGTGTAGGGGAGCAAGTGACCTACTTGCCCTCACTTCACCCACACTACTGCATCCTGCGAAATGTACAGATTCCTGTACAGCGCACCTTGTATCTACAGAATGGAGGTGAGATGGAAAGAAACGTTACACTATGAGCACATGTATGAGTCTGCTTGGATGTGTACAGAGTCGCTATTTTGCTAATCATTTCATTCAGAATTTATTTCACTTACTGAAATCTCTGGGGGTGTTAATGTCTCCTCCTAAATCCCTCAACAAGCAAAGAGTTTTCCATTACTAGTAAGTTACAAATGGGAAATATGAATGGGCTGTTGCTCTGTGTTTATTCCTTATGCTCCAGACTCACAAAGCCACACATCTGGACAAGCAGGGGAAATTCCACGAGTTAGCTGGATGTTTCCAAATACTATGGCTTTGGTATTGGGTAGATGAAAACATAGAATTTAAAAAAAACTTCATCTCACCTCTGTCCCATCTGGAACTCGTGATCTGGGGCTACTTGAGACTCCCCCTCCATGAATCGTTCCCTGCTCCCTGCAGACAGAATCACATCTCCTTATTTTCTGTCTCCATGTCTCCATCTGCACAGACCTCCAGTAAAGCATGTATTGTGTGACTAGGATTGGGGTGATTTATGTCAGTTAAGGATGAAGAAATCTGTCCCCACCCTGATGTGGCCAGGGGCTGAGCCGTCTCCACCTGTAGATTGGGAGCTCCTATGGCCCTCTGAGGATGTATACTGGGAGATAGATGTCAGGTTGGGAGGCTGGTGAATGAACGGATGGAAAGCAGACAAATCACGGATGGGAAGAAACCTCGGCTTCAGACCCCACACACCTCTGCATGGACATTAAGTTACAAGGACAATGGCCCACTTGGCCTGGCCTGCAAGGCAAGCCCCAGGAACTTCGGTTCCTAAGCTGGCCAGGAAGGTCCTTCTGAGGCTGCCCAGGGGGGCTGAGAGGAGCCAAAATCCTGACCCACAGCAAGCCTGGTGGCTTCAATGCCCCAGGGTTCCCTAAGACACAGATTAAAGAGGGACCTGGCAGTGCCGGGGCAGGCACTCACCTCTCCCTTGGCAGGCCTGACCCTGAGCACCCACAGGCCATCTCCGAGGAAATGCAACAGGCCTTGATTTTCAACTTTGCAGCTAGAAAAGGGCTGCGATCACACTGCTTATCTTTTCCAAAGACCAGGAGGCAGATGACTCCAAGGATATGCTTAGCAAAGCCCTGAAACGAATTTAATAGGTCACACGGGGATCCTTTCCTGCCTGGGCTTCTTGCTTCCTTCTAGTTTGCTGCTAAAATGCACAGCTGCTTCTTCACTGCAAAAAACCTGAAGTGTAAAATCTGTAAATCACAAACGTCCTCTCGCGGACGGTCAGCAGCTGGCCGCCCTGGGCACAGTTGGGAGGCGGAACGGGTGCTCCCTGTGGCTGCAGCAGCTTCTCCACGCACCCTCTCCTGGCTCTGCTTCCCTCTCCCTCCCTCCTCTTCTCCTTATCCTGTAAATCAGGAACTCACCCTCTTTTCAAAAGTCTTTATGTTCCTTAAAGCGTTGTCTCTTGTCCTCCATCTCCCCTGAACAAGGAATAAGACACGGGATCGATGTGAGAGCAGGTGGCTCTGCCAACAACCGCGTCCCTTCCCGCTATTCACGGAGCCGCGGGCACGACTCAGGGGCCCGGGCCAACTGGGCGATGGGAGCTCCGCACGCGCACAAGGGTTCGGGAGCTGCGCACGCACGAGGGCTCCGGAGCCGCGCACGCACACGAGGGCTCCGGAGCCACGCACACGAGGGCTCCGGAGCCACGCACGCACAAGGACTCGGGAGCGGCAGACAGACGCCTAACCCAGCTTTCTCCACACAGCCCAAGTCCCCCACCCCCCCACCCCTGCTCCCTGGGCTTTGCCGCTAGACCCCCGGCACCATTAGCCTTCTCCCAGCCCCCCAGCATTGGTGGCAGTGAGGGGAGCCTGCAAGACATTCCTCACTGATACAAACATGCCCGGAAGCCTGCCTGGACCAGGCTCTGTGTCAGGAGCTGTACGGACTCGGGGCCACCTCCAGGGGAGCCCAACAGGCGTGAGCACCGACCACTCCCAAGGCAGAGCTGCCCCCAGGGTACCACAGCCCCAGGAAACCGAGTGACAGACAAGCAGTAGTGGTTCCCTTCACATGGCACGAAGGGACTTCTGCTTCGTACTCAGTGCGCCGTGCTCCCTCACCGGGTCACAGCACACATTTCAGAGAAGTGAGTGTGGGGACGTGGACCCTGCCACTTCCGGGAAACCCCATTATCAGCCTCAATGACTTGGACCAAATCACAGGGACTGACTGGCGCGCCTGGTGAATCACTCAGCCCTGTTTCAGCAAATGGCCTGGATGGGGGCTGATTACCCTTTGAACACAGTTCTGAAAAGTAATTTCTAAGTCGGCCTCACTCTCTCTGAGGGAGGCTGAATGCTCCAGACGGCGGTGGGGGGGGGGGGGGGGCAAGGGCCTCCTGCGATTGGCTGGGGCTCCGCACTGTTGATGATTTAATCACCCGTTTTTCTCTGGGGCTTATTCCACGGCTCAGCCAAATCAAGGGCTCGGGGCACTGGGCTGGAGGGAATAAAGGCAGTCATGAGACCAGGAAGTGAGGGAGAAAGAAGATGGGAAAGAAATCAGGGTCCACTTTATGCACAGCTGTCTCAGGCCACATCTGTTTCCTCAAAGAGGAAGGAGTGGGACAGCCCAGAGTCTGAATCCCAGCACCACCCCTGGGGGCCCGGCCTTGACCAAGCCTCTGTTCAATCTGTCTGAGCCTCTGTTTCCTCCTTTGTCTATGGCAATATAGGGCACCACCATCACGGGTTGGTGTCAGGATCAAATGACTTAATGATGCAAAGTGCCCGGCACATACTGGACCCTCCATAAGCGGTCACCTCCCCCCTCAACTTAAAACTCATAGAGAAAATTAACTCCTGCTCTGTTTGAAGTGTGTGTTATTTCGTTTCTGTATATTTTGGCCAATCTCCCTGGCATTGGGTGCTGGGGGCAGGCAGATGAGAAGCAAAGGAGTATGAAAGGACTGGCCAGTAAAAAAGTAAACCCGAAAGGGAACAGTGTCCCAAAGTCCAAGTGAGGGAAGTGTTCCGAGTACAAGGTAGTGATTGGCAGGGCCAGAGACTGTGAGAAGTGGGGTCAGATGAAGCCCAGGGAACGAGCTGGTCTTGGGCCCATGGAGGTCACTGGTGACCATATAGGAGCAGTGCTGGGATGGTGGGCATCACCTGGTTGGAAAGTATCTGAGTCTGGGTCCCCAGAAGCAAACTCTGAGACAAGGACTCAAATGCAAGGGGTTAGTTTGGGAGGCACAGAGGAAACCGGCAGGGAGGTAGGAAGTGATACAGGGAAGGGAAGGCAGCCAATAATGGGGTTATCAGGAAGCTTCCACATAACGGCTGGAGCTTCCTCCTACAGGGAATGCCTGAACACAGTGTGGGCCTTGGGATCACGCCACCTGTGGAACAGGGGACAGGGTATCTATACACCAACTCCCATCCATCTTCAGTGGAGGGCTGTTCCCAGGTGTGCTAATTCCCCGGCACTTCCTGCCTGCTATGAGTGAAAGCAGAGCGTGGCCTTTGAGGTTCCAGAAAAAAACCCTGAGCACAGAGAGGCAGATGGAGGCAGATCCCACTGAAACAGGAGGGTCTGAGGAGTGTGGATCAATCACTACCAGCGCCTGCCCCAGGGGACCTCTGCGAGAGAATGTGGGGAACATGAAGTGCAAATAGCAAGTACAGCTATTTTGAAGAGTTTCTGCATAAAGGGGAGCAGAGAAATGAGGCTGGAGATGAATGGGGGGGTGAAGAGAAGGCTATGCAAAGACGGGAAAAATTAAATTATAGCATATTCGAGAACTAGTGAATATGATCTGTTTTAAAGGAGACATTAAACCTAAATGGGAAAGGAATCTGAAAAAGAATAGATATATATATGCAAAACTAAATCAGTTTGCTGTACACCTGAAACTAACACAACACTGTAAATCAACTATACTCCAAAAAAAAATTTTTTTAATGCTTGTAAAACTGAATAAAGTATTGGGAACAAGAAAAAAAAAAAAGGAGACACTAAGGAGGCAAGAGTTCCACTCTTGAGTAGGTGACAGGGAATGGTTTCCAGTTTCCAAGGAAAGGGGTCGCCTTTATCAGGGCCCCACAGTGTTCACACACAGCATCAGGACTGGGTACCAGTGATGGAGGCTGGTGGGTGTAGCCCTGGTCCACAGATCAGCTCTGTCCTCATCGCTCCTGTCTCCTCAGTGATTTAAAAAGCAAGGTCACGATGTTTATCCCAGCTTTACTGACAACTGCCAAAATGCGGACGCAATCAAGATGTCTTTCAGTAGGTGAATGGGTAAATAAACTGTAGTACATCCAGACAATGGAATATTATTCAGCACTAAAGAGAAACGAGCTATCAAACCACGAAAAGACATGGAGAAACATTAAATGCATATTACTAAGCGAAAGAAGCCAATCTGAAAAGGCTACATACCATATGATTCCAACGATATGACATCCTGGAAAAGGCAACACCGTGAAGACAATACATCAGTGGTTGTCGGGGGGTTAGGGGAGGAGGCGGGGAATGAACAGACAGAGCGGAGACGATGTTTAGGGGAGTGAGACTACTCTGTATGACACTATAATGGTGGACACGCATCATTATACATTTGTCCAAACCCATAATATGCAACACCAAGCATGAAACCCAGTGTCACCTATGAACTTTAGTTAATAATAATGTACCAATAGTAGCTCATCAGTTGTAACAAATGTACCCCATTACTGCAGGATATTAATAGGGGAAGTTGGGAAGGAGAGTGAGGGGTATATGGAACAAACACAATACTTTCGGCAGAACTTCTCTGTAAATCTAAATCTGCTCCGAAAAGTCAAGTCTATTAATTTTTTTAAAAGAAAAAAAAAGTCAGCCAAAAATAAGTATAGAAAAAAAACTTTGGGAAAATTGAAGAGAGGACACTTGTGAAATATTCTTCTACAGAGTGGGAGAATGAAGGGCCTAGGGGGAGTGGCAGGAAGGGTCTATCTGAGGTGGGCAGCCAGATCACAGAGGCCAGCTTCAGCCTGGTCGTGTGTTTCCCTCCAACCACATCCGACTGCCTGGGTGCAGGTGCAGGTGCAGAAGGGAGACGGAGTTGGATTTACCCAGCATGGGGTGGCAAGCATGCTTCTTGAATGTTCTCCTCTGCCCCCATTCTCATCTCTCACCTGGGCCACTGTAAGAGCCTCTCACAAGTCCCCCTCTGGTGAGACTCCATCCTCAACATGACTGCCAGAGGCAGCTTCAAAGAAAACTCACCCAAGGAAGTCATGCTCCCTCTTCACAACCTCTGCTGGTGCCCAGTTGCCTACAGGACAAACACCAGGCTCCTAACACGACACACAAGGAAGCCTTTAGCCACCAGGGCCCACCCTGGCTCTCCTGCCTCTTCTCCCTATCCTCCTCCACGCCCTCTGTTCCTGCCATGCAGGGTTTCCCAAGCCATGACTCTACCTTTGCACACACCGTCCCCTCTGCTCGCTGTCCTGCCCTCTTCCTTCACTTTTATCCTGGACACCCAGCTCACATGTCCCCTCCTGTGCAGTGCTTCCTCAGCACACTTAGGGAGAGTCAAGGAAGCAGTCTGAGCTCTCACGGTTCTAGAATCCTGTTTCCATTCCCGCCTTTATGCCTGTGCCATGGAAGGGCTTGTCTGCCTGTCCGCTCCACTAGACAGGAGCTTCTGGGGGATGGAAGGTGACACGTTATTCCTCTTGTCACCATCCCCACTCCCAGCACAAAGCCAGACACATGGCGGGGGCTCGGGAAAGTCTGTGCAATGCTGAGTGAATGGGTGAATGTGAATGGACGGAAATACCACCTGGCCCAGCTCCCACCTGAATGTAATGCAGCATTTTCTTCTTCCCTTGGACGTGATACTCTCGAGCAGAATCATTTCTCGAGCATTACCTGCTGGGAGATAGATGTCATCTCTGAGAAGGGCACGGGGCTGCGGTGGGGCTCGGCCTGGAGCCGGCCGGATGTAGGGGAGCTGCTGCTGTCTCCACCTTCCCAGGGCTGGCGTCATTCTGCCCCCATCTCCACCCCGTGTGCTCTTGTGAGGCCGTGGTAAAGCGCACTGAAGGTTTGCACAGTCGGTGCTTAATTACTGCCAGCTAACTCCTTTCCTTGCCGTAATGGGACAATTCTTGTCAAGAAGTCTGCTCCTTAAATCTCATTTCAGAAGCAGACATGCCCTGAGGGGATAAGGACAGCTACCACTTATACTGCTTTCTCAAGTGATAGTGAAAGGCCATCCCACCTTCAGCTCCAAGTCTCTTGGCCATTCTGAGAAATGAAGGGGCTGTCAGTAAATCACAAGGAATATAAGTTATGTCGTTAATCTTCATCACTGGGAAGAAGAATGATAAATCTGCCACCATTAGCTTCAGGAATCAGGTCACCTTGATCAACACTACCAATGACCTCCACTCAACACCTCACTCCCGTGCAGACCAAATCCAACTCAGCTCACACTAAGCTGTGCTTCTGCTTTTCCAGCTATGAGTCCCTAAAACAGCACTGCTTTCTAGGATTGTGCCAGAACCCACGAGAAGCTCTCCCAGTGTCCTTGGGCCAGCAGCCCCAGGGGAGGGGATCAGGCTCTTCTTCTGAGTCTGGAGTCCCACTGCTAGACCCTGGAGGCCAGCCTGGGTCTAGGTGTTGGGCATTCATTCCACAAAGATGTCCTGAGTGCCTCCTGTGGGTCAAAGGGTCAGACCCTGGCATGGATGGGGGGTGGGATGAAGAGGGAGAAAGGGGACAAGTACTGAATAGACAAGCACTGAATATTCACAGCATGTTCCCGCTAGCTGCTCACAGACCAGCTAGGGAGGGGTCATGCACACAGACAAAGTAATCAAGGGAAGTACAGGGGGCTGAAGGAGCACAGAGGCTAGGTGCCTTGCTAGGCTGGGAGCATCAGGGAAGACTTCCCAGAAGAGGTGATGGATGACTTGTGCCTTAGAAAATAAAAAGGCCTCACACCCACTACTAGGTTGGCTTCTATTAAAAAAAGAGGGACATCCCTGGAAGTCCAGTGGTTAAGACTCTGCGCTCCCAATGCAGGGGGCATGGTTTCGATCCCTGGTTGGTGAACTAAGATCCTCCATGCCACATGGTGCGGTCAAAAAAAAAAGAAAATGACAAAAACAAAATAAATGTTGATGAGGACGTAGAGAAATTGGAACCCGTGTGCATTGCAGTGGGAATGTAAAATTGTACAGTCACTATGGAAGACAGTATGGCAGTTCCTCAAAAAATTAAAAATAGAATTACCATATGATCCAGCAATTCCATTTCTGGGTATATGTCCAGAAGTATTTAAAGCAGGATCTCAAAGAGAATATATACCCACATTCATAGCAGCATTACTCACAGAAGCCCAAAGGTGGAAGCAACCCAAATTCCCCTCACTGGATGAGTGGATAAACAAAACGTGGTCTACACATACAGTGGAATATTATTCAGCCTTAAAAATGAGGGAAATTCTGACACCGGCTTCAATATGGATGAACCATGAAGACATTGTACCAAGTGAAATCAACCAGTTTCAAAAAGACAAATACTGCATGACTCCACTTATATGAGGTACTTAAGTAGTCAAAATCATAGAGACAGAAAGTAGACCAGTGGTTTCCAGGGGCTGCAGGGAGTGCGGGACGGGGAATTTGTGTTTAATGGGTACAGAGTTCCAGTTTGGGAAGATTAAAAAGTCCTGGACGTGGATGGTGGTGATGGTTGCACAATAATGCACTGAACTGGCACTGAACTGCACGTGAAGATGGTTTAAATGGTGACTTTCATTTTATGTATATTTTACCACAATTTTTAAAAATAAATAAATAAAAATGAAGGGGAGTCTCCAGGGGAGAGCATTTCAGGAAGGAGCGCTGTGATAAGCCTCTCTTGCTGCTTCTAAGGGCCTCAGGGTTGGGAGGGTAGGAACACTGCAGGGACAGCTGGGGAGACAGCCAGGTTGCCAACGAGCCTCCAGGGTCCTCAGTTTGCCCTGCTGGGCTTTCAGGGCTCACGCAGCTCTGCAACGTGCTCTGATCCACCCACATCTGCCTGCCCGTGAGGTTCTGCCTTGTTCTGCCCATTCCACAGGCCCCACCACGCCAGCCCCCAAAAGACAGTGCACCCCCCAAGGATAAGAAGTTACAACGTGACCAGGAGATGTAGGCAGACAAGTGTGAGAAAACGGTGGAACCAAGAGCACAAGTAGAAACACCCCTAGAGCAGGGTCAGGAGAGGATGGCTGGTCGGGCCCGTGAGAAGAGCTACACTCGCCAGGAGTTAAAGGTAACCCCCTGCCTGCCCTGACCACCCAGCTTTTCTGTCACATCCCCTGCTCTGTTTATTCACTTATTTGTGTGCTGTCTGTCTCCTTCTAGTAGCGTATAGTCCCAGGAGGGCCAGGGTCTTATCTGACATTTTTGACCACGTACCCAGATTCAGCACTGGGCAAAAAGAGTCGAAATATTTGTAGAATAAATGAATGAATGGATATTATCTGCCAGGCACTTTTGCGCTCATCGTCTCATTTGATCAGGAAATGGCTTTGAGATAGGAATTACCATCCCCACTTTACAGATGAAGAAAGTAAGCCCATGGAGACTGAGTGCCAGGCGCACAGTGAGACAGAGACAGGGCTGGGATTCAAAGCCACATCTGTCTGAGGGTCCTGCAGAGCCCTCAGGGGGACATAAGAAGGAAATGAAACAGTACGCACGTGTCTGTGTGTATGTGCTCACCATGCACCAGCCCAGTGCCCCTGGGCCTGGACATGGCTCCACCCCACAGGCCTGAGAGCTCTTGGAGGAGAAGGCCCTTGTCTTTTTCATGTTTGTGACCAGGACATTCCATAGGGCCTTCAATTGAGCTTCAGTAAAAGTCTGCTGAACTAACCGCAAATCCAAGAGCTGTCTCCATGTGAGCAATCGTTGTTTTAAGTTCCTGTGCTTTTTTGCATGTGTATGTCAGGGGGAACAGGGCACCTGAGCCTCCAGAGACTAGCTTACCAATAGCTTAGGGGTAAACAATGAATGTACTGACATGGAGGGCGTGGGGCCTGGAACCAACACAAGCTCCTGACACTCCACGCACTTCCTGTCTGGGCCTCCCCACCCTGCCTCCTATGTCACCTCTGTATTTGAAAGATGGAATGTATGTGTGTGAGTGGATATATATGTCTGGGTGCGTCTGGGTGGGTGGAGTCTTCTGTGTGAGTCTGGGGGTGTCTGTGCATGTGTGTGTGTGTGTGTGTGTGTGTGTGTGTGTGTGTGTGTGTGTGTCTGTCTGTCTGTCTGTCTGTCTGTGTGTTTCCTGCTTCCCCCTCCAGACTGTAAATTCCTGACAAGAGAGAAAGCAGGTCCCCTCCTTCTCTTTTTCTCATTGGCCACTTTCTGAGCCTCCGATAAGTGCAACTTGTTAATTAACTAATTTGTCAATTAACAGCAGGTGAGCTCAGGGCTCACCCTTCCCCTGGATCCCTGTCCACAGGGCCTCCCAGCATCCCAGGGATGAGGGCCCAGCCAGCCCAGAAAGCACAAGGCAGATAGCCCCCACTCCTCCACCATTCACCCTCCCACCCCATCTGCCTCAGCTCCCTCCACCCACCTGGACCACTGACACCCTGCTCTGAAAAGGCAGCCCAAGTTTTCAAGGGTCCGCACAGGCCTGCAGCACAGCCGCCAGCTCCCATTCAGGCCCCTGCAGAGGCTGGTCCTCCCCACCCCCTTCGCCCTCCATCGGCTCATGCAGGGCACGTTGTGTGATCAGTGCAGAAGGAGGAACTGTCTGCAGAGCCCCCAACACTGGCTGCCTGTGTCCTCACCAACAACCGCGGACTGTTTCAGCCCCACAAATGCTTCCGTGGCTTTGTCTCCATTAAAGGCACAATCTTGCTCAACCAATTAATGAAGCACCTTCTCTCCTGCAATTCTAAAATTTCCCCAGAGCCAAATGGAAAGTGTATACACAATTGCACAGCCCGTGGTTTGATAAAGGAAGGCTTACATCTTTAATAATTCTCAATGAAAGAACATCCTGGGAAAGAATTAATTAAAAGACAACAATGAGATAAAAGGCAAATAAAAAGGAAAAGAGAGAGAGAGAGATCACAACTGTTGATTCAGAATTAAATAAATATCCTCCACTTGAGATCCTTAAATACTTTTCTTAGAGTCCAGATATACTTGTTTAGTGTGCAAATGAATTCTAGCGTTAACCATGCCAGAAAAATGAGCAACTGTGCTTTAACTAACTTGGTATCTCCCTGCTTAAAGAACAGCAGACATGTCCTGGGGAGCACTGGAATTCTAGCTCTGAAGCAGTGATTCTGCTTCTCCAGCACAAATCCGGGGTCGCTGGAAAGGAGCTCAACGAAAAGGGGATTGCTGAGGGCAGCCACAGTCTAGACTTCAGCTCCTGGGGAAATGGAATTGACATACTCTCCCCTATTCCTCCGCCTAAGTAAAATTAAAATCCCCAAACATTATACACAAAACAAACATAAGAAGAATCTGAACAATGAAGAGAAGGCAGACCAGCGAGGGACCTCAGAACCCAAGGAATGTTGGTGATAATGTGATCACTGGGTTTTCTTTCTGTCTCATATATTCCAGTTTTGGAGTTGAATAGTTGGCAACCCAGAAACACCAACAGGCATAGGCCAAAAAAAAAACACACAAAGCCTGCTCTCTCTAGCCAAAGGTCCAGGAAAGGGGCAGTTTAAAAAGACAGAAAACTCTGGACAGTAAGCACTCTATTCCAGCCAAACACCGCAGAAAAAAGTGTGTTCCCAACCACATTCTGACCAGCAAAAGCACAGCGGAGACCCTAGGGGTCCACCTTCACCAGGCCATAACAAGGCTCCTTTACCCTACCTGGGTGATGTCACAGGAAACTCAGTGGGGAGTCAGGGCTTTCACCACCACAGAGATAAAGAGGCTACCCCTGTGGGTTTAGTGCAGGTAAGGAATAGTAATGGGGCAGTCCTATTTCTCTCAGCCAGGGAGGGATCAGTGAGGCCTTAGTGGGGAGCCTAAACTTCCACATCTGCCCAGCGATAACATGCAAGCTCACCTCCAGCGTCAACAGAGGCCAAGAGGAGAATCAGGACTTTACTCTCACTTGGCAGTAATGAGAAAGCAAGCTTTTCCCTAGAGTAGAGTCAGAAGAAACCAGCGAAAGCAGAAGGTTGACCTAAGACCCAAAGCCTCATGGTGTAATAGCCAAAAATGTCCAGGATTCAAGTGAAAAATCACTGTTCTTACTACGATCCAGGAAGAACTCAAACTGAATGAAAAAATACAAGAAATAGAACCAACACTGAGATCATGAAAATAATGAGCACAATCTAGCAAAGATTTAAAGCAACCATCATTAAAAAAAAAAACGCTTCAACGGAAAATTGCAAATATACTTGAAACAAATGGAAAAAATTGAAAGTCTCAGCAAAGGCATATAAGATATCACAAAGAACCAAATGGAATTTGAGAACTGAAAAATGCAATAACTGAAAATAAAGCTCAGTGCAGGGTTCAACAGCAGAATGGAGGGAACAAAGGGAAGAGTCAGTGAACTGAAAGCTAGAACAATAGAAATTACCCAATCTAAACAACAGAGAGAAAATGGACTGGAAAAAAATAAAAAGGAACAGAGCATCAGGGACTTGTGAGACTATTAAAAATATATCTAGGGCTTCCCTGGTGGTGCAGTGGTTGAGAGTCCGCCTGCCGATGCAGGGGACACAGGTTCGTACCCCAGTACGGGAAGATCCCACATGCCACGGAGCGGCTAGGCCCATGAGCCATGGCCGCTGAGCCTGTGTCTGGAGCCTGTGCTCCGCAACGGGAGAGGCCACAACAGTGAAAGGCCCACGTACTGCAAAAAAAAAAAAAAAAAAAAAAAAAAAAAAAATATATATATATATATATATATATATATATATATATATATATATATATATAAAACATTTGTGTTATCGCAGTCCTAGAAGGAGAGGAGAAAGAGGGTGGGGCTGAAAAAGTACTTGAAGAATTAATGGCTGAAAACTTTTCAAACTGGGCAAAAGATATAAATCTACAGATTTAAGAAGCTGAGTGAACCGCAAATAGGAAAAGCCCAAATAAATCCGTATCAAGATACATCTTAGTCAAAATTCTAAAAACTAAAGACAAAGAAAAAATTATTTAAGGCAGAAAGAGATAAACAGCACCCTACTACAGGTGAAACTCAATTTGAATGAGAGTAGATGTCTCATCAGAACCGTGGAGGCCATAAGGAAGTGTCACAAAATGTTTCAAGTGCTGGAAGAAAAGACCTGTCACCCAGAACCCTATGCCAGTAAAAATATCTTTCAGGAATTATGGGAATATAAAGATATTCTCACATAAAGAACTTCTAAGAGAATTTGTTGCCAGCAGACCTACTCTAAGAATTGCTAAAGAAAGTTCTCTGAACAGAAAGAAAATGATAAAAGAAGGTACATTAGAATATCACAAAGGAGAAAAGAATACAGTAAGCAAAAATATGGGCAAACACAATACACTTTCTTCTACTAAGCATTATAAATTATGTTGAACCTTGAAGAATAATTACAACACTGCCTGATGTGTTTCTAAATGTATGTAAACATGTAAGATAATATATTACATAAGTGGGGAAACAATTTTTTAAAAAAGAGAGGTAGGGTTTCAACACTTCATGTGAACAGGTAAAATGTCAACACCAGTATATTGAGATACGATTTTGTGTGTGTGGAGAGAGAGAGAAAATCATACTTATAGCAATCACTTCAAAAGCTAGGCAAAGAGATACACTTAAAACCTCTACAGATTAATCAAAATGGAATTCTAAAAAATGCTCAAGTAACGAAGTGGAAGGGAGAAAAAAGGAAATAGAGAAACAAAAAACAGAAAAACAAACAGAAAAAAAATAAATTAAATGGCAGACTTAAGCTTTAATATATCAATAATGACATTAAATGTAAATGGCCTAAATAGGACAACTGAAAGAGAAAGATTGGAAGAGTGGATTAAAAACCATGTGCACCTATATGCTGTCTACAAAAACAAACTCAGTTTTGTTGTAGGAACATTGTTTCAATACAACAATACAGAGGTTGAAAGGGAAAGAATGGAAAAAGCTATATTATGACAGCATTAATCAAAAGAAAGCAAGACTGACAATATTAATATCAGATAAAGTAGACTTCAGAGTAAAGAAAGTCAACAGAGACAGAAGGGACATTACATAATGATAAAAGAGTCAATCCACCAAGAAGACATAGCAATCCTTGATGTTTATGCACCAAAAAACAGAGCTGCAAAATGTGTAAAGAAAAACTGATAGAACTGAAAAGATAAATATTCAAATCCACAGTTATAGCTGGAGACTTCAGTGCATATCTCTCAACAACTGATAGAATGATTAGGTAGAAAATCAGCAAGAATAGAGAAATACTTAACAGTACCATCAATCAACAGAATCTGATACATATCTATAAAACACTCCACTCAACAACAGGAGAATACACATTCTTTTCAAGTGCCCAGAGCACACATACCAAGATAGACCATATCTTGGGCCATAAAACAAATTTTTAAAAATTGAAATCTTACAGAGTGCATTCTCTGACCACAATAGAATCAAACTAGAAATTAATAACAGTAAAATCTCTAAACATTTGGAAACCAAGCAACATACTACAAAGTAGTCCGTAGGTCAAAGAGGAAGTTGCCAAAAAATACACTTAACTGAATGAAAATGAAAATACAACACACTTTAGCTGGGACACAGCTAAAGTAATAATGAGAAGAAATTTTATAAATTTAAAAGCACACAGTAGAAAAGAGGAAAAGCCTCAAATCAATAAACTAAGCTCCCACCTCAAGAATCTAGAAAAAAGAAGAGCAAAATAAGCCCAAAAGAAGCAGGAGGAAGAAAATATTAAAGATAAAACCCAAAGTCAATGAGATTGAAAACAGAAAAAAGTCGAAAAGATAAATAAAAAAGTTTGCTCTTTGAAAAGATCAATAAGATTGACAAAACTCTAGTGAGACTGACAAAGAAAGAAAAGACACAATTACCAATATCAGTAATGAAACTGGGATATCACTAAGATCTGTAGACAACAAAAGGATAATAAGGGAATATTGTGAACAACTCTACACATCTAAAGTTGACAACTTAGATGAAACGGATCGATTCCTCATAAAACACAAACCACACAACTTATCCATTATGAAACAGATAATCTGAATAGCCCTATCACTATTAAGGAAATTGAATTCATAATTTTAAAACTCCCCAAAAATAAATCTCCAGATCCAGATGGTTTCACTGAAGAATTCTATCAATTGTTTAAAAATGAATTAACACTAACTTTATTCAATCTCTTCCAAAAAATAGAATAGGAGGAAATACTTGTCTCGATTAATTTTATGAAGCTATCATTACTTGATACCAAACCAGACAAAGACTGCAGAAAAGAAGAAAACATCAGATTAATATCACTGCTGCATATAGATTCATAAATCCTTACCAAAATGCTAGCAGATAGATTCCAGTAATATATAAAAAGGATTATACAACATGACAAAGTAGGGCTTATTCCAGGGATGCAAGAATGTTTCAATATTTGAAAATCAATCAATTTAATAACCTACCATATTAACAGACTGAAGAAGAAAAAGCACATGATCACATCCATCAACGCAGAAAAAGTATTTTACAACTTTCCATGTCCACTCATGACACAAACTCTCCGGAAAAGGAATAGAGGGGACTTCCTCACTTGGCAAAGAACATCTACCAAAAAACCTACTGCTAACATCACACTTAATGGCAAAATAAAACTGAATGCTTTCCTCTTTCATTTGTTCCCCATCTGGTAGGGAACAAAGTTAGAATATCTGTTCTTACCACTCTCATGCAACATAGTACTGGAAATTTCAGCCAGTGCAATAAAGCAAAGATTGGAAATAAAAGGTCTAAAGACAGAAGGAGAAGAAAGCTGCTCCCATTTGCAGATGACCTCATTTGTTAAGAAAATCACAAGGAATCTAGAAAAAAATGGTTAGAAATAATAAATGAGTTTAGCAAGGCCACACGATATAAGATATACATACAAAAATCAATTCTATGTTTGTAGACTAGCAATGAACATACAGTCACTGAAACTGAAATAAAATACTACTTATTATTGCCAAAAAATGAAATATCTAAGTGTAAATCTAAAAAAAGAAAGAAAGAAAGAAAAACATGTATATGACTTACACATAGAAAACTACGCTGTTGAAAGACATTAAAGGAAAGACATCTAAATAAATGGAGAGACATAGCACAATTATAGACTGGGAGACTCAATACAGTAAAGATATCGATTGTACCCATATTGATGTACAGGTTTAAATAATTCCTGTCAAAACCCCAGCAAGATTTTCTCTAGATATAGGCAAGATTAATCTAAAATTTATTTGGAAAGGCAAAAGAAGTAGACTAGCTAAAACAATTGTGAAGGGCGCAAAAAACAGAGTGGGAAGAATTGGTCTACTCAATTTCAAGATATTATATAGCTACAGATATCAAGACTGTGATGGTATTGGTAGAGAGAGAAACACACAGATCAATGGAACGGGATAGAGAACCCAGAAACAGACCCACACAAATACAGCAAATGGATCTTTAGCAAAGGTGCAAAGTAATTTAATGGAGGAAGAACAGTCTTTTTAACAAATAGTGCTAGAGCAATTGGACATCCACTGGCCAAACAAATAAGAAATAAATAAATAACCTCAAACTAATGCTCACACTTAATACAACAATTAACTCCAAATAGGTAACAGACTTAAACGTAAAACCTGAAACTATAAAACTTGTAGAAAAAAAATAGGAGAAAGTCTTCAGGATATAGATGTGGGAAAAGAGTTCTTAGACTTGACACCAAAAGCATGATCCATAAAATTAAAAATTGATAAATTGGACTTCATCAAAATAAAATACTTTCTTTCTGCAAAAGATCCAGGGATGTTTCTTTCAAACAACAAAAGTATAAAAAGACATACTACAGACTGAGAGAAAATATTTGCCAACCACATGTCTGTCAAAGGCCCACTACCTAGAATATTAAGAATTCACGAAACGCAACAGTAAAAAAAAAAATCCAATTAGAAAATAAGCAAAAGACATACAGAGCCATTTCACTGAAGAGGGTATACAGATGGCAAACAAGTAGATGAAAAGATGTTTAACATCTTAGTCACAGGGAGACACAAGTTAAAACCACAGTGATCTATTACCACACACCTATTGGAACAGCTAAAATAAAAAATAGTAAAAAAAAAAAAATTAGTAACAACATCAAATATGCATGAAGACAAGGAGAAATTAGATCATTCATGCATCGCTGGTGGGAATATAAAATGGTACAGCCACTCTGGAAAACAGTTTCTTCAAAGTAAAACAAAACAAAACATGCAACTACTATATGACCCAGAAATTGTACTCCTGAATATTTATCCCAGAGAAGTGAAAGCATGCTCACAAAGAAACCTACACATGAATGTTTTTTGTTTTTTTTTTTAAAGAAGATGTTGGGGGTAGGAGTTTAATTATTTATTTATTTATTTTCGCTGTGTTGGGTCTTCGTTTCTGTGCGAGGGCTTTCTCTAGTTGTGGCAAGCGGGAGCCACTCTTCATCGTGGTGCGCAGGCCTCTCACTATCGCAGCCTCTCTTGTTTCGGAACACAGGCTCCAGATGCGCAGGCTCAGTAGTTGTGGCTCACGGGCCTAGTTGCTCCGCGGCATGTGGGATCCTCCCAGACCAGGGCTCGAACCCGTGTCCCCTGCATTAGCAGGCAGATTCTCAACCACTGCGCCACCAGGGAAGCCCATGAATGTTTTTAGAAGCATTATTCCTAATAGCCAAAAACTGGGGGGGAAACGTGTGTCTTTTTTTTTTTTAATAGTCCAAGCTAACTCTTCTCCACCACCATTATTTTTCCTAAATTATTTTTTTTTTTAATTTTTACCTTTTGACCCCCTTCACTCATTTCTCCCACCCCACATCCCCGCCTCTGGCAACAACCAATCTGTTCTCTGTATCTATAAGCTTGTGTTTTTTGTTTGTTTCATTTTGTTTTGTTCTGTGTGTGTGTGTTTTAGATTCTACATATAAGAGAGGTCATACAGTATTTGTTTTTCTCTGACTTATTTCACTTAGCATAATGCCCTCGAGGTCCATCCATATTGTCACAAATGGCAAGATTTCATTCTTTTAATGGCTGAATATTATCACATTGTGTGTGTGTGTGTGTGTGTGTGTGTGTGTGTGTGTGTGTGTGTGTGTATGTATACCACAATTTCTTAATCCATTGATCCACTGACGGACACTTCAGGTGTTTCCATTTCTTAGCTATTGTAAATAATGTTGCAATGAACATGTGGGTGCATATATCTTTTAGAATTAGTGTTTTTGTTTTCTTTGGATAAATACCCAGAAGTGGAATTGCTGGATCATATGGTAACTCTGTTTTTAATTTTTTTAGAAACCTCTATACTGTTTTCCATAGTGACTGCACCAATTTACATTCCAACAGTTCACAAGGGTTCCCTTTTCTCCACATACTCACCAACACTTGTTATTGTCTTTTTGATGATAGCCATTCTAACAGGTGTGTGGTGGTATCTAATTGCGTTTTCCTGATGATTAATAATGGTGAGCATCTTTTCATGTACACCATCTGTATGTCTTCTTTAGAAAAATGTCTATTCAGAACTTCTGCCCATTTTTTAATTGGATTGTTTGCTCTTTTTACTGTTGAGTTGTATTAGTTCTTTATGTTTTCTGGATATTAGTCCCGTATAAGATATAGGTTTTGCAAATACTTTCAATAGGTTGTCTTTTCAATTTGTTGATGGTTTCCTTGCCTGTGCAGAAGCTTTTCATTTGATATTCTCCCACTTGTTTACTTTTGCTTTTGTTGCTTTTACTTTTGCTGTCAGATTCAAAACATCATTGCCAAGGCTTATGTCAAGCAACATTCCCACCAGCAATGTATTAAAAACAGATGCCATTCAATGAGCAACTAATTAAACGAACTGTGATATATTATGCCATGGAATCCTGCTCAACAATAAAAGGAATGAACTATGAATACATGCTACAACCTGGATGAATCTTCAGAGGATCACATTAAATGAAAAAAGTTAATTTCATAGGCTACATGTTATATAATTCCATTTATATAATATTCTTGAAATGACAAATTACAGAAATGGAGAACAGATTACTGGTTGCTAGGGGTTCCGGAGGGGTGAGGTATGAGAGAGGTGGACGTAGATATAAAAGGCAACATGAGGAATCCTTGTGGTGACAGAAATGTCCTGTATCTTGACTGTATTGATGTTAATATCCTGGTTATGATATTGTATTATAATTTTGCAAGATTTTACCACTGGGGGAAGCTGGATAAAGTTACATTGGGTCTCTGAATTATTCATTACATCTGCAGGTAATGTAAATCTCTACTTATCTCAAAATAAAAAGTTTAATTTAAAAAAAGCTGAGGGCAGAGAAAAGTCCAGCATTCAGGATGCCAACCAGCATCTCCAAAGGTCACTTGCATGAGTTCCAGAAACTGCAGACACAAGTAGCCCAGTTCCTGAACCTGAGTAGCTCATGGCACTGGAGGAAGAGAGAACAGGAGCTGGGTTATCCTCCCAGAAGACCACTTCTGTGAGGCACCCGGACGGCAACAAAGATGCTCCATGGCATCCCATTATGGCCACTGTCCTTTGCTGTCCATCACAGCACCCTGCCTTGAGAGGCTGGGACCATGAAAGGGAGATGATGGCAGAACCACCCAGTTCCAATGGCACAGCTCTGGATCATGAAAACACTGGCTGGATAATGACAGTGAAGCTGGGTCACTCTGGAAGGTACCTTCTAGGCCAGCCATAGACTCTGAACATGCCAAGTTGAAAGGGTGCCAAGCAAGCCTCTTGTCCAGGGTACATTCCCTAGTTTTACAAGATATTCTGGGGGAAAGTATTCAGTGGTCAGATTAGTTTGGGAACCGTTGCATTTTGCATGCCCTTCTTGACAATTCGTAGTGCACACTGGCATGCCGAAGGCACTGAAAAGTCCTACCACAAACTATCTGCCAACATTTCATAGTTTGATTGGCCAGAGAAATCTATTGTCATGCAACTTCCTTTTTGATTACAAAAAGCATGCTTTGAAAAATGATGATCTACTCCTAACTTCCACTAGATTCAAGAGACCCAAAGAAAGGTTGCTGGCCTCTGCTTGGACACATGTGGCAGTGAGGAGCTCACCACCTCACTAAGCAGTCCCTCCTACCAGGGGACAATACAAGTGGCCATGGTTCAAAGAGCAAAGGCTCTAGGGAAATGCAATCATGTACCTGAATTTGGCTATGGGGCCTTGGGCAAATTGTATAAACGCTTTATTTCCCCATCTGTAAACTGGAGCTAATAATGTCTGCTTCACACGGTGGCTATGAGGATTACTTAATTACAACAATAACGATAATGTCAACCTTTGTTGATCACTTACTATGGGCCAAATACTGCACTCAGTGGTCTCCACCACCCTAAAAGCAGACATCTCCATCATAAGAGGATGAAGCAGACGCTCAGAGATGGTGAGGAGCTCCCCAGCATTACCATCAGCACTGGTAGGTGGTTTTACTGGAATCTAAACCCAGACCCATCCAGTACCAATGTCTGCTCTCTTAAACAGGGCAAATGCAAAGCACCCATCACACAGTGGATTCTCGGCAAACATTTTGTCCCTTCTAACTTACTAAAGCCCTTTTAAGAACGCAGTGCCTGGATTTAAGCTTTGCACCTGGGTGTCCCCTGGTTACCCCAATGACACCAGGGCTCTCACTGGTTAATGGTGCCTCAACCCCACTGAGCCTCTGTGCAGCCTCCCATGGCCACCACCAGGAAGCCTGGGCTGCCTGACCCATACCAGCCTTTGTCCCATGATGTGGAGCTCACAAAAGCAGTTGTCCTGATGCTCCAGAAATCAAAGGGCCAGTCTGAGACTATAAAAAATAGTGCCAAATGAACAGTCCGGTAGATCTTTCTTTGTGGAAGTACGACTTAATCAGTTCAGGCTGCTATAACAAAATCACATAGACTGGGTGCCTTCAACAACAAACATTTATTTCTCTTTATTAGTTCTGGAGGCTAGGAAGTGCAAGATCAAGGTGCAACCAGCAGTTGCTGATAAGGGCTCTCTTCCCGGTTTGTAGAGGGCTTCCTTCTTGCTATACCCTCACATGGCAAAAGAGGGAACTCTGATCACTTCCTCTTCTAAGAACACTAATCCCATCAAGGGGCTCCACCCTCATGACCTCATCTCAACCTAATTATCTCCCCACCTCCAAATACCACAACATTTGGGTTAAGACTTCAACACATGATGGGGTGCGGGGGACAGATACAAACATTCAGTCCATAGCAGAGTGTTTCTGAAGGGAGCATTCTCAGGAGTGAAGTCAACACGGATGAGAATTTTGTATTATAATAGACACTGCTAAATATTTTTTACCAATTTACCCTCTTGCCAACAGTTTGTGAAAGGGAACATTGGCCTACAACTACTTTATAGAAATAGAAAAATGTCCAAGATATTTTGCTAAATTAAAAAAAAACAAGCAGGGCTTCCCTGGTGGCACAGTGGTTGAGAGTCCGCCTGCCGGTGCAGGGGACACGGGTTCATGCCCCGGTCCGGGAAGATCCCACATGCCGCGGAGCGGCTGGGCCCCGTGAGCCATGGCCGCTGAGCCTGCACGTCCGCAGCCTGTGCTCTGCAACGGGAGAGGCCACCACAGTGAGAGGCCCGCGTACCGCAAAAAAAAAAAAAACCAAGCAAATGCATACTATGACCCAGCCTTAAAAAAAAAAAAAAAAAGAATATGCTATAATTACATGACAATATATATGTGGAGAAAGATGGGCAGATACACACTGAATCCTTGATGGTGATTATCTTTGAAGGGTGGGAAACAAGCCTTGTTCACTTTTAATTACGTAGGGATTGATCATGGTTGAAGTTGATACAACTGTCTCTTAAGTTTGTAAGCAGAAGAAAAATATCCAAGGCACTTTTCAAGAACAAGAGAAAGTGATAAGGAGCTAAATGTGAAACAAAACAAACAAAAAATTCCAGATATGAAGAAAATGCAATCGAGCAGCAATTTTCCAGCATGGCTTATCATCAGAAACCATCTCTTTCTTTTCAACAAAATGAATTTAGATGAAAATATTACATGCGAGAGCAGTTTTCTGACCCAGCTTTGCTGATCATGGCACCTCTATTCCAGCAGCATCCAGGTCTCCACTCACACCCCCATGTCAATGTAGTTACTAGACTACTGTCTCCGTATGAAAGTGCATGCTTACTATTAAAACTATGATTTTTAAAGCACCCATATTCATCCCACCCTCAATCACAGATACCGTTCCTGTTTAACTTCCTTCCAGATTTAGTTCTATGCAAAGATCCCTAGGATCTCTTACATAGTTATAACATGATGATGTGTACAGTCTTGTGGCTTGCTTTTCCCCTCATAGTTTGTGTGTTCACCTCATGCAAGTGGGCAAACATTCATGGAACGATACTCGATCACTTGGCTATTCCATGGTCTCCTTAACCACTCTCCTAACGTTGCCTCTTTAGATTGTCACAATTTTTTATTCAGCTGTTTTGAACTACGTTGTGCAGAAAGCTTTCTGTGTAATTAGGGTAATCCCCTAGGAGAGATTCCTAGAAATGGAATTACCACGTAAAGTGTTTAAACATTTTTATGGTTCCAGATACTCATTACTAAATTATCTTCCAGAAAGTCTTCACCAGTATACAGTAGAAAAGGCAAGCGTTCATTTTACCAAGGTCTCACCAGCACTGGGTATCCTTTAATTGAGTGGTGAAGAATGGCATCCTGTCTTAATTTGCTTTGCTTTGATTACAGCTGAGGTTTTAGTGATTTTCCATATGTTTGTTAACAAGATGCATTTCCTCTTGTGACTTTTTTTTTTTTTTGCGATACGCGGGCCTCTCACTGTTGTGGCCTCTCCCGTTGCGGAGCACAGGCTCAGCGGCCATGGCTCACGGGCCTAGCCACTCCGCCGCATGTAGGATCTTCCCAGACCGGGGCACGAACCCGTGTCCCCTGCATCGGCAGGCGGACTCCAAACCACTGCGCCACCAGGGAAGCCCTCCTCTTGTGATTTGTTTGATCATGCTCTTTGCACATTTATCCACTGAGAATAATCAGTATCATATTTAAGTTTCCCTAAGCCCTCTCCGTCACCCTTCTGCTATAACTCCCCTATTTGTTGACTGCCTTTGGTGCCCACTTGAAATAACACTAGTTATGAAATTTTAGATCTATAGAGCACTCATCACAAGCAACCTCTGGCTTGATTTTCACAACAGTCCTATTTGTAGGACCGATGGGATTTGTAATCCCCATCTTACAGAGCAGAAAGTAGAGATCCAATGTGATTAGATTTCCAGGGCTACATGACCACTAGGTAGCAGGGCTGGGACTAGAATGTGTCCTTCAATCTCAGGAGGCAAGATAGTGCAAAGGTTATGAGTCCAGGTATGTAAACCAGCTCTACCCTGACCATCTGTACCGCCTTGAACGGGCAGACCTCTCCAAGCCCCAGGAACGATAGCAACGATTTCCTCCCGGGGCAGGTGAGGGGGCAGATGAGATGATAGATGTGCAAAGCTGAGCACAGTGCCTGGCTCACCGTAACTGCTCCATAAATCATTAATGCCATAAACACTTGCTGATGCCTTTGGGGCCACTCTCCTGGGCCCTGGGAATGCACCATGGGAATGCAGAAGTTCAGAGTCTGGCAGGGAAATTAGACAGACTGCCAATCCACATGGAAGGCCTCACAGACACATGTACAAGGCACTGAGGGGGCACATGACCCAGACGCCTTGTCCCCTCACCAAGACAGAATCCATCACTCAAGGTCAAATTCAACATTCTGATCTTTCTCGTTTGGGCAGTCTGGCTCTTTCAGCCCAGTGTCATCCATGAGGGGTCATCCGACCAAACAGAATGACTCTCATAAATTTTCCCACCTCCGGGCTTCCCTGGTGGCGCAGTGGTTGAGAGTCCGCCTGCCGATGCAGGGGACACGGGTTCGTGCCCCGGTCTGGGAGGATCCCACGTGCCGCGGAGCGCCTGGGCCCGTGAGCCATGGCCGCTGAGCCTGCGCATCCGGAGCCTGTGCTCCGCAACGGGAGAGGCCACAACAGTGAGAGGCCCGCGTACTGCAAAAAAAAAAAAAAAAAATTTCCCACCTCCCATCCATCAAGTCCTCCCTCCATTTCTCTGCCCTCGGCAGGAGAAGCCTACGTTTTTCCTGAACATGTGCTTCTGTGATCTCTGCCCAGAGGCCCAGTCACCCATCCTCAGGGTCTGACCACTTCAGAGTCTGCAGAGAGCTGCCCTTCTGGGGTCTCAACAAACAGGGGCCACTAGTGGCTGGAGGTAGCACAGAACAGCCACTGGTGTCCCCGAGGCCCCACACTGTGCCCGACTCCCGGGTTGCTGAGAGGGGTGCTTGGGACCCACCTTCAGCACCCTCATGGGACTGAGCTCTAATCTGGTCAGTTATTCTGACTCCACAGGGACTCTGGTGCAAGGAAAGAAGCCAGAGCGTAGAAATTGGCATGAAGGGAGGTGCAGAAGCAGCGCAGCACTGAGGAAGCCACATGAGCTCTCAGTTAAAGAGATCCTGGTTCACCAGATGACTTTGGGCAAGTGACAGTCTCTCCCTGCTTCAACGCCTTATCTCTGAAGTCAGAATTCAAACAGATCTTGCTTCAAAGGTCAATCATGCAAATTATTGCAGTCATGTATATAACTGAGTCCCCGACTCTCCCAACAGCATTCAGGCATTCAGGGTGATAAGAGTCACCCATTACTGAGCACTTCCTGTGTGCGGTAGTGTACTTCAAGCATGTCTCCTGACTTCATCTCACTACATTCTTAGCATAACCTCATTCAATCACTGAGGCGTATATTTACTGGGCATTTTTCTAGGTGCTGGAGATACAGTGGTGAATGAAACAGACACATGTCCCTCCTCTGGTGCAACTTGCATTCCAGTGAGGAAAAGAGAAAATAAACAATAAATAAAATGTATATTAAGTTACAGGGTCATGAGTGTTTAGGAAAACAGTAAAGCAGAGAGGAGGGATAGCAAATGTCTAGCTGGTGGTTAAAATTTTAGGAGGTTGGTCAGGGAAGGCTTCCCTGGGAAGGTGACAGTGGCAGTTTGGATTACTGGTAATATTCACAGCCCTACTTGCTTTGGCAAGTGGGATGTTAACAGACAGGACATAAGCTAAAGTTTCAAATATGCACATACAGGCACTTGCCTTCTTATGCTTTGGCCATGGCCAAAGGAGAGCATCTTAAGGATAGAGGGCTGCTCCTCTAAGCTGTGCCCCAGCCAAGATGCCAGGAAGCAAATCCACAGGTGGAAGAAAACCTACCCAGCCCAGCCTGGACGAGTCACCCCAGCCAGCCTGCCGGGGTGCATGAGAAGCTGAATGCCAGTGAAATTTGCTGGGTTGGTTGTTATGTAACATGATGTGGTCATATTGGTGACTGATAGAGAGACTTTGGGGTAAAGATCCTAAGGAAGGGGGAGGAGACTGTGTCAACTGTGCCAGGCAGAGAGGAGAAGAAGTGAAGAGATCATACCGGGAATATTCAAGGGACAGCAAGGACGCCTGGGTGGCCGCAATGGAGGGAACAAGAAAGAGGGCAGGAGGAAACGAGGTCAAAGAGATGATGCATGGCTGGATCACGTAAGACGTTAGACACAGGGTGACCATATAATTTATCATCCAAACCAGAACATGTTTTTAAAATTGAACTATCATTTGCATATAGCAAAATACATTCTTTTTAGTGTACAATTCTGAGTTTGTTCATCTTAGACCATCGTGTAACCAACCCCCTACTGAAGATATAGAGCAGTTCCATCACCCACAAAAATTCCGTGGCCTCTTAGGGCCAATTCAGCTAGCAGCCCTGGCGAATACCGCTCCGTTTTCTGCCCTGTACTTGGGCCTGTTTCAGAGCATCATTAAATGGAATCACAAGTATCAGGCCTTTTGAGTCTGGCTTCTTTCACTCAGCATATGCTTTT
The DNA here is from genome assembly GCF_008692025.1 of Phocoena sinus. Classification (NCBI taxonomy): domain Eukaryota; kingdom Metazoa; phylum Chordata; class Mammalia; order Artiodactyla; family Phocoenidae; genus Phocoena; species Phocoena sinus. Next base: position 35,779,896 of record NC_045778.1, read on the forward strand.
GAGAATCATCCCAAGTTTCTATGTGTGTCAGTATTTTGCTCCTTTTCGATGCTGAATAATATTCCATTGTATGGATGTACCACAGTTTGTTATCCATTCACCACCTGAAGGACATACAGGTTGCTTCCAGTTTGGGCTACCATGAATAAAGCCACTACAAGCACTGGCATACAGCAAACTAGGACAATTCTGAGAGCGAATAATTCTTTGGGGCCAAGAGGTATAAATGGGGACCATTCCATGAAGATGGGGAAGTGTGTCCACCTGACTTAGGTCAAGGTAGGGACTTTGGCTGTTCCCCTGGAAAGATGGGAAGGTATGGAAAGATTCTGAGCAGAGGAATGATGTGATCAGCTGCCATGTTAGCAGGATCATTCTGGCCACGGGGCCGAGGACAAAAGCAGGAAGGCCAATCACGAGGCTACTGTCATAATGATGGTGGGACAGACCAGGGAGGTGGCCGTGGCAGTGGTGAGGAGTAATCAGATTCCAGATACACCACAGGGAGAGCTGAAAGAATTGTTGACGGGTTAATTATGAGGTGTGAGAGAAAGAAGCATCAAAAACAACACCAAGATTTTTGACCCGAGCAAGTAAAGAAGGGTTGCTTCGCCCATTTTACAGAGGAGAACACTGCAGGCTTAGAACGGATAAGACATTTGCTCATGACCACACATTAAGACAGCAGAGCCAGGACTGGTGTCCCAGCAGCCAGCTGCTTGGCGTCACCACACCATTTGCCTTATGTGAAATGGAGGAAGCAAAAGTTCTCCTCCTAAGGAGAAATCGCATGCTGGGAGCCCTCCAGACACAATTCCATTCCGACAGCACAAATGTGCCCCCTCCACGAGAGGCCCTGCCAGGGGTGAGTTGCCAAGAGGCCCCAAGGGAGGGAGCTGGATCTTCCCCTGGGCTGTTCGCAACCAGAATATGAAGCCTGGGGAAGGGCTGGGGAGCAGGGATACGAAGTGAGGACAGGCAAACAGTAGGGCCTAGGGGCCCTGACCGCACCCCACACTCATCAGCCCGCGGAGTCTGTGCATTGCAGGAGGATGGCTGAGCAAGACGCAGTGTGGGCGTTGGCTGCCACTCTGCTACCCGAGGTCGTCCACGGCAACCTGGTTCCTTCTGGGACTAGAGGTCCGAGCTGGCACTGAATTCCCTTTGGGGCCCAGGTGGGGGATTCTGGTTCCTTCAGTAGTTCTGTGTGAGCCTGTGACAGAGGCCACAGCTCCCTGCCTACCCATAGGCATCAACTCAGGGCCTACAGCTAGATTCACAATTTGACCGCTAAGGAGATTCTACCGCACCCCCAAACCACGGGCTGCCATCCTGGCTCATGTGTCCGGGCTCCCAAGGGCAAGTGTCAGCCCCGGGAGCTGGGAGACCCTGTGGATGAGCAACGACACTGCAGACAGGAGCGGGAGGTAGGGGCAGGGCGGGGGGCTCCCACTGCTGGTCAAGCGCCACCTTTCTGGTGGGTGGGGGGACAGGCCCCGCCCCTTCATTTCACTGTATCTCACATTCTGGCCCACACAAAGTTCTTAAGAAAGGATATGCCCTGCAGCCCAAGGGTAGCAAAGCAGAAGGCAGAGTCACCCTGGTACACAGCCACCTCCTTCTACCTCAGCCATGTCACTGAGACAGAGAAAATCATTACTTAGCACTGCTGATCCGAGCCCTGCACACTGGGAAATAAATTAGCCATCCAACAACAGATGCTAGACGGACACATCCCTCAGTGTTCCCACTCACCATCTCTAGACGGCTATCACAAATTGCTCATCTCAAACGTCAGAAGGACAGCTCCCTCTGCCGTCCTTCCCTCGTAAGTACCACTCCTGGTGTGGCCCTCAGAGTCTATTCCAACTACACAGACACACACACACACACACACACACGCACACTTCAGTCTGCGCAGAGGTAGGTGGGGCCCCCTTCCACTAGGTAAGGCACCATCCCACTGCCTACCTCATTCTTTTCAAGATCACAGAGTTGACAAAAGCAGGGTCTTGGAGACACATGGACCAGGGTTCAAATCCCAAACCTGTCACTCTCTGGCTGTGAACTTGGTGCAGGTCACTTAATCCCCAAGCCTCAGCTTCCTCACCTGTAAGATGTCTCGAGCTATGAGAAATAAATGTGCTCATGTGTAAATGTGCCCAGGAGATAGGAAGACCTCAGTCCTCTTGAAAAGCTACCAGGTAGCCTAGCTCAGAACCCGGGGTGTACCTGCAGGCTATGCCCATCCCACACCTGCAAACCTCCTCAGCACTGTGGGGAAGGCCTTAGCAAGTGCAAGGGTGTTGAGGCCTCTCACACCTGTATCCTTTAACCAATGGAGGGCACAGCTCACAACCACTTGCTTGGTCAGGGGCCTGGAGTCCCCTCTCAGGGTACAGGTCCCTGCTACAAGGACAGCCCAGACAAGGGTATGCCCACCATGTGCAATGTGTCCCAAGGCCCAAGGTTCAGCCTTAGCTGGCGGCAGACAGACAGATAGGGAGGACCAGAGAACAGCTCATGCCATACATCTGAGGGAATCCTCAGCAGACTTAATGCCAAGAGCCATCCATGCTTCCTCTGATGGGACCCAGCCTATCCCCCACCCCAGCCCCCCAATACAGAGGGGCTCTGACTCTGACCCTTCAGTTTCAGACACACGCCTGCACCCAAGTTCCCACCATACTCAGATTCGGCTGAAATTCAGCCTCGATGTCTTGCTCCCATGACCCTCCAGAGCCCGACGATGTGCACTGGGCCTTTCCACGCAGCTGGCGGTCAGACAGCACACTGGAAGGCAAGTCCAGGGCCATGAGGCAGGGAGGACAGGAGGGCAAAGGCCGCAAGTGAGAACCGGGAAACCAGCAAGACCTACAGCCGGTGGCAGGGCTATGGCGACTCCCGGGCCCCCATGCACCTCCACTCGCTGCTGAGATGAATTTACCTGACGCATCAATCCAACCCACTTCTGACTTCATGATTTATTCACATAATTACACCTGAGTTTTAAAAAAATACTGATTTACAGCTGCTCTAACACCCGGATAAGGATATCACTGCATTCCATCCCAGGAAGTTGAGGAGCACTTTGAATTTAATGGGCTATGTTATTTTTTGGTTTTTGGGTTTTTAAAAAATATTTATTTATTTTGGCTGCGCCGGGTCTTCATTGCGGCATGCGGGATCCTTAATTGTGCGTGCACGCTCCTCAGTTGCGGCACGCATGTGGGATCCAGTTCCCCAACCAGGGATCGAACCCAGGCCCCCTGCATTGCGAGTGCAGAGTCTTAGCCACTGGACCACCAGGGAAGTCCCTGGGCTGTGTTTTTACAAAAGGTGTTCCCCTTCTTCAAATACCTGGGAAGAAAGCTGAATGATACGGGCACTGGGGTAGCTTTCATTTGCTCAAGGGGACAATGAGGGGAGGGAAGGTCACTTCCAAGTCACGGTTATTTCCCAGGGGAGCACAGCGTGTGCCCATTGTCCAGGTGAGAAAACTGAGACCCAGAGGTATTGACGGCTCGGCCCAAGGCCCCACAGTTACATAGTGCAGAGCTGATCAGGAGCACGTCCTTGCTACCGCCCGCAGCCTTGTTTGCCTCACCACACCATGCTGTCTTCCAAGAACATTACAAAGTTGCTCACTGTTCTTGCCTCCTGCCGCTTGCACTCTAGTCTCAAGCTTGAGATATACCCTTCTTAGGCGCACAGCTAGGGTATGTTGAGAACATTTTTCTTCAAGGAAAGCAGAGCACGAGGGGCCAGCTGCCCTTTACCAGTGGTATATGTCCTTGGCATATGGAGCCCTCATTCCCTATTCAGCAAGCATTCAGTAAGACCGCTTTGCATGCCAGGCCCCAGGCTGGCACTATGGGGGGAAAGGTGGCCATACCACCCTCTGTAGCACAGATTAGAATCTAGTGGGCAAGACTGACATCAGTCAAATAATTATGCGATGGATATATCGCTGCAGAGTGAAACATGCACTCTGCAGGAAAAGCCCGGGGCGCCATGTGCATATCTAACAGACCTGGGTATGGCAGGGCACCAAGGAAAAGCTGCCCCGAGGAGCAGTGATTGGGCTGAAATGGAAAGGATGATAGGAGTTAGTGAGATGTGCAAAGTGGGTACAAGAGCAGCAGGGGCTGCTCCAGGGAGAGGAAGCCAGCGTGAGAAGATTCTGGAAAGGCGAGTTTTCTCATTTGTAAAAGGAGGGCGATGATACCACCACAGGGCGTGGTAGCCAAGACCGAGATGATGCCGTTCAGGAGACTGGCACCCTGACTCTTTTGACCCTGGAAATTTCCCATCAGCAACAATCCAAGGAGGAAAATAAAACCTGACACATGAAGATTTTCGATGAAACACTGTCTAAAAGAACTGACTGAAGAATTGGAAAAAGTTACAACGTCCAATAACAGGAAACATTGGGTAGGTTATGGAACATCAATTCTTTATCTCAATGCAATCATTTAAAATGATCATTAGGAGGTCTTTGCAACAACACAGCAAATGTTTATGCCAGGATGTTAGCTCAAAAAAAAAAAAAAAAAGCAGAACACAAAATTGCCTCTAGATTATGAGTGACTCTTTATGAAATTCGTGTGCATGTGGTTAGAGAAGAATACAGAAAATGAAAAGGGGGACTGGGCTAGGCAGTAAGGTTATGAAATTCATCCTGATATTGTCAGAATGCCTTAAAAATAAGCAAAATAGGTGTTAGACTATGAAGAAGGACTTGCATTCAGGTGTGAGAATGGGAAGACGGACCTGCCTTCAGGAATGGGGCTGGGAGGAGGGAGACTTAACTTCAAGTTCTATTCCTGGGTGGCACAGTTGGGCCAAGTCCTTCACCTCTCTGATTCCTGCTCAATGAGGTGAGGGTGGGGGTGTTTCAGTGAGGTCAAAGGACACGTCTAGGGAAGCACTGGAACAGGATGGAAAGTTCGAGTGGCAGAGTGGAGATGGAGCAGTTCTGCAGCTGGGCAAGCTCCAGGATGAGGTCGTAGGAGTCGTTTGCTAAGATGGATGGAGGAGGTTAGGAGAGGGGTGAGGTCAGAGAACCCAGACACCTGTGTGGGCTGAGGCCAAACCTGCCTACATAAAACCCGAAGTAGACGCAAATGGATTATTGCACTACAGGCCCAGGAATGGGAGTTTTTCACTGTGCAGACACAGCAGGAACGTTGAGGACTTGAACCCAGATGTTATTCCTGGTGCTGTCTCACTGAGTATGACTCTTATTGCCTCAGGTAGCCCCTGACACTGGTGGTGATGCTGCCAGGGGCTTACAGGCCGTCAGCCTGCAGTTACCACTCCTCCAGTCTGCTGGGCATCTCCTTCCTCCGAGCAGCCAAGACACCAAACTTCAAGGGCGTGTCCATGAGTTTCCAGAGGGGCCCCGAGCAGCTCACCACCTACCTGCATCCTCTCCAGGGCCTCACATTCCCCCTGCGTGCTTGCTGCTCTGAAAGGGAACCCAGGAGTGGGCTGCAGCAGCCCAAAGAGCTATTCTGCCCAAGAGCGCTGACAGCAGAAGTGTGTCATGAGAAGATCCACAGCTACCATGACCACGATCTGAAAGGTGTCCCTTGAAAGCGTCCAACATACAAGCAGCGCAAGTGTTAGAAGCAAATCCTGAATCAGGCTGCCAGCCCAAACCCTAGCCAGGTTAGGAATCATGTCAGTTTTTCCAAATAAAATGGAAATACACTTTGTTTACATCTCTACCTTATACGATCGAGGGGATTCAATGAGACAAGACACAGAAAGTGCTCAGAAAGTGCCTGGCCTGTGGCAAGCCTCCCCAAATATTAGCTGTTATTATTACTGCCTGCTTGGAATGGAGCAGTTATCCATCTGTTGTCCTCCAGCACTGGAAACTTCCATGAGAAAAGGCGTGTACACACGCACACATCTGCGTGCACACACACGCATGGGTGATGTTTGGGAGCCCAGCTCCACCTCTGTCTAGGAGCAGAACCCCTGGGGTAGGGGGGAGTGGTGCCAGCCCTCACACCCCACCACCTGTACCAGATGCCCTCTGCTTTTCTCCACAGAGTTATTTACATTTTCTCACTTGCCTTTCTTCTAGTCTTTCTGATTTCCCACATTCTTTGATTTGCATGTCCTGTGTTCAACAGGGGAGGTCTTTGATCACTTTCCTAATTCCGTCAGCACTTCTTGGAAGAGGCCCACGCGTCAGAGGGCCCACGGGTGCCTGTGAGTCTGGCAGTTTTTGTGTTTGATCACTCAGTCTCCTGAGTTATTTCAGGGCAGCCCTTGCCTCAGCTGGCTTTCATCCGTCCCCACCCTGGCCCGCTTCCCTCTGGGAGCCTGTTCCCTCCCTGCACACCATCATCTGAGTTTGCTCCTCTCCCAAGCCCTGAACGCCAGCCCAAGTTCAAAATTCCAAACATTCATTCCACTTTCCCTTCATTGCCCTTTGCTTCTGCTTTTCTCCTGACCCTTTTTCGAAGCAAACACTCTTCCAGACATGGTTAGAGACTGAATATCTATCACGATATGCATTTGCCTTCCTGCTTATCTTGCTTTAAGGTGTCTTCCCTCATCTGTAAGTCAAAACAGCCATTCTCTAAATTCCAGCAAGGCCTCTGCTTAGCAGCTAAGCAGTGAACGAAGGGAAAAAGGAGCAAATTGAAGTGCAAAGAGAAAGAGAAACTACATGCTCAGGGATGATCACTCACCCCAGTGCTGCCAGGCTTGAGCACGGCTCACAAAGCTCTCAGCAAAGGGCTTGGGTGCCCAACACACAGAGCCCCACTGACCTGCCCCAGGGTAGGGGCCTCTGTCATCAGGCCCAGGGGCCATGGCCACCCTCAAGGTCACAGTGGCCAAGCCATGCCAACTCCCTCGCACACACAACTCCACAGAAGAACAGCAGCGTCCACTACTCTGTGTCCCAATGCCAGATGGCCCTTCAGCCCCAGCTGCAAGCAGTAAGGCCTGGACATCATACGATGGTCCCACCCAGATGTTCATCAGATCACCTGGGGAGATTTTTAAGCATCTGATTGACTGGTCACAATCCTACAGCTCCCTCCTAATTGATCTAGGGTGGGGTCTGGGCCTCAAAGCTGTCTGAAAGCTCCCTAGATGCCTCTACTGTACAGGCCGGGGTGAGACCACTGCACTTCCGAGAGCTGGGACGCAGGAGCCAGGCGGCTGGGATCCAAATCCTGCTTCCACAATCCACCTCCAGCAAGTTACCCCCACCTCACTAGGCCTCCGTGTCCTCAGTTATAAAAGGGAGAGTCAACATAGCACTTCTGGTATATAAAGTAGAAAAGGCATGTGAAGAGCCTAGCACACTGTCAGCGCTCAATAAACACTAAGTACTCCCGTCTTTCTTTCATCCCGGGGTCATCCCATCCCAATTCTCTCCCTGGCCACCAGGAGGCCTCTGCAAAGGGCTTTTCAGAGGGAAATGGAAAGGCCCCGGGGTCTGTCTCTGGGGTTGGGCTGACTGCCCCAGGCAGCAGGGAAGATGGCGGGGGTCACAGTGCTTGTCACAGGACTACTAGAGCAACCAGCTACTGGGAAGGAGGACAGCATTCCTAGAGAGAACAAGGGGTAGGCGGGGCACCAGGGGGACTGCCAGTCGCTACCACCCACAAGCCCAGGGTTCAAGGCAGTTCTCCTCAGGCCACTGTTGGACAGGCATTCCAGGACCAGGCTCTCATGGCTCATTCTTCCTCCCTCTCCCGAGCTGACACTCATACTTTTCATCTGGACAAGACTCTGACAGAGTCAGCCAGATGGGGTGGGCACCTCAATAGCCCCAGAAGACCCTCAGACTCCGAGCGTCCATGTGTGTCAACTTAAATGAAGGATCAACGTTAATAATCAGGTTTAACAACCAACTAAAATTCTTCATTCATTCATTCATTTGCTTACTCAGTAAACTGCAACTGTCCAGTTGTTGTCCTCTGGCAATGGAAACTTCTACTACTCCTGTACCAGGCATAATGCTGGATGTGGGGAATGCAGAAACAAATACAGCCCACCGTATCAGTAAGCTCTTGCCATAATAATGCCATGTAACAAACCACCCAAACTTCAGCAGCTCCAATAAAGATGTTAAAAAAAAAAAAAAAACTCAGTGGCTAAAACCAACCGTGATATATTTTTACAGATGTGTGGGTTGGTTGGGGCAGATCTTTTTCTCACTGCAGGTTTGTGGGTCAGTCAGCTCAGTGGCTGTGATCTGACCCTTATGTTTCTCATCCCCCTGGGACTAGTGGATTACCCAGGGCTTATTCCTTCTCTTCTTAAAGGTGAAGGTGGTAGCAACTCAGGAGGAGAGGTGGAAACATCCTACATCTCTTGTACCCGGGCTCAGAACTAGCACCTTGTCACCCCTGCTAACATGCTGTTGGCCAAAGCAAGACACGTGGCCAAACCAAGCCAAAGCATGAGAAAGTATACTCCACCCACCATGAGGCCACAGCAAGGGCGTGATGAAGAATTGGGGGTAACTATTCAACTGGCCACACCCAGTGTCTGCCCTTCAAGAGTTCCTCCTGGCCAGCACGGGGAGTGCAATGTATCAAGAATAATTGCAGCACGACGTGTTTTTGCCCCAGTCACTGGGGCCATTTGGGACCCAGAGTCTTTTCTAGCCAGAAGGGAACGTCCCCTCTCTCATTCCCCCTACATACATGTCCCGTAAATTAGGCCCAGCAGTTTTTACCCCGTTTGACATGTGGGGAAGAGGCAACTTAGAGGGATAAAGGGGCTTGCCCAAGACACACTCAGTTGCCTCAGTTCTCCACTATTATTTGCATTTGGTGAGAGGGTTTATTTGACAAAGGAAGTAGATGTAGTGTGCATAGCTTCCCAGGCTAATAGAAAGCAGAGATGAGCTGGTCAATAAGTCATGCTATTTAAGGAGGTCAAAAAAATCCAAACTGATGAGAAGAAGCACTCATGAACTGGCACAGCCTTAATCCGCAGGAAGGTACCATTTTTTAGAAAGAAAATGCAAACTTCTGGAGGACTTCCATGTTCTGAGCATACTACAGATACTGTCTCACTGAATTCTCAGGGGAACACTGTAAGATGCTGTGAGGTGCTGGCTCCATTTGATGGATGAGGAAATGGACAATCATAGCAACTAGAGTCCTTGCCCGGAGTCCCACAGCTGGTGGGTGGCAGAGACAAGGCTGCAGGCAGACACCTTCTGTTTGAAGACCTGAGTCGCCACTGAATGCCTTAGATGACAACACAGGAGTCATCCACGTTGGCCCAGGTGAGGACAAAGCACAGGCCAGGCCAACAAGGAACAGATGGGCTCACAGAGAATCCCCGTGCCATGTCTATAGGATGAGGGGTGGCTCAGCTCTCACCCACAACCTCCTGCGATGGACCTCATTGGCCAGCCTCAGGGATACGCATTCTTTTCCCAGCTCCTCAGGCGAACATCTGTTTTTCTCAAAGCTGTGAATGTCACATCAAAAATTTCCAATTACCTTCCCCTTGGTTTTATTCAGCATCAGTGTATTGGAGGCATAATTAGTCTGAGATGAAAACCTGTATTGTTCCCTTCTCCTCAGCAATGAAATAGGTTTCCAAATGTGCCAACAGAGAGGATTCTTCTCCAAAAATGACAAACAGAAAGTGAAGGATGAAAGCAGGAGTGAAATACAGATTGATGACAACTGTGGCTGAGTTAGGACGGGGGTGGGGGATGTGATGGTGGAACCTGCCAAGGAGCTCCAGCTCCAAATCTCACCTCCTCCTCGCCTTCTAATGAGGATGGGCCTTTTCTGCAGCATAAAAGTGACGCTGATGAAGATGAAAGGCCAATTTCCACTGATTTGTTTCCTAATGATACATCATGAGAACGAGGCGCCTTGGGAGGCTGCTGAGTGTGGAGGTGTCTGAGCATTCTTCTCCCCAGGGCTGGCCATACCCAGAGCCTGGGGGCCTTGGCCGAGGTGTGGAGGCTTCCCATTGGCCAGGGTTACCCAGAATTGGGCGAAAATAAAGACAGACACAAATTTTACATGAGTAGAAAATACTCCTAGAAGTTGGGTATTCAAGGAACCAAGACTCAGAGGTTCTCATTGACCCCAAGTCTTGCAAGAGACGAGACATTTAGCCTCTGATTTGTCCAGTACTTGTCCAAGCAAATCTTCAAGGGTCCTATTAGTACAATACGGGCAATGATATCCATTCTGCTCCCACTCTTGCCTTCTTATAGGCTCGCCCCACAAAGCAGCCAGAGGGATCACTAAATGGAAAACAGTTCATGTTATTGCCCTAGAAAAACCCTCCAATCACTTCCCTTCACACTTAAAATAAAACCCACTTCCTCACCTGGGCCGCAGAGCCCAGGAGGTGTACCGTCACCCACCTCTCTCACCTCACATGTCACTCTCTCCCCTCCTCTCACTAAGCTCCAGCCACTCAATCATTCTCGTTCTGTTCTTCCAACCAGTCGGCCTTTATTCCCACCTTGGGACCTTGGCAATGGCAAAGGTCTCCCTTACAAGAGCAAAGGCCCTCACGGGCCTGATTCCATCAAGCAGGTCTTAGCTCAGAAGTCGAAAGTGGCCCCCAATCACTCCACATCACGTCATCCTATTCTGGGTTCCTTCTTATAGATATCATGTGATATCATCTTGCTTTTTGCCTCTTCCTCTCGCGCCCAGAATGTAAGCTCTGTAGTTGTGGGGACCTCACCTGTCTTATTACCCATCACCCCAGCACCTTGCAGAGTTGTAGAGCATCTGACACACAGGAAGGGCTCAATAAATATTGATGGACTCAAGACCAGGAGGGAAGCTGGTGGGGCTTGGCTTACAAAGAGGACCACAAGATGAATACATACTACCTTCAGATAACTGAGGGACTGACATGGGGGAAAGAGTAAAATTGTTATGTGGCCCAGAACATGGATCTAAGACTAATGAGAAGCCATGGGACAGATTTTGCCCAACATTAAGTAGGAGCTTTCTCACTGTTGAGCTGCCCAATAACAGAATGGGTTTCCTCAGTAGACGGCGAGTTCCCCACCTCTGGAGGTGTGTAAGCAGAGGCCACTGTTTGTGCCCATGGAGTCAAGAGATGAGCATCCTTCTAAGTCCCTGAGTCCACAGCCATCATCAACATCCACTTTGGTGTCTTCTGTCTTGGTCTTATTCTCCCATCCAGATTATAATCCCCTGAGCAAGGGCAGTGTATCTTTCTCCAGCACAGCCCCCAGTGCCTTGCACAGGGCAAGGCCATGGTGACAGATGGAGCACACACGTCTACCAGACATGGAGTGGAGTAAAACGTGCCTGATTCCCCTTAAGGTGAAAGCAGGAGGCTCCAGGCAGGGCTATCTCCGTGGGGCTCCATGTGGAGATGGGCACCTTCCCGACAGGGCTGAGCTTGTGGCCTGTGCCTTCGTCCAGGGACACGAGCCTGGAGAGTGGACAGGTGAGGAGGTGAAAGAGGAAGAGGTGGCAGTCACAGAACACCACAACCTGCACTCTGATTGCTTGTCCCCCCCGGGAGGGGCTGACATGATTTCCAGCCCCAGACAAGGAACCAAGGCTCAGGGAAGCTAGGCTTCTGGTCCAGTCCTACAGTGCGTCTAGGTGATGCTGAGAGTTGAGCTCAGATCTGAAGGATGCCATGACCTGCAATCTTGACACCTTGACCCCCAACGGGACAGACACTCTCCTCCCCATTTTAGACCTATCCAGTTGGAAACATTCTCAGCACATTCCGCCTTTTCCTCTCCCCTGTCTCCGGAGAAACTGAGGCCCCTTCAATCCCCCAAGTCGAGCCCAAATTGGAACTACATTCGGTTCCCTATTGTTTCATCCAGCCTCATGCCTGTTCAGAGGGAAGCTGATAGAAAAGTACATTCACATGCTCCCTCCTCCCAGCCCTGTGCAGGCACAGAGCTCTCTGTGCCTGCCACACCTCCTTTCCATCACCTGGGACAGGCACTCACATGGAGGCACTCAGCGCCAATTTGCCAAATAACCACGTGTCAGGACAAGTCATGTCAGAATACTCTTCCCTCCCAGCCCACTAACAGGAACCCAGTATCAGCCACTGTATCTCCTCCAGTTCCTCGGGCTTCCTGGGCTGGTTTGTGGACTTTTGCAGGAAAAAAAAAATAGGGGCAGAAAGAAGGAGGAGTGAGGAAGAGAAGCAAGAGCACATGTGGACTATGAAAGGTGACGTATCCAGAACCTGGGGAGACGGTGGCTTCTAAGAGACAAAGGGGGAGAGAGAAAGAGAATGAGGATCTTAAGAAGTGTTGTGAGTGATGAACTGGATCTTCTGACAGTCTTCAAAGGATTCAGTCAAGAACTGTTAAGCACATCATTATGTTTCCTGTTTGTTTTTTTTCTAGTGTGGCTTTACATAGAGGCTGGGCCATGGGGCACCACCAGTTTTATTTGGATTACAAATGAATGACATGCTAGTCTCCAGTGACAGTAACTCTGACTTACTATGTTAGCCATATTTAGAATCAGTCACACAAAGAAACCTGGCTCCTCATTCATATCATAGTAAAGTGTATTACCCTCCCCACCACAGAAATGAAAGACGTTCAGTGAAAATTCTGAAACTGTAAGTGTCTATTTTTGTACTCAACTATGAAAGAACTTGTGAATATATGTAAATTAAATTTTATTGGTCATGTTAAAATATTTTTTAAGCAGATGAATGAGTAAATAAATAAATGAGAACCCCAGATCCATTGTTTAGCTCACAACGTTGTAAGTCTCTCCTGCCTGTGTGAGAAATGATAACAGACAATATAATTCCTAGGTAAAGATCTGCCCTGTGCTAGGCACCCTTTTTACATGTATTAACTCCTTTAATCTTGACAGCCATCTATGAGGTAGGTAATAACATTACCTGCATTTTGCAGGTGAGAAAAGTGAAACGTTCACTTTGGATCCCATAGTTAGTGCTGGAGCCACAATTCCAACTCAAGAGGATGGTTCCAGCCCCATGTGTTTAGCTACTCTATGAATCTGTGCAAAGATCCAACTTGCCTGCTGAGCCAGCTACCCCACTACCCAGGGTCAGCCCCATCCCAGCCGCTCCTGTCAGAAGTAGCCTGCGAGCTGTTGCCCTGAGAGGCCAAAACGTGTGCATATCTTGTAACAGCTTAGGGTTAAATGGCAGAAAAATCAACCCAATGCAGTTGTCACCTTCTTGGCTATAATTGATAAGTGCTTACAAAATTTTATTTCACAGAAACACAATAATGACATGAAAAATAGGTATTTGGAAAGCACTGAGGCTCAAATGTTGAGGCTGAGGCATGTCTGCAATACCTCTACCCCCAGAATCTGTCATGCAAACACCCAAGAGCAATAATGCTGCTCTGCATCCCTTCTCCTCAATAGAGCACTCGGGGAGGAGCCCCAAGGGTGACAGGCTGGAAGGGGCAGGGTTGGAACCTCAAGCAAATTTAGCTTGCCTTAGAAGCCATGAGGCTGGAGACTGCTTATGGGAGGATGGTACCCACAAGCAGAGGGCTTCTCAAGGGCTGAGAATGTGTCTCACTCATCTTTCTATTTTTGGAGATCAGTGCCAGGTCCGACACACATGCAAAAGTCAACATGCAAAAGTGCTTGTGGGTTTGACTTGAATTAATAAGTGGAATTGAATGGCCTTCTCTGTTTCATAAAGAGCATGAAAGCTGCAAGACAGACCAGGTGGCCAGGGCTGTGGCTCACCGAGAGCACGTGGAGCATCCTCTCCTTAAGTGTGGGCTGCACGCTGTGGCATCTTTCCAAAAAGGATAGTATAGGAAAAGGGAAATACAAACTAATTTCATGGTGAAGACACTTGACAAACACGACCTCAGCCAGGTGGTCAAGGTCAACATCAACAGTGATCACTTATATTGATGGCACATTCTTTGATGCGACGATGAGAATGGCACTCTTCCTCTCCCAGTCTAATCATGAGAAAACATCATACAAATCCCAACTGGGGGACATTCTACATCATACCTGGCCAGTGCTCCTCAAAATCGTTAAGGTCATCAACAGCAAGGAAAGTCTGATAAACTAACACAACCAAGAGGAATCTAAATGATGACTAAAGCAATGTGGTTTCCTGGATGGGCTCCTAGAGCAGAAAAGGCACAGAAGGAAATCTGAATAAAGCATGGACTTTAGTTAATAAAAATGCATCAGTAATGGTTCATTAATTGTGACAAAGGTACAATACGAATGGAAGATGCTCATAATAGGGGAAACTAGGTGTGGGGTATATGAGAACTCTCTGTACAATCTTCGTTGCTTTTCTGTAAATCAAAAACTATTCTAAAATTAAAAGTTTATTTTTAAGAATTGGAGCCTCGTCCTGAGTTCTATACTTCCAAAATAGTCCTCAAAAGTGTTCCCTTTGGGCTTCCCTGGTGGCGCAGTGGTTGAGAGTCCGCCTGCCGATGCAGGGGACATGGGTTCGTGCCCTGGTCTGGGAAGATCCCACATGCCGCGGAGCGACTAGGCCCGTGAGCCATGGCCACTGAGCCTGCGCGTCCGGAGCCTGTGCTCCACAACAGGAGAGGCCACAACAGTGAGAGGCCCGCCTACCGCAAAAAAAAAAAAAAAAAAAAAGTGTTCCCTTTTCCCCAATTATCCCTGCCTTCATCAGTGCAATGTCAACGCTCACCCAGATATTGCCACCACCCTTCCTCCCTGGCCCCAGGCCCCCACCCAATCCACCCTGCTCCCTGAGGCCACCCAGAGCTTTCAGCAGCACAGATGTGACGCCCGTGTTGCAATGGCTCCCCTATCTTCAGGATTGATTCCAGCCCCCAGCACTGCATCTGGGGTCCTTTCACAGCCTTGCTTCCTACTCATCCTGTAAATGCCTATTATTCTGTCCCCAAAAAGCTATTTCTCCAGCTTCCATGTGCTTCCCTCCCATGCTCCTGTACTTGCTGATCCGTCACCTGGGATGTCCTCTGCCCACTGTTTACCCAGGCTGACTCATGCCTGTCCTTCAAGACTCAGCTCATACATTGCTTCCTACAGAAAGCCTACTTTGGCCCCAGGGGGGATATGTTGGCTTTGGTGGACACCCCAATCATACCTACACTTAAATCTATTCTGCATTGTTGATGATTGCCTACTTTCGCTGAGGACAGGCACAGTGCTCTCACTCATGTATTTCTAGTGCCAGTCTTCACCAAATGTTTATTTAACAATGAGTTAATCACTAGGGGAAAAGGTGGGGTAAAATAATCGTAGCCAGCATTCCAGGACTTCTGCTCCTGGGTTTTAAATTACAGATTCTATGCTTCAGAGACCCATCAGCCTCGCTAGAGTCCTGTGTAACCACATTCCATTATATGGCAAATGTAATGGTTACTAGATTTAATTATAGCAGGGTAATTAATGTCAAGGTATTGCCAGTTTGGACATAAAAATTAAATATCACCTTCAATGTAACTATTCTCTAATGCTGTGATGTGAAATCCCAGTTTCTGAGGAGAGGTACCTTTACCATGGGGGAAGCGATGCCAGGTAGGACTTCTGCCTTGCCGGCTGCCCCTGTCCTCCAGGAAGCGTGCCTCTGCCCTGGCTTGAGGCTGAGCTCCTGGCACCCCTCACCCTGAGATGGGCCCCATCTCTTACACACGCAGGCACAGACCACCATACCTGGTCTTGCTCTGGCTAAACCAAGGACCTTAGACAGAGGAATTTCTCAAGGGATCTCTCTAGGACCCTTGGGAGGTTCCCAAGTGACACTTCCTTTCGTGACCTCAGCTTAGCTCCATAACAAGAAGTAAGACCAACCATGAGGAATGACGGACCCTCAGAAC